>NC_046666.1:50102781-50111313 GCF_010883055.1 Belonocnema kinseyi | reverse complement strand
AAAATTAAATTAAAATTAAATTAAAATTAAATTAAAATTAAATTAAAATTAAATTAAAATTAAATTAAAATTAAATTAAAATTAAATTAAAATTAAATTAAATCAAAAGTAACCAAAAAATAATGAGAATAACTAGACTTCTGGTTAATTTACCCAATAAAAAATATTAATTCTCCTAGCCAGCCTAGACAAGTTTTCTTTTCTTTCGTGTAAAGAGGGGAATAGGAAAAAGAATTTCAGATGCTTTACTTTTGAACTAAAATCACTAATTTCCATTTTTTTCGATCATTTAAAAAAACTGTTGTTCACATTTATACTCTTTATATGCGATTTTTTGAACGACCCCTTGGGGCTTCCCTGTCACGAAAATGCATCTCATCAGCTCCTACCAGGATAAAAATTTCCACCTGGTCACCTCTCACGGGTCGCATTTTCATCATTTCCACCCATAGAGAATTTGTGCACGTACCACCAACACGCCTAGAGTCCATGCGCCACCTACGAATTGCGACGTTAAAGCGAATTTCCCCTGAAAAAGTGACCCGAAAAATAAAAGGAATATTCCTCGCGTGAGAAAATTACCAAACCGAGGAAAGGCACGAGTGCGGAAATCTGGGCACGTAGAGGACTTAGTCCATTAGTATCTTTCTCCCCTACTTGGGAGTGGATATGCTTTATGAAACTGAAGAATATAGAAGGTCTCTTTTTTTATCGGGCAAAATGGCGGTAAATTTGTGGATAGTGGATAAGGTTGGGAAATTTGGTTTGATATTGAGAGGACTTTAGCTGGGGAAGCTTGATAATTGAAATACGTGTCTTGAATACAAAGGGAAATAAAACTAAAATAGATAGAATCTAGGATTAACAAAAATTTAATTTATCATCAAATTAACTTGAAGGCAATTAACTTACAACATTTTTAATTGTTTCGATCGTCAAGTAACTTTCTGAGGGTGATAAACTGAAAACATTTACTATTTCCTGAAAAAATTTTATATTTACTTATATTTATATTTTTATATTTTCATATTTTTTTATTTAATTATTTTCATTTTTTATTAATTATTATAAAATATTATAATATTTTATTTAATTAATTATATTTATATTTTATAAATTATATTTTATATTTATTTAAATAATATATTATTACGGTTTATCTGAAAATATTTGGAATTTACCACTCTCAAAAGTTTGTCTAAAAATATCTTGGATTTCAACTCTTTATATACTTTGTCCTGAAAATATTTTGGATTCGCCGCTAATAAAATTTAAAATCTTACCATTTTTACCAAAGAATGGTAACTCCAAAATATTTTCAGAAAAATTATATTTTTCGGTTTATCAACCTCAGAATGTTGCTGTGTGATCAAAACAATTTAAAATGTTCTTAATTAGTTATTTTTAAGTTAATTTTATATTAGAGCGTAATTTTTTATTAAATTTATTATTAAAAAGATAAAAAGTACTACAAGAGAAAATGAAACACAACTAATATTTTGTTGGAAATTTTACTTGATTTAATTATTTACTCTTTTTTACTGATTAAGATGCAAAGAAAAATATAAGCTAGTTAAATATACGGGATGACATAATATTGCTGAATTTTCGAAATTTCAAATGTGGGAAAATACCGAGCAAAATAATTACCAAAAGAGAAATTTCTGGAAATTTAAAATTCACGAAAAAATAAAACTACTGAAAAGGTCTATTCCTGAAATTTCTAATTCTCGAAATTTTCAAATTTCCAAAAATATCAAATTGCCTAATTTTCAAATTCCCTCCAAAAAAAATATTTAACAGTTTTTTTTTGTTAGAGTAATATTTCGTTTTATTTGGGTTATTTATTGTAAAGTGTACTATTAAATCTTACTTTCATTTATCGGAAAATTTCTCTTTGGACAATTATTTTTTCTCTATTTTATCACAATCGTGGCTAAAAATTCGGCAAAATTATCCCCTCCTATTTTGGAGAATTTTATAATTTCGAGAATTTGATAATTAAGGTTTTAAAATTTCGGGTACCTCAAGGTATTATACATTTTGCAGAACTCGATGCTATACAAAATTAACGAAAGAAAATATTTCTGAATGTAAAATTTTCCGACAGTATTTACTGTTAATTTCTAATAATTGAAATAAAAAATTTCTAAATGTACAATTCAGGACAAGATTTTACATTTCCAAATTAAAAAATTGTATGACTTAAACATTGCTAAAAAAATTTCCCAATAATTATAAAATTATCGAAAATCAGTATTTTAATTGTAGGATTTGAAATATTTTCAAATATTTCAAAGCATTACCAAAAATTTAAAAGAATTTTGAAAATTAATCGTAGGGTATTTTAAAAATTTCAAAGAATTTGATATTGATTTCAATTATCTGAGAGAATTTCAATTAATTTAAATATTTTATGCTTTTTTTTTAAATTCTAAGGAATTTTTTAGAGCTTTCAGAAATTTTAAAGAATTTCCAAAGATTTTATAGAATATATTTCATAAATGTATTTTTTTAAATTCTAAAGTTTTTCAAATTCCAAATTTTTAAGTAGTTTAAAAAGTGTTAAGAGATTTCAATAGATTTAATAGGCTTTGCAATATTTTAGGGTATTTTTAAAACTTCAAAGAAAGTTTCAGAAAGTTAAAAAATGTTCTACCGATTTCAGTAATTTAATGAAATTTCAAGGAGTTTAAAATCCTTTAAAGTAAAATATGACGGAAATTTCATTTAGTTAACGTAACTTAAAATTTGTATCAAATTAAATTAGTAAAAACTAAAGATTATCTCATTTTCTAGTTTTAAAAAAACTTGTATTTCGAATCTTGTATATCGATGTATAGAATCTTACTTTGAAAGATTTATTGATAAAATATTATAAATTCAAAAATTTCGAACTTTGAAATTTCTCCTTTCTTATAAATTTCTATGAACTTATTAATATAAACTCCCACATCCGTCCAATTCAATTACTTGGAATCCACACAAATATTCGACGTTTGTCCTCCGAAAAAATGGAACCAACAATTTATTAGAGATTTCTTGATTCGTAGACCGTCTTCAGAGTTCAGAGACGAATAAACTTTCAATTGGCTGGAACAAGAATTCATTTGACTGGCTGAATACATGATTACCTCGTCTCCATATACATTCTATATTCAAATCAAACTCTACATGACTCATATCATTTTTCTCACTCGAGTAGTTCTTCAATTTATATAATATGTATAAGAATTTTTTGTTCTAAAAATAAAACAAAAGAAATATTCAAATTCAAAGTTAAACAAGCTGTAAAAATTGTATTGAAGGTCAGAGTGGGCGGAAGAAATTGTTTTCAGGTGTGAACTTTGGCAATGGTTGGAAAAAGGGCGGGACAAATGGAAGTGGTAGTGGGGGAAGAGGCAAATCAGAAAATTTCCAAAATTCAAGGTGTGGAAATTCACACCTGGTTCTAGGTGTCAAACCTCTGAAATTTAGGGGTTTATTTCTTCCTATTTTTTTTTAAATTTCGCGCTACTAAATTTTCGACGAGAAAAACAATAGTTTTTTTTAATTATTTCAAACTTTACCTAATTTTTTTAAGTTAATTGCAAACTATATTTCGAAATATTAGAAAATAAGCCATGCGATGGCATTACAAAGGATTTTTAAATAGAATTTTATTTAATAATAAATTATTTTCAAGAATTTTTCGATGATTTCAAGGGACTTAAAAGGATTGTAAGAGATTTAAAAAAATTTTATTTAAATTTGAATCATTAACCATTTTTTTTTTCTAATTTTATCAGTAACGAATGCAGTAAATGACCGAAATTATTAAAAATTTCAACTCATTCAAATTAAGTCTTTAAGTTGCTTTAAAAAGATTTGATTGGATTTCAATATATTTTAACAAATTTCAAGATATTTGGAAAGATTCCCACGGATTTGAAGATTTCAATTTTAAAGGAATCTCAAAGATCTCAAAAGATTTGAAATATTTTACAACGTTTTTAGGATTAAAAATTTTTTCTCGATATTTTAACAAAACTCCATGGATTTTGTAGGATTTGAAAGGATTTTTATGGGATTTTAAGTGATATGATGCCGAAGTATTTTCACAAATTGTTTGACGATTTCATGGGTTATAAAAGTATCGTTAGAGATTTTTTAATTAAAATTTTGAAATTGAATCATTTACACTTTTTACTAATTTCAATCAGTAACGAATTCAGTAACTGATTGAAATTAATAAAAATGTTAATTGATTCAGATTAAGAGAGAAGGATTTCCGAATATTATAAACGATTTTAAGGAATTTCGAGGACTTTAAAGGGCCTTAAAAATATTTTAATGTATTTTAATATATTGTAAGGAGTTTCAAAAGATTCGAAAAAAATTCCAACGGATTTTGAAGATTACCGTAAATTTTCAAGAAAGTTCAAAAATCTCAAGGACTTAGGTAAGATTTCGAAATATTTTACGGAATTTTTAGGATTTTAATCTTTTTTTGTATTTCAACGAAATTCCATGCATTTTATAGGATTTCAAGAGATAATTATGGGATTTTAAGCGATTTCAAGGATTTCCCCAATTTTAAAGTGATTTAAGGGATTTTAAAAGACTTCAAAATAAGCTACTAGATTTCGAAGATTTGAACGAGTTTAAAGAGATTAAAAATATTTCATGGGATTTCAAAGGATTTTAATGAATTTTAAGGGATTTTAACGGTTTCTTGGAGGTACAAAGGGGTTTTTATGATTTTAATGGATTTCGAGGAATTTTTAGTTAAAAAATTAATTTTTATCCAAAAAAGACTAATATGTAACAAAATAGGTTCATTTTCATCTAAAGATATGAATTTTCCACTGCAGCAGTTACATTTTCAGTTAAAAATATATTTTAAACTAAAAAATAACGATGTTCTAGCAAAATAGTTAAATTTTCAACCAAAGAAAAGATATGAATTTACAACTAAAATTATGAATTTTCCATCAATTAATTTGTAACAAAAAGAGATAAATTGTTAACTAAAAATGTAACAGTTTATATTTTAACCAAATAATATTTTTACTTTTAATTTAAACATTTGAATTCAACCAAGAAAAACGAATTTTTAACCAAATAGTGAACATTTCAACTAAAAAAGATTCATTTACAAACAAAAATGGAATAGTTAAAATTTTAATTAAAGAAAATAATAACTTTTGTATTAAAAATAATAATTTTGAACATAAAACGAATTTTTAACCATAGCGATGAATTTTCAAACAAGAAGATTAATTTTCTAACAATAAAGACAAAATTTTGACAAATTGCATATACTTTCAACTGAAAAAATAAAATTACAATCAAAAATGAAATAGTACACTTTTTAGTGAAAAATTTATAAATTTTCCATGAATTAATTTGTAACAAAAAGAGATGAATTGTGAATAAAAACAAAAACAAAAATGCAATAGTTAAATTTTCAGTTAAAAAAAAAAATAATAATTTTATTATTAAAAATAATAACTTTCAAGCAAGAAGATTAATTTTGGACCAATAAACACAAAATTCTAATAAAATGCATGAATTTTAAACTAAAAATTGTACTTTCAACTGAAAAGAAAGTTTACAATAAAAAATGAAATAGTAAACTTTTCAGTTAAAAAGATTTAAATTTCAACTGAAAAGAGAATAGTTAAATTTTGTTTTAAAAACATTAATTTCAAAAAAAAATTGTGTTCAACAATATAGTTAAATTTTCTACAAACTAGAATAAGGTTTCACCAAATAGATACATTTCCAACCAAAAGATTAATTTTTAACCAAGAAGGTAAATTTTTTACTAAAAAAATCAATTTTTAACCAGAAATGGCATAGTTACATTTGAAATTAATTAATTTTGTTAAAAATCTTCAACAAAATAGTTCAAAACTATTTGGTGTACTTATTTAAATTATTCCGAATTAACTGGATTACTCTGGATTAAAAGTTATCCGTTTACTAACGGTTTGGTCCGGAATACTGAGATTACTTCGAATTATTTAAATTATGCCGCATAATCCTGCCGCAGAACTCGGGAGGCGGTTTTCTGCAGTTTTCCTCTCACCTGGCCAAACATTCAGGCAAATTCAAGATCTAATAAAGTCGAGTCGCCTCTCAGTATATATACTCATGCTAAACTTTAAAAGACTTAAAAAATACTTAAACAGGAGGGTAACCCGTATACAGACCTCTGATTCGCGGTGGTTAAAAAAAAAAGACATACTACAATAGGTTTTTAACTGCAGTTCTACCGGATGTTAATGGACCAGCATAACAAGATTTGGCTAAAGCAACCAAAAAATGTGGTTCTGTCAACAAAATATTTGGGTTTTCATGTAATAATCATATTCTATGCCTATGGTTGAACCAATCATATTGTTTTGAATTAACAAAATCGTTTTCTGAGTGTGCATCGCCATCTTGCATAATATTCTTCGTGAACGTGCAATCTTCTATATTCGATATCGAGCGGCAAAGTCGGTATCACGGTGGCATTAAAACTTTTCTCATCTTTCGGTAATCTTGAAAAATAGTCTTAACCAAAGGTAGGATGAGAAGAAGGTTGAGGTATATTCGGTGCTATAGGGTTGCAAAGAGAGCCTTGGCGGTAATTGCCCTCCCCCTCCATTCATACACACCCTCACCCACAGTCCACACCCACACCCATCACCTAACTTCTGGGTTGGTTCCCTCTTCTTCAAATTATTATTCTCCTAGCACACTACACCCACGTGTTTCCATAACTTTGAGAACTTCCTCCGACCCCTAACCCATCTTATTCGAACCCTAAGTACATCACTGTCCTATCAGGATTGCGTCGCCCAACTTTGCAGATATGCACATAGCAAATTTTCATCTCCACTAGGGAGATTGTCTGGGGGTCAAAGGACTTAACTGGAGGGACTGTAAGGCTAAGTTAAGGAAATGTGATTCTAGTTATGATGTGAATTTAGCAATTTCTCACATGCAAGTTTTCCTGGGTGGATTAACTGAATTATAGGTCGTACTGAAGGTAGAGGAGAAAGTAAGATTAAATGCGTTCAAAAGTTTAAAACTTTAATTAGTACTTTAGGAAGATGAAGTTTTCAGCTCGATTTTTCTTGGCTGACACGATCTGATTTTAAACAGTAAAAATTAGCATTTTGACACTTTTGATGACTTTTAGATCAAGCAAAACTGATGGATCACTTCAGTTAATAACTTCCACTGATGAAATAACTTTTTTAAATGATTAATTTGATAGCCAGGAGTTGAAATTCAATAATGAAAATCAACATAAATCAGTTGTCTAAACCTATCCCCTGTTTACAGCACCGTTGAAAAGTAATATGAGTCACATGAGTAATATGACACCTGAAAAATTAGCGATTAAAAACATGCACTTACTTATCGCAGGATATCCCTGGAACAAAATAAGGTAGAATAATTTGTAAAAAGGATTAGCAAGGTCATTAAATTCTGCTTCAAATTAATCCTATTTTAAGTAGTTGTGATAATTAGAGACTGAGACAGTTGGAAATCTATAAAAGACTAGCTACTTTTAAAATTTCTATTTTTTAAAAATTACCCATGAAAAAGTCACCCTAATTCCACTCTTTACAGTACCGTCGATGTGTTATATGAGCAATGCGCGTAATATGACACCTGAAGAGCTAACGATTAAAAACAAGCACAATCTTCTTGCAGGATATCTCTAGGAGAAAAAGATCAAATAATTGTCCAAAAAACATTGGAAAGGTAATTAAATTCTTCCTTAAATAAGTCTTATTTGAAATATTTTTTACAAATAGAGACTGAGTTGCTCTAAACACGGGCTTGTCTGCTTTCTCGTTTTGGTCTATTATCATAATTCAACTTAAACTCTTGGCAAAATGTACGAAAAGACGCAGAATTAAAAAAACCTTACAATTCTTTTTTTATAAATTATTCTACCCTTGTTTATTCTGATGATATCCTGCGAGAAATAAGTGCATGTTTTTAAAATCCAGTCTATCAGGTGTCATATTACATTCAAGTTGAATA
Source organism: Belonocnema kinseyi (assembly GCF_010883055.1). NCBI lineage: Eukaryota > Metazoa > Arthropoda > Insecta > Hymenoptera > Cynipidae > Belonocnema > Belonocnema kinseyi. The sequence goes on along the minus strand of NC_046666.1, from coordinate 50,103,282 downwards.
ATGGAAATCGGCATAAATCATTAATTATCACAGTTTGTCTAAACTTATCCACTCTTTTACAGCACCGTTGAAGAGCAGTATAAGTAATATGACACCTGAAAAACTAGCGATTAAAAATATGCACTCAATTATCGCAGGATATCTGCGGGAAAATGAGGTAGGATAATTTTTCAAAAAGCGTTGAAAAGGCTATTAAATTATGCATCGAATAAGTCCTATTTGATGTATTTTTGATAAATAAAGACTCAGGTAGTCTAAAAACATGATTGTCTAATTTCTTATTTTTGTCTATTTTCATAATTCAACTTCATGTCCTCGCAAAATCTACGAAAATAAAGGTAACATTTTGAAAACCACCCAAAATGAACCTTGAAGTCTCACTCACAGCAGTTAATACTACTACTATACCAGGTGTATACATATGAAACCGGTATTTTTTCAAGAAAAAAACACATTTATTTCAAGAGAATGATAACAAATATTTTATTCAAAGTATGCGCC
>NC_046666.1:50083628-50102681 GCF_010883055.1 Belonocnema kinseyi | reverse complement strand
CGCCAATTAGCACAAATGGTAAGTTCCGACAGTGCCTACAAGTGTGCCTACTGGCCGCTAGATGGCAATACCGGTTTCATATGTATACACCTGGTATACTTGATAACAAATTGAAAAATTCTTTCAAAGGACCCTTATCTACATCCAGTTGGCCAGTCGTTAAAGTTGAATAATGAAAATCAGCATAAATCAGAAATTATACCAGTTTTTCTATAAACTTATCCTATCTTTAGAGTACCATTGAGGAGTAATATGAGTTTTTCAGTTTTTAGGTGTCATATTACTCACATGTGAGTACAATGAATATTTTTGATAAATAGAGACTGAGATTGTCAGTGAGACAGGCTGGTCTAATTTTACTGATCTTTTTTTTTCTTTTTTCTTGATTCAATTTGAACTCCTGGAAAAATCTACGCAAATGATGGCTAAATTTTGAAAGCCACATAAAATGAACCATAAAATGTCATTTTCGAAATAAGTCCAAGAAACTGTAAAAATTGATTTTCGAAATAACATAAAAACACAGATGAGAGTAGAAGACAAAAATCACGAATATTTACATAAATAGAAAATTAGATCGGTCTCTTTCACTGGCTATCTCAGTCTCTATTTATCAAAAATACTCTAAATAGGGTTCATTTGACGCAGAATTTCATAACCTTTTCAATGCTTCTTTATAGATTATTCCAACTTAGTTTGTCCCAGGGATATCCTGCGAGAAGTAAGTGCATGTTTTTAGTCGCTAGTATTGCAGGTGTCACATTACTCATATTATTATCTTATTTTTTCCCGAGGATTTTCCCAATGGCAATTACTTCTAAAATCTACATATTCAAGCAATTATTTAAATCTTGAAGTTCCTACCTACCTGATAAAAAATTCCTCAATCGAAAATTGAAAAATTCTTTTGAAAGACTATCTACATCCACTTGGCTCCACCTTTCACTTCGTCCGTATCTATAGTGGGAGGCATCAGAAAAGGAAAACGTCCATCCTCTAATAGAATCGGACATGTGAAAGTAAAGAAAAAAAATGTTTCCACCCTGAAGATAAAGCTTTTCCTAGCAGACATGTAGATCACAAAAAGCTCTAAAGACGCTGGATAAGAAAAGAGACCCCTCTGGCACTTGGCAGCATTGAGTGCTCTTTATAGAGGCTGCATTGTAAATCTCGCCCTTTGCGTCATGTTCCATATTTTCAACGGTGTAGGTATAATCTCACAATCTTACAAACATGACGCTGATGAACGGCTACAGTTATGTTGTCTCTGTCCCTCTCTGCTTTTGAAAAAAAAAAGACAGAGACAATAACCGCATTCTTCAGTACATGTAGCACACAACATATAACTCATTTCGTTTTAATTTACTCGAGTGCCTGTACATCCCGCGACTTATATTGCAATCAAGACCAAACCTCTTTTATCATGAGCCTGTCAAAAGTTCCGCTATGCTTTCCAAATTCAGAGCTACATCCAATGATATACAATTGCTTCTTAAAGTTATTTCGTAAGCCAGGTTTTTGCAAAAATTTTATGTTATTATTTTTTTTTTTAGAGAGGTGATTAACAAAATTACTTGTAATTGAGATTCAGATTGTTCATTGTCAGGAGGGGATATAACGGTTGGGTCGACTAATAGGTCGAAACAATTCGTTATGATTTAGTACGGAAGGAATTTTTAGTATACGGAATTCGCAAAAGCTTTCTCGTAAAGATGATCTTTTTAGTTATAAATTTTAGTATTTGGTATAAAATTTAATAATTTAAATTTAATATTTTGTTGGTGGAAAATTAACTGAAATCTTTTTTGTATAAAGCTTTACTGAAAATATGTCTTTTCGATTTAAAAGTTCATCTTTTTTAGTTGAAATATTGCTAAAAAGTCATACTTTTAGTTAGAAATTTTATCTTTCTCGAATAAAAATGCAAGTTTGTCTTTTTGATTTTAAAATTCACCTGTTTCAGCAAATAACAATAACAACAATAATAATAATTTTATTGGAAATTCTGCTGTTTTGTTGAAAATTTAACTATCTGAAAAAATTGCCTTTTTGTTTAAATTTAATATTTTGGTGTTGAGAAGAGAACTGGAATCTTTTCTCGATGAAAATTTCAACTATTTTTGGAATTTTGTTTTAGTTAAAAATTCATCCGTTTTAAGAGAAATTTTAACTGCAACTGTTTAGTTAAAAATTAATTTATTTCATTAAAAAGTCATACTTTTTTACTGAAAATTTTAATATTTTATTTAAAATTTCACAATTTCGTAGAAAATTTACTTTTTGTTTAAATTTAATATTTCAGTGTTAAGATGAGAACTGAAATCATTTCTGGATAAAATACTCAACTATTTCTTTTTGTTATTAAAAATGCATACATTTTAAGAGAAATTTCATCTTTCTTGAATGAAAATGCAACTGTTTTTTTGAAAATTAAACTGTTTTATTTAAAAGTCGTTTTTGGTTGAAAAGTTTACTGTTTTGTTTCAAATTTAACAATTTCGTAGAAAATGTACTTTTTGTTTAAATTTAATTTTTTGGTGCTAAAAAGATAAATGGAATATTTTCTGGATTAAACATTACTCTGTTTTAATACTAATTTCATCTTTATTGGAGAAAAATAAAACTATTCTGAATTAAAAAAACAGAATTGAAAATTGACATTTTTGTTAAAAAATTCATATTTTGATCTTGAAAAGTCAACTTAAAAAACTAACTAACTAACTAAAAATGCACCCGTTTCGTGGAAAATTAATTTTTTTCTGAGAAGTCATTTTTTGTTTTTGAAACTTTGATTATTGTACAGAAAATTCGTCTTTTGGCTTGAAGGATCAACAATTTAGATCAACTTTTATTTCTGTTTCAACTATTATGAAAAAATTTAATTATTTCGTTGGAAATTCAAGTATTTTGTTAAAAAGCCTTCTTTCATAGTAAAAAAGGCCATTTTTGTTCAAAATAAATTAATCAATTTGAAAATTTTAATCTGAAATACTGTTTTATTCCGTTTTTGAAAGATTTTATGTTAAAAGAATTACTAGCTTCAAATGCTGATATTTTTATAATAATGATAAAGGAAAACGAAAAGTGAGTCCAGGAAAAATCAGGGAATTATGAAATTTGGAAAAAAAGTAATTCATAATTAAATAATATACTTATTTTGTATTTAGTAAGACTTTGATATATTAATTTTTCAGTTTATTTAAAATCCATGACAAAATTGTATATAAATAAAAAAATGAAATAATAAGTTCCCGAAAATCTTGAATATGCGTTGATTTTCGAACTTTTGATGTAACTCCATAATATATTTTAGGGTTTTCCAGAAAATCCCACTTTCGATTTTTAGGGATCGATCCCCTCCAATTTGTTCAATTTCAGGAAAATTTTCCCTATATGTTTTTGTTTTCAAAAATTTCAATATTAACCCGTGCCCCGGGCTTTTGAAATTAACATAGGGTTTTACATGGGAATAGACCTATTTTTCAGAAAACGGAAAAAATAGTTACATGTTATGAACTTTTTGTAAATTAAAGTTTAGCCACCTCTTGAGGAATGATTAAGGAATAATTTCCAACAAATAATTTTGTTCACCCACTCTCCAACACCTTTATTTTTTACCTGGAAAGTGCCCCAAAAAGTCAAAAATAGCAGCTTTATGCGACTGGGAAAAACAGGAAAATGACTGTGAATTTATATTTTTAACGTGAATTTTACAAATCCTAAAAGAAAAATCTGTCAAAGTTCAATTTTAACAATTTTTAAATAAAGAATTGAATTATTATCTATAATTATTAGTTCATTCAGCTTATAAGGCATAATTAAAAAATCTTTTACTTGACAAACTTTTCCATTCTAGATTTTTATTTCTAAGTTTACAGTTTTAATTTAAAGAATTTTAAAATGCAGTCTTGCAAGACTTAAAGAATTTTTAATTAAAATAATATGAAACTGCAAATTTGGGATTAAATAAATTTTATTTTAGCGACTGTAAATAAAAATTAATCAGTTATTTTAAAAATTGAACTTGAAGTATCAAAAAGTGAACTATAATTGATTTGTCAAGACCTTGAATCGTTAAAATTTCAAGGAGCTTTTAAGCTTTGAACGTTACGGATTTTAATTGTTCTATTTAAAAAATTATTAATTTGTAAATGAAACTGTTGAATTTTGATGCATAAATAGCAATTGAACACTTATTATTAGCAGAACAATTCGAGTAATTTTGAGAGATTTTTAGAGGTTTTGAAAAAAAATTAAAAATTAGTTTTAAAATAAAAATGATTTTCAATCATTTAAAAGGATTGTATGTTCCGCCTAATTTAAAAAAAGTGTAGATTTGTTCAGATTTTAAACACACAACTTATAAGCTTTTTAAGAATTGTGAAAAGCTTAAACGAATAGAAATATTTTCCTAAGATTGCTCGGAAAATTGAGAATTATTTTTTATTTTGGAAAATTATTTGAAATTCGAATTATTTTAAAAGATATTGCGAGGTTATGAAAAACTTTTAATAATAATTTTTCATTTGAGAACATTTAAAACAACCTGTAGATCTTTCAAGGCTTTGCAATAAAATTTTGAAACTTTTTAACGATATCTAAACTATTTAAAATAAAGAAAAATTTTGAATTAAAAAACTTTGAAACTCCAATTTGTAAAGTCCAAAATTTAAGTGTTCCACCTAGAGTGCTTTAATTTTCAGTTCATTGTTCATTAATTCAAATGGAAAAGTGGTTAACTTTAGAGTTACGAGTTTTTTAATTTAATAGACCTTGAAAATTTTTCTTCGATTAAAACGGCCACCCTGAATAACATTATAGAATATTCTTAATTCAAATTGTTAAATTTCTACCTAGAATATTTAAAAAATAATATTATTCTACTAAATACTAATTTGTACATTTATTTTGTGTTTCAGGTACGTATCTTCTACAGTGAACTGTTATCTATTTCAAGAAAAGTATTTGGTGATCGCATTGGTATGTAAAATATGATATTGGACAATCTCAAGTCCCCTGAAGTTATTTTATTTTTTAATTTAAACTGGTGTTTTTTAATCGAATTTAATAAAAATAGTAATATGTTAACAATTCATTGCATTTTAAGCGCAGAAATAAAATAATAAAAATTTGTTTTAATTCTGTCATCATTATTTTGTGAAAGCTTCACAAATTATCAATTAATTAATGGATGTTCCCTTTCCATCTTTCCAACTTCAGTAAATATACAAATTCTTAATTTAAAAATAATTTTAAATTAAATTTTAAAGGCAGTATGTTTATTGTTGAAAATTCTTTTCCTAAAACATTTTTAATTTGGTGTCAAATTTGCAATGCTTCCCTTGAAATTTCTGTTTAGTATGCTTTTTCTGATATATTGCAAGTATGCTCAAGCGAAACTAAAAAAGAACATTTTTACGATTATGCAAGAATGAAAACATTATTAACACTTCGTGTGGGTGTCGGGTTGTTGACAGATAACAGAATGATGATAGGCTCTCACAATCTTCACAGGTGATAAATTATATTCTATCTCGCGACCTGGTTGTGAAAATTATGATTCCGTCATCGGAGGTCACTATTTTAAAAATTTTTTTTCTGTGTCCTTCGGTGCTAACGGTCTACTAGCTGAAAATAGCAGTCACTGTTAATGAGTTATTTTTGTTTAGTCTCGCAAAATGTTCCACTGCATTTGAAGTTATTGTTTTGAAAATAGGCCAAATACATGACTTTCAGTTTTCAGCTTCTTAAGAACATTTAAATCCATGAAATAAATTATTTGAATAATTCTTTTCGCACAAAGATAGTTCAAAGATCAGCTACGTTTTCTCGTTGGCATTGGATGATTTTTTTCTTCCTTAATTTCCCCTTATAGACTGTACAGTACCGTCGAGCAGTAATATGACACCTGATACACTAGCGATTGAAAACACGCACTCACTTCACGCAGGATATCAGCGAGAAAAAAATATAACCTTTTCAAAGGTTATTAAATTCCACGCAAAAAAACCCTATTTGAAGTATTTTAGATAAATAAAGACTGAGATATTGAGTGAGACAGACCTGTTTAATTTTCTATTTTGACTATTTTCGTGATTTCCGTCTTCTGCTACCCTTTGTTTCTTATGACATCTTCCAAATTCAGAATACTTTGGGATATACTCGAAAAAAATTGAAGATTTGAGGATTGAGTATCGTCGAAATGTAATATGACACCTGAAGAACTAGTGATTGAAGATATGTACTCTCTTCTAGCAGGATATTCTCGTAACAAACGAAGGTAGAATAATTTATAAAGAAGCATTGCAAAGTTGATCAAATTCTGCCTCCAATGAACCCTATTTGAAATTTTTTTTTAAATTGAGACTGAGATAGTGAGTGAGACACACCGTTCTAATTTTCTATTTTTGCTCATTTTCATGAGAGAAATTAGACTAGTTTGCCTGTCACTCACTATCTTAGTATAGTCCATATTGATCGCAAGTACTTCAAATATGGCTCATTTTAAGCAGAATTAAATAACCCTTCCAACACTTTATAACAAATTATTCTATCCTATTTCGGTCAGGTCATATTCTCCGAGAAGTAAGTGCATATTTTTAATCGCTAGTTTTTCAGGTGTCATATTATTCACATGCGAGTAATATGTCATCTGAAAACTGAAAAACAGGAAAACTCATATTACACGTTGACGGTACCTTTAAGAGTGAATACGCTGATCATTTAGGATCGATTTTGTTTCGAGTAGATCCACGAACCCGTAATAACCTTTCTAATCCCTTTTACAAATTATTCTATCTTCTTTCATTCCAGGGATATCCTGAGATAGTTGAGTACATATTTTTAATCGCTAGTTTTTTAGGTGTCATATTACTCACATGCGAGTAATGTGACACCTGATAGCTGAAAAAGAGAAAACCTCATATTACACCTCGACGGTACCGTAAAGAGTGAATAAGTTTATCATTTAAGATTGATTTTGTTTCCAGTAGATCCACAAACCCGTTTCCCAGCGAAAAGTAGAATCTACCGTTTTCTTCCCATTTCTTAGCTGAGGTCTCGACAATACACGCAAAAGTCTCTCATGTCTCGCTCTCCGAATTTACGTACGGCCGGCAAAATTATACAAATTAACCACGGAGGAAATTGACGAATAAATTACACAATTAGGAGGCCAGCATTGAGAGTCGGAGAGCCGTAAGAAAGGTGAGGTCAGGTAGTCCGACGGACCATGAGACAATGAGACAGGGGAGAGAAAATATAGGAGGGAAAAGGGACGTTCGAGAATGTGAAAGGTGGAAGGTGGAGAAAGGGGTGAGGTCCAATCAAGTCCTAATTAGCTGGTACGGTAGTTTCGGTGCTGCCTCGTCGACCTGTCTGCTCTCCGAAATTCGAATCCTCCCTCTGGTATATTAGATCCCTCTCAAATAATTTCATCAGGTTTAAAACTTTTTATTTTCACATTTCTACATTCTTTGCACAAAGAATTGCCTCTTCAAATATTTGCATTGTAATTGAAACTTGGTAGAGGATAATATTTCTAAATTAAAAATTTTTTAAATCTTACAATTGCTGATGGACCGGTTGACATCTCAAGCCGGTCGCAGTGGCCCCTAAAAAAATTTGAAACAATAAATCTTGAATTTCTTTAGAAGCTGGTGAAATCCTCGGAAATCTTATCAAATCCGTGTAATTTCATTGGAATGTTTTAAAATACACCAAACTCTCGCTTTCAGTCACCCCTTTCTCAGCATTTCTAGAACAGCTCGTTCAGGCAGTTCCTCAGGGGACTGGGGCGAGAGCATTGCGGCATTATATATATAGATATATATTCCAATTGGAAACGAGTCAGGCGACCCTCACTGTTTATATTTGGATCTCTCCGAAATCAGTTCAAGGCCATTTGAAGGCAACCCCCGACACCCGACTGAAAGCGAGAGTTTGGTGTATCCTACATTAAAAATTTTTTTTGAATTTTTTCCAATTCTTTTTAAATATATTAAAAATTCCATCAAATCTTTTAAAATATCATAACTTTAAAATTCTTGTAATCTTTGGAAGTTTTAAATTCTTTGAGATCTCGTGAAATAACGTGAAATCTGATGATTCCTTGTAATAAATAGAAAATTCTTCGGAATTTTTTAAAAATAACTTCAAATATTTCACGGCCTTTAAAAACTTTTGAAATTTTTCAAAGCTCCTGAAAATTCTTTGCAATTTTTCAAAAATACCCCAAAATATTTCAAATATTTTGATATGTTTAGAAAACCTTTTTAAGTTCTGGAAAATACCAGGGAATTTTTAAAAATTCCCTAAATTATTTCAAGCCCTATGAAATCTTTTGAAATGCCTTAAAACTTGTTAGGGCTTTTGAATAATCAATACTCCTTGGAATTTTAATTAATACCGTAAAATCTTTCAATTCTAATGAAATCACTTCAAATCATTGAAATCGATTAAGAATTCATTGAAATATTTTCAAATTCCCTAGAATATTTCAAATCTTTTAAAATCCGATTAAAAAACTAAAATCAATTCAAAATTCCATGGGATCATTTATAAAACTTAAAAATATTTTACATAATTTTAAAAGTTTAAAGATTTTTTAAAGGTCTTGAAAATTACTTGTAATTCTAAAAAATGCCCTGAAATATTTCAAATCGTTAAAAAAATTGAAAAATTATAAAACTTTTTGAAGCTCTTGATTCTTGATTATTTCTCGAAATTTCTAAAAATTACATAAAATTTTCTAAATATTGAAATCAATAAAAAATTTTCTTCGAATCTTTTATAATTCCCTAAAATATTTCAAATTCTTTGGAGTACCTTTGCATTACTGAAATCAGTTAAAAATTCCTTGAAATTTTTAAGATGTCTTAAAATATTTCACATCCTTTAGAAACTGTAAAAATTATAGGAATCTTCTTAAATATTCTAAAATTTTACAAATAAATAAAATGAAGTAAAATAATTTCAAAACATAGGATAAAAAAACTGGTATTTATAAAAAAAATTATTATTTGTCTTGAAAAAGGAAATTTTTTAATTTAAATAAATTTCGAGCTGTAACAGGTAATTTTGTTTAAGAATGAATTCTAATCCTAACTTGAAACGGAATGTTTTCGAAAAAAATTTAAATTATGACATGGAACAGGGAATTTTAAAGAAAAATTCTAATTCTTATTGTAAACGGAAAATTTTCGAAAAGTATTAAAATTCCCGATTCGAATAAAGAATTTTTCGATAAAAATTAAAATTTCGGATTTAAAAAGGGAATTTTCAATTTTCAACTAATTTTAAGTTGGAACTGGAATTTATCCGGGAGAATTAAAATTCTGAATGGATAATTGAATGAGCTTAACAGAATTTTAATTGAGTTGAAACGAGGTATTTTTAAACAATATTTAAATTTTTATTACAAATAGCCCACGATCTAATTTCAAAGAAAATGTAGATTTTGGCAAATTTCGAAGCAAAAAATGTAGAATCTTTTTACGAATTTTAACAGGTTTCAAAAGAATAATAAAATTTTGTAAGACTACTAGGAAAATTAAAAATGATGTTTTATTTTGAAAAATGATTTGACGAATAATTTTAAAAGTTTCAAAATAATTTTAAAAGTTGTGGAAAGCCTTTAATAATATTTTTAAATTTGAAAAAACATGCAGATGTTTCAAGGTCTTGAAATAAAATTTCGAAGCATTTGAAAGATTTTTATACTATTTAAAATTAAAATAATTTAACTTTTAATTTGAACAGGAAATTATCGATTTTTCACAAATGTATAGTTGTAGCTGAAATTTATCCAGAATAATAATAATTTTGGCTAGAATTTTGAATTGGAATAGGACATTTTTCCAAACAATTTTAATTTTGAGTTAAGCCAGGGAATTTTCAAATTTGAACTAATTCTGGGTTGAGGCTGGTATTTATTCAAAAGAATTGTAAATTTTTTTGAACAGGAAATGTTAACATTTAAATAAATTCCGAGCTGAAACAGTGAATTTTTAATAGAACGAATTCTAATTCTAAGTCGAAACGAGAAATTTTCGAACAAAATTTAAATTATGAATTGGAACAGGGGATTTTATAAAAAATTCTAATTCATAGTCAAATGGAGTATTTTCGAAAAGAATTAAAATTCTTCATTTGAACAGGGAATTTTTCGGGGAGAATTGAAATTTCGTATTTAAAAAGGGAATTTTCAATTTTTAACCAATTTTGAGTTGGAACTGGAATTTATCTAGGTGAATTAAAATTCTGAATGGGAAATTGAATTTGTTTAACAAAATTATAATTCTTTGAGGCGAGGTAATTTTGAACAAAATTTAAATTATGAATTGGAACCGGGGATTTTTTTTACCAATTTTTAATTCTTAATTGGAATAGAGAATTTTCGAAAAGAATTAAAATTTTTGATTTAAAAAGAGAAGTTTTCATTTTTAACAAACTCTGAGCTGGAACTAGAATTTAAAGTGGCTTAAAATGGTATAATTTTGAACATTTTTGAATTTATTGATTCTTCAATTTAGAGTATTGGAAAGGATAACGTGGATTTATCTTTTTGGAACTGAATCTGAATCTTTGAACTCTACAATGTATAAAAGTTAAAAAATTTTAATCTTTCTAATGCTTCCATTTTATACGTGTTTTATTTTTTATTTATTTATTATCATTATTTATTTATTTTATTTTTTATTTACTTTTTTACATTTTTATTGAGCATTTGCATAACAAATTTTTGAATAAAACAACTTCTAAACTTCAATTTTCAAAGTTTAAAATTCAAGAGTTTCACTTTGAATGCTTTCATTTGCAGTTCAATTTTTAATATTTCGAATGGACAATTTTTCAGATTTAGTGTTCGAATTTTAAATATCATTGACCGTGCAAAATGTTAGCGAACCGGGAAAAAACCGGGAATTTTTTCTTTGATTAAAACGGCCACCCTGTTAAAATCCTTTGAAATCTTACAAATCTTTCGAAATTTCTTAAACTCTTAAAAAATGTGCACTTTTAGGGTCGGATCAGAATTTAAGAAAGTTCTTCGGGAACAACGAAATCCTTTGTAAATAAGTGCGTGTACTGAAGGCAGTTAAGAGAGCAATTTTTTTGTAAAGGGGTGTAAATATTGTTGGCTGTCAACCCTGTCTGATGCTCTAATTAAAATCCGTCTGCTTCTGCGTCCTCGACTGCACCATTCAACTGAACTTTTTTTCCCTTGGTCGTTTTTTTTCCGTCGGACATTCGCTTCTGTAATCTGCCACCGGCACTCGCCTGTCTTTATGCCATAATTTTTCGAGTCTCGTTAAATTGAAAGAACGATCGAGAAACTTCAGTGCAAAGAAGCTTTTATATTTTTGCATATTGGTGCAATTTTTTAACCCCTCGAGGAAATAGCTATTCACTCGAGTGAAGTCTTAACTTTTCTAATTCCAGTTTCGTTTAAAATTCATGACATTTTCCTTTTTCGTCAAATTTTTATTTTATTTTTTTTTTTAAGCTTATCAAATTATATTTACTGACTGACCTGGCAAGAAAATTTACGAATTAAAACCAAATTGAAAATTTAGTGATTTTGCAACCATCTTAAATTTTTAAACTTCCTTCTGGGATCAACCGAGTAATTTTTTGTACTTGATACTTAAGTGTAAAATTTGTGAACTTAATTTTACTATCAACCTACCAATTTATATTTACCAACGTACTTTTAAACCCAGTTATTCATCAAATTTACTTTTACAACCAACTTACGAACTATATCATTTTTCTTGCACTTCATACTTAGTGTAAAATTTATGAACCTAATTTTACTTTTAGTTTACCAATTTATATCTATCAGCTTAATGCTAAATCAAAATTTTTACCAATTTTTTATTTTTTCAAAGTCACTAATTTACATTCACCAACTCCATCTTAAAGCCGACTTATATTTATTTTTACGACTAACTAACCGTATACAGTTGTGTGCAAAATTTTCTGGCAAAAAAAATCAGTCAATATTCAAATTTTTATATCTTTTTCAAAAATGCATGTTTCCTAAAAAAATCCAACGCGGTTTTAAAGTGTTAGTAATCCTATTTATTTTGTCCAAAAAGATTAAAAATTGCGTTTTTTTACATTAAAAAATATACCATTTTTGTTGGCATTGTAGAAAAAAATTCTAAAGAGAAAAAATGTTCGTTTTTTCAAGTAAACTAAGGATCTACTAAAAAAATATCATTTAGAAAAAAATGTTCATTTTTCCATGGAGATTTTTTTTTAATGAAGTATATTTTTTATGAAAAATATTGCAATCACTAGATCAAATAATATCGCGAATAAATTTTTATAAATAATTTTTTTATGTATATGGGTACCTATGTTAAAACTAGTACTGTCAGTACTAGAGTAAAATTTTTTTTTTCCTAAATGATATTTTTTTAGTAGATCCTTATTCTGATAGCAAAAACCAACTTTTTCTCCTTTATACTTTTTGTACAGATCATATATTCGGGGATAATAAAATTGGAGGAAACAGCGATAATACTTCTAAATAACTTCTGAACGTAATAACTTCTGAACTCGATAAAAATAGCAAACCAAATTTTTGTAATGGTTTTTATTTTTTAATGTAAAAAACGCAATTTTTTATATTTTTGGACAAAATCAACAAGATTTGAAAGGCTTTGCTTAAGCACTTACAATCGCGTTGGATTTTGTAAGCAACATGCACTTTTGACGAAGATATAAAACTTGGAATATTTCCTGATTTTTTTGGAAAAAATTTTGCACACAACTGTAATTTTTTTATACTTGATACTTAAGTGTAAAATTTGTAAACCTAATTTTATTACCAAAATAATTTTGAAATCGAATATTTACCACCTTTAATTTTACGATGTCACCAATTTAAATTTACCGACTTAATCTTAAAATTAAATAATAAAAGTATTTTTACAAACAATTAAAATTTGTAAAATAATAAAGTATGGTAGTGATAATAATAATAATTTTAATTAACTTAATTTTACAACCATCTCACTAACTATATGTTTTTTGTACTTGTGTGCAAAAAAGATTTAAAAAAATGTCTGTTTTCAAGAAATGAAATATCATCAGTCATGTTTTATGAAAGAAAGAACACTTTTTACTCAGAAAACGAACTTTTCTTTGCATTAAAGAAAAATATTGTTTGGCTCATAATCCACAAAAAGTTTCTTCGACATATCTTTAGTTTACCAAAATATTTTTAGTTTACAGAAATATTATTTTAATGCAATAAAAATTTTTCCTAAATTTAAAATCATTTTCTTAGTTTTTAATTGTTTTTTGGTTTAATGAAAAAAATAATGTTAAATAAACTATTTTTGCTTTAAAAAGAAATATTTTTCTGGGTGTTTATGAAAAATGTTTAAAAATTATATGGATAAATTTGAGTTTCACACAAGGCTTAAATGCAAAATTTAAAACAAATTTTTTATCCTAAATATCCTTAAATAAATTTTGGATGTAAAAATTTGGTACATTTAATCAAGCAAGTTGATTGTAAGAATAAGTTGAGTGCTAAATAAAAACAGTTTAAGTTAAGTTGTTCAATGAAACCTAAAATAACTAAATACTTCAAAAAAACTTTTTATGAGTCGCTGAATTTTATTTTATTTTTTTAAGTTTGATGAACTCAGAATTAGTTTCCATGATGTTTACTAGCCAAACCAAAAATATGTGTCAAATTTGAAAATAAATTTGACGCCGGGGCAGGTTTTTTATTATTTAGTGGTCATTTTGAGGTCGTAAAAATCGGTATCGACGCCAATGGTTGTTTTCCTTCGAATTTTGATGTCGTAAGTAAATCTTGAATACGGGAAATAAGGGGATGGGACGCACCTTTTTAGGACACCATTTTGTCTGGGTTTACTCCCCAACCCCCGGGCGGAGTGTATAATTTTCCTACGCTCCCACGGGAATCGGGACGGGCTGGCCATATGCGTGAGATTTTCGTGCTTCCGAAGAAGAGATTCTGAAAAATATTATTTCACCAATTTTTATACTTTTTTCACTCCCAAGTGTCCTATTAATAATATAAATATCAAAACTTTAATTCTCTTGTCTATTGAATATTTAAACATTTGGTAAATTTACAAAAATACATCAATATTTGTCGACTTAATATTTCTTCAGTGGAAATATTTGTAATTCTAATTCGAAATTAGTTGAATTAAAAATTGCACCATTTTATAATAACTTGAAGAAAAGGAAAATGTTTTAATTTTATTTTCTAAATTTTATTGGAAACTTGTTTAAAGTGTATATATTTTTGTAAAGGAAGATTTATTTATTTTCGTTTCTACAAAACATGAGTTCTTCCCTTTTATCTCTTTTTCACAGATCGTTATTCTTTCAAATCTTTTTATAATTTCTAGGTCGGAAACACATTAAGTTTGTCAACTATTACCAGTGTTTGAAGCATCGAATAAATTTTAGTCTGAGTATTTTTTCTGTAGCAAGATGAAAGACTATCATTAAAATTATAACGCAATTAAAAGTTTTATTTTACGAGAACTTATTTTTGAAAAGTAGCTGAAATGAATGGAGATCAAAAATAAAAAATTTAAACTACCGACGGATAGTACTGGACCACTTACCGGGTGACCTATTCAAAATTAGCCTTTACTTTGTGAGGTGATATCGCCGTTTATAAAATAGATAGAAATATTTATAAAAAACTGTTGGAAAGCTTATTAAATTCCGCATCAAATGAGCTTTAATTAAAATAATTTAAGATGGCTGGTATTAAATTATCGCGTGAGAAAGAGCAAAAATTCCGATTTTTAAGAAATTTTTCACTTCAACTCTTGGCAGGAACTCGGAAAATTAATTTATTAGTTTGATAGATTACAAAAGTGATCTTTAGGATTATAATTTTGATTTGAGCCACTAAAGATTAAAAATTTTTTATTTGTTTTTAAAATAATAATTTTTGTGTGCGAACTTGCTTGAAAAAAAATTACTGCGCCATGGTTCTACGGTGCTCTAAAAATATTTATTTTATGAACGACTGCAAATTAAAACATTTTTTAATATTTTATGTAAAAGGTAAAATCATAAAGATCACTTTTATAAATTTTCAAATTAATAAATTTATTTGTCTAGCTCCTGGAATTGAAGTACAATATTCCTTAGAAACTTAATTTTTATTTTTGTCTTTCTGACGTGATAATCCAATATCCATAATGCCAAATTACTTCAATTAAGGCTTATTCAACGCAGAATTTAATAAACTTTTGAACGGTTTTTTATAAATATTTTGATTTATTTTCTAAACCGCGATATGACCTTACAAAGTCAGGGCTAATTTTTATTAGGTCACCCGTTAGGTGGTCTGGTACTATCCGTCGGTAGAGTATATATTTCATACATTTTCTTTTTTTAATCCTAAATGCAATATTTTTAAATTTTATTTGATATAAACATTTTCTTTGCATATAGTTTATAGGTGGGCACCGAAAAGTTGGAATCATTTGATCTTGAATTGGATGAAAAAATATTATTTCAGATCAAAATAAAATATCCCTTTTTTTATTCAGATCAATAACATTAAGTGTAAAAATAATTATTTGGGAGATAAGAAAGTACGCTCTTGTTTCATAATTATATATTTTTTTATTTAATGACAATCTGTGGATATAAGCCATTCACAATATTTTACAAGTCAAAATGACAAATAGATTTTCTTCTCGATAACCTCTCAATGGAGACAAATTTTCAACAAACTAAATATTTCAAACATATAGTTCAATTTCCAACAACAACAAAAATCAATTTTCAAGCAGCTATGGAATACTTAAATTTATGTTAAAAAATTAATTTGCAGCAAAAGAACTAATTTTCAACAAAATAGTTAAATCCTCATCCAAATAGTTGAATTTTGAACTAGAAAATATCAATTTTCAACCAAAAATGAAATAGTAAAAATTGTAATTAAAAAAATTAATTTTAGATGAAATGATACAATTTTTAACCTGAAAGATAAATTAAAAAAAAAAATTAACCAAAATAATGAATTTTTAACAAAGTAATTCAACTTTCAATCAACTACTATAAATCATAAACGAAAAATGTAAAAGTTAATATTTCTACAAAAAAAGATTTCACATTTTTAAAAAGCAGTTAAATTCAACCAAAAAGATCAATCATTTTTAACCAAGAAGATTTACTTTCTCCTGATTAAGAATAATGTATGTCATCATTTTGAATGATGTAACTTTTACAAATTAAATGAGTTATTTTGATTGGTCTAATGCGCAACTTGTAATGTGTCAACCAGTTCGTTATGGATAATTTTAAGCTTGTATGAAAATGGAGGAATTTAATGAAGAATTTTAATTTAGAAATAATTTTGCAGTTTTTTTATAGCAGACAAATCAATCACTTCTATTGACTGAAATTCACCCACTTCTATTGACTTAAATTCAGTCAATTATATTGACTGAAAATCAGTAACTTCTGTTGACTAGAAATCAGTCGCTTCTACTGAATGAAAATCAGTCACAAAATAGTTGCATACTCAATCATAGAGTTGAATTTTGAACTAAAATCATTTTAAATAAAAAATGGAATAGTACAAATTTTAATTTTAATATTTAAATATTTTAAACTAAAATGATGAATCTTTAACAACAAAGAATGAATGTTTAACAAAGCATCCAACTTAAATTGATTTATAAAATCGAAAAAAGAAAATCTATTATTAATTTATGTAAATATTGATGGGGGTTTCTAAGCATACTGCAGAAAAAAATAATTTAGGTTAAAATTGTTTACTTAACAGTAGTTATTTAAAGTTTTAGTTTTTCCTTTCTCTTTAGAGAAAAGTTACAATTTTTATGTAATCGTAATAATCAAGACCTCATTTTATTCTTCGAAGGATTCTTTAAATTTTTATTTGGGTTGATTTTATTTTTAGAAATTAATCGAGAAAGCATACAGTCATTATTGTTATAAAAAATCATAGTTTAAATTTTAATTAACACCACCCAAATAGAATTGTAGAGAATCCTTCAAAGAAGAAAATGAGGCCTTGATCATTAGGATTAAATAAAAATGGTAACTTTTCCCTAAGGAGAAAGGAAAAACTTAACCTTTAAATTGCAGAAATTTATAATTGATCTTTTTTTGTCGATTTTTAAATGATTTTAAAGATAGGCAACTTTTGAGATTGATTGTACGTAGTTTACATCTTTAAACACGTATTAAAATGTTATTTTTTTTATAGCAGATACATAATTAATCTCTGTTGGCTTAAAATCAGTCATTTGAAGGTTATAAAAAACCCAACAATTAAGAAAATTATTAATCTAAAGTTTAAACAAAAGCGTATAATATTCCAGGGAAAACTTTTCGATTTTCACCCTCATGTTACTTCTTTTCCGTGATAGACACTATGCAGATGTCGAATGACTACATTTGTTGGGTAATGAACTAATTTACCAACATTTGGTTGCTCAATCTTCCGGAAAAAGAGCATTTCCTGTGAGTCGAGAGGCACGTTTCCTCGCCAACAAAAGCCGGTTCTAATTCCAGAAGACTCCCTCTTACACGAAACAAAACGACAACATCTTTCCTTTTCTCGTCTTCCGTCTCTAGAGTATTTTTTTTTTTTCTTTTTTTCTTTTTCTTTTTGGTGTGGTTATAATTAAGCCAGGAGCCTGTTTCAGCCATCGCGCTGAAGGAGGCACTCGTGACGCCATTGCCGGAATATTCTTGGCCGACGGCTGTTCGTTAAAAGGTGTAATCGAATTCGATTAACCGATAATTGGCTCCATTGCCCTCAGTTGAAAGTCTATTTCGAGATCAAGACTTCAGATGATTTTTAAAGCAATTGAAGTTATTTTTAAAAATATTTTGCATACTTAATCGGCAGTCTTTTGAAAATAATATTCTTAATTGTAGGAGAGTGTCGTAGTGGTTGGGACACGGTATAGGTGGGGGAGGGCAGAGCGTTCTCCATTTCTTTGCATTGGTGCCACCTGTTATTACTCTTGCATATTAGTATCAATAGTAATACTAATATGTGACACTAATAGCAGGTGGCAGCCGTGAAAAGAAATTGAGAAAATTGAGAAAAAAGTTTTAAATTGAGAAATACCTATACATTGTCCCAACCTATACATTGTCCCAACCTATAAAGTGTCCTAACGTATGCAGTGTCCCAATATCCACAGTGTCCCAACCTATACACTATCCCAACCTATACATTGTCCCAACCTTTACAGTTTCCCAACCTATACAGAGTTCCAACCTATACAGTGCCCCAACATATATACTGTCCAAACCTATACAGTATTCCAATCTATACAGTGTCCCAATCCATACATTGAAAAAATTGAGAAAAAATTTAGAAGTTGAGAAGTTCCTATAGTGTCACAACCTATACATTGCCCCAACCTATACAGTGTCCTAACGTATGCAGTGTGCCAATCTATACATTGTCCCAACCCATAAGGTGTTCCAACCTATACATTATCCCAATCTAAACATTGTCTCAATCTAAACATTGTCCCAACCTAAACATTGTCCCAACCTAAACATTGTCCCAATCTATAGTGTCCCAACCTATACAGTGTCCCAAACTATACAGTATTCCAATCTATACAGTGTCCCAATCCATACATTGAGAAAATTGAGAAAAAAATTAGAAATTGAGAAGTTCCGATAGTGTCACAACCTATACATTGCCCCAATCTATACAGTGTCCTAACGTATGCAGTGTGCCAATCTATACAGTGTCCCAAACCATACAGTGTTCCAACCTATACATTGTCCCAATCTAAACATTGTCCCAACCTATACATTGTCCCACCTATACATTGTCCCAACCTATACATTGTCCCAACCTATACATTGTCCCAACCTATAGAGTATCCCAACCTATATACTGCCCCAACCTATACAGTGTTCCAATCTATACAGTGTCCCAATATATACATTGAGAAAATTGAGGAAACAATTGATAAGTACCTATAGTGTCCCAATCTATACAGTTTCCCAACTATACGCTGTCCCAACCTGTTC
>NC_046666.1:50051083-50083528 GCF_010883055.1 Belonocnema kinseyi | reverse complement strand
CCCAAACTATATACTGTACCAACATATACAGTGTTCCAATCTATACAGTGTCCCAATCTATACAGTGTTCTAACCTATACAGTGTCCTAACGTATGCAGTGTCCCAACCTATACAGTGTTTCAATCTACACGTTGTCCCAACCTGCACATTGTCCCAACCTATACATTGTCCCAACCTATACAGTGTTCCAACCTATACATTGTCCCAACCTATACATTGTCTCAACATATACATTGTCCCTACCTATACATTGTCCCTACCTATAGTGTCCCAACCTATACAGTGTTCCAATCTATACAGTGTCTCAATCTATACATTGAGAAAATTGAGAAAAAATGGAGAAATGCCTATAATGTCCCAACCTATACAGTTTTCCAACCTATACACTGTCCCAACATATACAGTGTCCTAACCTATAAAGTGCCCTAACATGAAGTGTCCCGATCTATACAGTGTCTCAATCTACACATTGTCCCAACCTATACATCGTCCCAACCTATACATTATCTTAACCTATACATTGTCCCAACTTATACACTGTCCAATCCTATACTGCAATCCAATCTATAAAGTGTCCTAATCTATACAGCTTCCTAACATATACATTGTCCTAACGTATGTAGTGCCCCGATCTATACAGTGTTTCAATCTACACATTGTCCCAACCTATACATCGTCTCAACCTATACATTGTCCCAACCTATACATTGTCCCAACCTATACATTGTCCCAACCTATACATTGTCCCAACCTATACAGTTTCCCAACCTATACATTGTCCCCATCTGAACATTGCCCCAACCTATACATTGTCCCAACCTATACATTGTCCTTACCTATAGAGTGTCCCAACCTATACACTGTTCCAACCTATACAGTGTTCCAGTCTATACAATGGCCCATTCTATACATTGAGCAAATTGAAAAAAAAAATTAAAATGGAGAAATACCTATAGTGTCCCAACCTATACATTGTCCCAACCTATACAGTGTCCCAATCTACACAGTATCCTAATATATACCAATCTATACAGTGTTTCAATCTACACATTGCCCCAACGTATACATTGTCTCAACCTATACAGTGTTCTAACCTATACATTTTCTCAATCCATACAGTGCTTCAATCTACACATTGTCTTAATCTATACATTATCTTTACCTATACATTGCCCTAACCTATACATTGTAACAACCTATACAGTGCCCCAACCTATACGTTGTCCTAATCTATATAGTGTACCATCCTATACATTGTTCCAATATATACAGTGTCCAAACCTATACAGTGTTCCCATCTATACAGTGTCCCAATATATACAGTGTCCTAACATATACAGTGTCACAATCTATACAGTGTCCCAATCTATATTAATAAGAAGGGGAAACCACCCTCAAGTAGAGAGTCATTAATTTGAATCACTAATATATGCAAAATAAATACTTCAATTAATAGTTAATATATTATACGTGTTACTGAATAATTATACACTGTATGCTCAGTATAAACTTTACACCAACAGATTAATTGAATACACTGTTTTTACTGAAAATTTAACTGTGTTATTTTTTATTGAAAATGTATCCTTTTTATTTGAAAATTTCATTAATTGATTCAAAATGTATCCTCTTTAGTTAAAAATTCAACTATTTGGATGAAATTTCATCTACTTCGTTAAAAAAAAATAATTTTGTTGTTTCGTCTTACATTTTTATTTCAGGTAACATTTTATTTAAAGGAATTTATTCCCATATTTTTGTGAATAATCACCTTATTTTTTTGGCTTGTAGAGTATTTTGGTTTGCCAAGATTTTCTCTGTTTCTAGAGTATTTTGGTTTGTAAAAACTGTTATCGATACAGTTAAAAAAAAATTTATTTTAAGTAATACAATGTTAAAATTTATTTTCCTTTTTCAATTAATGAAATTAAAAAATAACTTACTTATCAATTTATGCAAATTCAATCTTTCATTATAAAAACGAGAAATTTTTCAAGTGACGGAAAAAGATCGATTTTATTAGTGAGCTCTTTGAAATTCAAAAATAAAATTTTCTGAATTTATGTCTATCCTGGTATTTTTTCTACAAACGAAATCTGGCAGAAACTAAATAATTTACAACTTCCTACTCAAGTACTTATAAATCTGTTTCACATCTGTCTTTGCTTGAAATTTTTTTATGTGACAGAACTACTACGGTAGTCATTCGGAAAATGCATTTTGGCTTTCCGGTTCCTTGGAATTACTTCAAGGACAAAATGAAAGAAAAAAAAAGGATTGTGATTTAGTTTGGAGATTTTGGAATTTCCCATGGTCGATGGACAACCTCAACCCTTTTGCGTAAGTTTATGGTTTTATGGTTTCAGGGCCACTACCTCGGTATTTGTCATCCAGTCTTTCAGAAATAGTTACCAGGTACCTTTCGACTTTGGAATTTTTAAAAGAAAGAATTCAGTACGTAACGAGTAAAAAAACTTTCTGTAATTAGAAAATAATTTAGTACAAACAAATATATTTTTGATTACATCTATCAACTAATTAAATTCTTAAAAAATGGATTAAAATATAAAAATTGTTCGATTGTATGAATTTTAAAATTTTAAAATTTCAAAGGGTAAACAATTAGAAAAATTCTAATTTAGAAATTGCTTCTTTAATTTTTCAAACCTTAAAGAAAATATTTTGTATTTAAGATAATTTGTATTTAAAAGCATTACTAGGATTTGGACATCTTCAAAACAAAATTTTAAATTTGATCCATAAGTTCATATTTTTAAAAAAAGGTTTCCAATTAAAAACTTCTGAAATTTGAAGCACTGCTGCGATAAAATTTTTTTTTTAAATCTTGTAACATAAAATTTTCAAAAAATTACAAATCCACTAAATCGAATCATCGACTGTGCTATAACAAATTCAATAGGTTGAAACATTTTTTTAAATTACCATACAAAATTTATTTAGAGTCTAAAAGGACGAATTTGTAACGAAACATTTAAATTTTAGAATTTTTTTTTACCAAAAAATATGACAAAACAATATTTGAATTTATTTAAATACATAAATAATATGAATTTCTAGGTTCTAAAAATTAATTTTCAAACAAGAAGATTAATATTCTACTAAAAGCGAAATTGTCTGATTAAAAAATGATTTCTCAGTAAAAAAACAACAATTTTTAAGTAAAAAAGATCTATTTTAAAATACATGCCTAAATTTGAACGACAAAGAATAATTTCTTAGGAATAAGATTAATTTTTAATTAAAAAGACGTATTTAAAACCAAATAGTTGAATTTTAAACTAGAAAAGTTCATTTTTCAATGAAAAATATCCATTGTTGACCGAAAATTAAATAGTTACTTTTTTATGTTTAATTTCTCTACAAAACGATTTAATTTTCGGCTCGAAAATATGTGTTGAAAATGAGTAGTTTTATTTTTAACCAAGTAGTGCAATTTTCTACCAAAAAGTTAGTTTTCAACCAAATAGTTAATTTTCTGTACCAAAGAGACGAATTTTCAACAAAATGCATAAATTTTCAATCAAGTACTTGCATTTTCAATTACAAATATAATTATAATATAATATAATTTTAAACTAAATAGTTGAATCTCTAACTAAAAAAGATCAATTTACAACCAAGTAGTTGAATTTTTAACTAAAAAAGATAAATTTTTAACCAAGAATGAAATAGTTACATTTTCAATCACAAAAATAATTTTCACCGAAAGGAAAAAAACGAATTTTTAATAAATACAGGAGAAATTTTTTTAACAAATTAGTCGAATTTTTAAAATAAAAAATACAAATTTTAAAACAAATAGTTGAATCTCTAACTACCAGAGATAAATTTTCTACCAAAAATGAAATATTAAAATTTTCATTTGAAACAATTGATCAAATAAAAAAATCGACATAAAAAAAAGAATTCAATTTTAACAAACTGGTACAACTTGCAATCAAGTAGTTAAAATTCCGACCATAATATGTGACTTTTCAACAAAGTAATTGCCTTTTCAATAAAATAATTTAATTTTCAACCAAATAGTAAAAATTTGAAGCAAAAATAGTTAAATTTAGTTATTGGGTTTTATTAATTAAGTTCGCATTAGGGCAAAAAAAATGAGAAAAAGGGGAGTTTTTTTGAAAACAGGAGAAAAAACAAGCATTTTTTTTAAATTGGAAAGGAGGGGAAATGTGGAAAGAGTGTGAAGTCAGAAATATGACAAAGTTTTTGAAACTTATTAAGTTGTTATTGATTGTGGATTGATGGACTGCTCTGCAACTGAATGGCGCGAAATATCTCAGAAATATATTTAAAATCAGGCAATGATACGCGTGAAGGAGTGCCCAAAAAAGAACGAAAAAATGTTATGTAAATACAAAGACTTCCAAAATTCGAGATATTGATTCTTCGTTGCTCAATACCTGTTCAAGGGAAATATTCGTAGTAAATTTATCGATTGATGGACTGTTCTGTAACTGAATGGCGCGAAATTTCTTAGATTTATTTAAATAGAATCTTTGAATTAAGAAGAGAAACGGGTGAGGAAGTGTCCAAAACTGACCAAAAAAAAATTCTCATAAAAACTAAATTCATAGTTACTTCAACGATTGATGGACTGCTCTATAACTGAATGGCGCGAAACATCTTAGAAATATATTTTAATCAAGCAAAGATACGCGTGAAGGAGTGTCCAAATATGACCATTAAAGGTTTATATAAAATATTACCATTCCCAAAATTCGATATATTGATTCTCCGTTGCTTAATACATCTTCAAGGGAAATATTCTTAGTTAATTTATAGATTTATGGACTCCCCCATGCGCTAAATTTCTTAGATTAATTAAGACAGTATCTTTTAATTAAGGAGAAAAACGCGTGAGGGAGTGTCCAAAACTGACAAAAAAAAATCTCATAAAAACTAAATTCATAGTTACTTCAACGATTGATGGACTGCTCTATAACTGAATGGCGTGAAATATCTTAGAAAATATATTTTAATCAAGCAAAGATACGCGTAAAGGAGTGTCCAAATATGACCAAAAAAGTGTTCTAGAAAATATGACCATTCTCAAAATTCGAGATATTGTTTCTCCGTTGCTTAATACCTGTTCAAGGGAAATATTCGTAGTTAATTTATCGATGGATGTACTGTTCTGTAACTAAATGGCGCGAAATTTCTTAGATTTATTTATGTAGAATCTTTGAATTAAGAAGAGAAAAACGTCAGGGAGTGTCCGAAAATGACCAAAAAAATTGTCATCAAAACTCAATTCATAGTTACTTCCACGATTGATGGACTGCTCTATAACTGAATGGCGCGAAATAGCTTTTAATTAAGCAAAAATACGCGTGAAGGAGAGTCCAAACAAAAAATAAAATTTTTTTATATAAATACGAAGCCTCCCAAAATTCGAGATATTGATTCTTCGTTGCTCAATACCTCTTCAACGGAAATATTCCTAGTTAATTTATCGATTGATGGACTGCTCTGTAACTGAATGGCGCGAAATTGCTTAGATTTATTTATATAGAATCCTTGAATTAAGAAGAGAAACACGTCAGGGAGTGTCCAAAAATGACAAAAAAAAACTCATAAAAACTAAATTCATAGTCACTTCAACCATTGATTGACTGCTCTATAATTGAATGGCGCGATATATCTTTTAATTAAGCAAAGATACGCGTGAAGGAGTGTCCAAAAAAGATTTAAAAATTTTCATATAAATACGAAGACTTCCAAAATTCGGGATATTGATTCTTCGTTGCTCAATACCTCTTCAACGGAAATATTCCTAGTTAATTTATCGATTGATGGACTGCTCTGTAACTGAATGGCGCGAAATTGCTTAGATTTATTCATATAGAATCTTTGAATTAAGAAGAGAATCGCGTCAGGGAGTGTCCAAAACTGACCAAAAAAAAATTCTCATAAAAACTAAATTCATAGTTACTTCAACGATTGATGGACTGCTCTATAACTGAATGGCGCGAAATATCTGTTAACTAAGCAAAGATACGCGTGAAGGAGAGTCCAAAAAAAAAAAAAAAATTTTATGGAAATACGAAGACTTCCAAAATTCAAGATATGGATTCTCCGTTGCTTAATACCTCCTCAAGGGTAATATTCGTAGTTAATTTATAGATTGACGGACTGCTCTATAACTGAATGGCGCTAAATTCCTTAGACTCACTTCAACAGGATCTTAAAGTTTGAGTGCAAGTAGCCCATACGTTTCTGTAGCGATGCGTAATACTTCAGGAAGCGTACCAACACGTAGAGAGGTAAACTACCCACAAACTATAAAACCTCGTTTTAGCGCTCGTAAAGTCAATGAAGGCAGTCACGTTCGCCCTTCGCGTCTTGCATGGTGTCTAGTCTAGCTTCCGCTCGTTATCGATACCGGCAGCATGTCGTCCGACCTTCGTAATTTTCACTCCATTTACAAGATGAGCTATTTATAACATTTTATAAATAGAAAAGATGAATGAACGAAATCGTCGAAAGTCGGTAACGCAGGCGTTTCTGCTACCAAAACTGCCTTCTTCGGAGGCCTCTTCAGAAAAGTTAGACTGTTTCCAAAATAGTGCTTTATTCTTGGACGGATCCCTTTTTTAATTGGAAATCAAATCTTTTTGAAAAAGAGTTGAGATGCAAAACTGATGGCTTATCAAAATTCAAATGGTCTGCACTGAACGGACCAAATTTGAAATTTTTGAAATAAGAAAAATCGATGCGTCCAAATGAGAATATTCTATCTCGGGGAATGTAAATAGATAGGTTATTTTTTGGAGACAGAAACTCCATAAAGTTTGAAAATTTGCAAACATCCGAATTTGGTAAACAAATTTAAAATCTCCCGAATCTTTTCTACCTCTCAAATTACGGAGTTGCCGTAGGTCACGGAATTCTTGAAAATTAGGAGATTTAAAATTTGTCAGGGAAAGTCAGGGACACCTGAAAAAGTTCATGTATCTTTGATAAATTGAAGTTGACGTTAATTGTATTATTCAGTTACCAACTCAAAAAATCACTCAAAAAGTTACTCCTTTTGGTCAAATGTATTGAAAATTCATAATTGGTTCGAAAATTCTACTATTTTGGTGAAAAATTCGACTATTTTGTTAAAGTTCAACTATTTTAATGAAAAGTAACTTTTTTGGTGAAAATTCATATTTTTTTAGTGAAAATTCAATAATTTTTGTTCTTTTTTAGTTAAAAATAAAGCTTTTTTGTAGGAAAATAATCTGATTTGTTGACAATTTGTCTTTTCTGGTTGAATTTAACAAGATCAAAATATTTTTTGGTTGAAATACCAAATTTATTACATTTTTCCTAGATATTTCCTACTTTTTTTTAATGCAACAAATCAGTTGAAAATGAAATTAGTACGAGAAATTGTTAGTGGAAAAACATTTTTTTTTTTGAAAATTTAACTATTTTGTTTAGAATTATTTTTTTGTTTTGTTTGGTTGAAAGTTGAGTTTTGTGGAAAATTCAATTATTTGGTTGAAAATTAATTTTTCGTGATAGAACAGAAAAATATAACTTCCATTGTTGGTTGAAATTTTTCTTTTTTATTAGAAAATTCATTTCTTTGTTTAAAAGTTGAATTATTTTGTTGAAAATAGATGTCTTATTATAAATTCATCTTTTTTTATAGAAAAGTAATCTTTTTGGTTGAAAATTCATGTAGTTGCTAGAATCTTTAAATATTCTATTAAAAATCCATTTTTTATTGAATTTTTTTTTTAATGAAAATTTAACTGTTCGATGTTAATTTGAAAATTTATTTTCCATGGTAGAAAATTCAAGTATTTTGTTAAAAATTAGTTTTTTGTGATATAATAATAATCTTATTGGAGACTAATTAATATTTTGGTTGAAAATTCATTTCCATGGTTGAAATTTTGACTATTCTGTTGAAAATTCTTTTTTTTTAATAGAAAACAATTTTTTTTACATAAAAAATGTTTGTGTTTGAAAATTTATGGTTTTATTTGAAAATTTATTTCTTTGTTTAAAATTTGAACTATTTTGTTAAAAATACTTGTCAAATACATTTTTTAACCTGAAATGTTAACTATTCCTCTTTTTGTAAAAATCCATAATTTCATTGTTAGAAATTGTTAGAAATAATTTTTCTCAGTTGAAAATTCATATATTTTGTCGACAATATGGGTTTTTTCTGGATGAAAAATTATATTCTTATTTGAACATTAATTTCTTTAGTGGAAAAATGATACCTATAATTTGTGGAAAATTCTGTTTTTTCGAATCAATTCTTTTTAACTGAATATGCAACTATTGTAATTTTGGTTAAAAATTTGACTTTTTTTAGTTGAAGATTCATCTTTTTGTTTAAAGATTCATCATTTAGGTTAAAAATTTATTTATTTGTTGCTGAAAATTTGTTTGTATTTTGGCTGAAACGTAATTTTCCAACTGAAAGGATAGTTACTTTATGCTTGCTTTAAAATTTATATTTTTATGAAAATTAATTTTTTTTCAAACTCATCGATTACGGTGATAGAAAATTCATATTTTTTAAAATGAAAATTCGTGTTTTTCGTTGAAAATTCGGTTTTTTTTGCCTTAAAATTAAACAGATTTTTTGTGATTAAACTTTTTTGTTAAAAATTTATATTTTGAGGTAGAAAACTCTACTTTTTTTAGAAAATGCGTCTTTTTGGACTGGAAATGACACATTTTTTATGAATTTTTTTGAAATTAAGTGAGAAATATCTTTTTTCATTGGAAAATCGGCTATTTGGTTGAAAATTCATTAATTATATTGAAAATTCGTCTTTTTTGGTAGAAAATAATTTTGCTTCTTTAAAAATTTATCTTCTTGGTTAGAAATTTGTTTTTGTTTGTTTGTTATAAATTAATTTTTGTAACCTAAAATTTTCCTTCAAGTTAAAGAATTTGTAAATGACCCTTGTAAACTTCTGTTTAACTGATAACACTAAAAAAATTTTGTATCAATTTTAAAAAATAATTTTTTTACATTATGTTTTGAAAAATCTTAATTTTTGAAGATTTTAGGATACTTGAATAGATTTCAAACAATTTTCAATTGATTTTAATAAGTGGAAAGAATTTAAAAAATTTTAATGTATATTGGAAAATTCTGAGAAATTTTTAAAAGTTTCGAAAAAAAAATTCAAGGGATTTCAAAAGTTTGTAAATGATGTGAAATATTTTAAGGGATTTTAAAAGATTCCAAAGAATTCTGAATTGAATTAAGTTTGTAAATGTTGAAGATTTATATTCTTGCTTAGAAATTTATTTTTTTTTTTTGTTATAAATTAATTTTTGTAACCTAAAATTTTTCTTTGAGTTGAAAATTTTTTTAATGACCCTTGTAAACTTCTGTTTAACTGTCTTCACTAAAAAAATTTTGTATCAATTTTAAAAACTAATTTTTTTACATTACGATTATTGATCTCCTCGGTATAAGGTTGTTTTCATATCTAAAAGAAAAATTTATAATGGACAGAGAAAATTAAAAAAAAATGGTCAGGGAAAATGTAGAGGAAGTAATAGAACTATCCTAAATTATTAAATAAAAAAGTACCAAGCTTAACAAAACTATTGTAATAAATCGAAAATAGAATCCTGGAGACGGACCCCTGAGCCAGAAAAGATCTAAAAATTTGTTATTAATAACTTTTTGATAGGATGCATAGTTTTTGTTTTTAGTCATAAAAAACAACATTAAAAATATTAAAAAAAATTTTTTTTTGACTAACAACACAAGCTACAAAAAAAAAATAATGAAAGGTTCTTCACGCAAAAAATTCTATATATTTGTAATTAATCATTTTTAAATAGGACGGGTGTAGATTTTATTTCAATCGTCAAAAATAAGATTGAAAATAAAAAAGTTAAATTTTTGGAAAAAAAGACGTGAAAGACGAAAAAAGTTAAAAGACAAAAGTTCTTTAACCAACAAATATCTACAAGTTTGTTATAAACTGTGGTTATAAAATATATATAAAAATTAAAAAATTTACATTGAACATAAAAATATTAAATTTCAGGAGAAATAAAAAAGTTGCAATGAAATGTTTCATAATAATTTTTCTTTTTTTAGAACGCGTATTTTTTAAATGACAATAAATTTCAAAATGATCAAATTACGAAATTAGTTCCTCTTCATATTGCCTTATAAATTCCAACTTTATCAATTCGCCCGACTATAAATTTCGATATTGCACAATTTCACAGGTTTACAATTTTAAAATACAAATTAAAAATTTACTAGTTCATCCAAAATTTTGTTTTCTAAATTTTCAAAAACTGCTCGTGCAGTAGCTCGAAACGTAATTGATCGATCTAGCTCAAATCTTAGGAGATTTTTAGCAGATTTTAGCAGATTTTTTTCCCTATTTTTTAAGAAATTCCCATAAATAGTCTCGCTCAAAGGAAGCTCCTTGAATTCGTTACGCCTAGTAGGAAATAGTTTGGAACGTGCAACCCCTTCGATCTTTTGGCAATTTCCTGGCATCGAAGGTTGTACAAAATCGAGTACAGAAGGTCTTTTGTCCCTTCTCAGTTATATGACCAGACCGGTTTCTGGTCGGCAGGCGATTTTTTCATCGTCCACCCAAAATAAAAGAAGAGTGGAAAAAAAGAGTTAACCCTTTCGAACCGCGAGCGGTTTCTTTATGGGTTTTACTCTGGGAATATTTATGAGCCTTCACGGTGCGGAACCTACGCAGGAACTCAAGGCGATTTCTGACCAGGTCCAGAACGCTTGATATTGCGAGTTGCATGTTGGCGCACCTTCTTATTTTATTTATTCTTTTTTCCTTTCTTCCTCTCTCTTTTGCGTTTCCTTTCTTTTTTTTTCGTTTTCTTCCTTTTTTTTCGTTTCTTCATCGGCTCTCATTTTCTCCGGACTAAATAAGGCCCAAAAGGGGCTCGAGGGCATGGATGCCTCGATGAATATTGTGGAATTACGAGTAATGTCAATAATCCCTGCCATGTTCGTCGTACGAGACCAGCATTCTCTTCGATAAAATGGGAGGGCCAAGGAGACAATTATAGTAAGTTGGGGTGCATCCCCCTCGACATTTTGTGCCATCCAGTTTCAGGCATTGCAGCATATGTGAGAAAACAAATTTATTTTCAGTTATTAATATCAGATCTCTTTTGATTTAGCCCAACGATTTAGTTTTATTTGCTTAAAATTTATTTTTATTTATTTATTTAAATTTTAGTTCAAACATATTGGCCGCAGGTTAGGGAAAACCTGAAATCAGGGAATTTGTTTGCTCAGGGAAAGTCAGGGATTTTGAAAACAAAAATGGCAAAAGTGAGGGTATTACTGTAAATCAGGACAATAATACAAAAACTTTTACTTTTAGTCACTTTTTAAAGATAAAGCAACTATTGTCATTTTTTAAAATAAATTAACTCGTGGGTTAACCTCTATTGAATTCAGGTGTATTAACCTATTTTGGAAATCGCGTGAATTCTTTTGAAATTTTTTTAGGATATTTTGAAGAATTCCATTAGAAATTCTTAATATAGATTTCAATATTTTATGTAATTTTTCAGAATTCGAAGGAATTTCAAAGAGTTTTTCAAGGGATTTCAAAAGATTACATATGATTTGAGATTTTTAAACATTCCGAGACATTTTCAAAATATTTACCAATTTTCAAGGAAGATTTCAGAATTTGAATGATTTAATAAGATTTGAGGAACGTATAGTATAATTTAAATTTTTCTTACATTTGAAAGAATTCTAAAGATTTTAGGGAATTTTAAACGATTTGAAGAAATTTTCATTTGATTTCAATATTTTGAAGGAATTTCATAGAATTAAACATATTTTAAGGAATCTTTGAAAATTCTAAGGATGTTTTAAGAGTTTTAAACAACTTTAACGGATTTTGATCCTTTTTAGAGGATGAAAAAAATATTTTAGAATATTTTAAAAGATTCTATAGAATTTGGAATTGACTTCACTAATTGAACGGGATTTTAAAGATTTTAAAGTATTCAAAAAATATTTTAGGGAGCCTTTAAAAATTCTGAAGAATTTTCAAGAGCTTTAAAATAATGTCAAAAGTTTTTGAAAAATATGAAATATTTGTGGTAGTTTAAAAGATTCTAAGGAATTTTCAATTGATTTCAGTAATTTAATCGATTTCAAAGGATTTGAAATATTTTAGGGAATTAAAAAATATTTCAAGGGATTTTTTATTAATTTTAATCATTTGAGTGGGTTTTAAAAGATTTTCGAACATTTTTTTTAAATTTAGTTTTAAAACTTCCAAGGAATTTAAAAGAGCTTTGGAAAGTTATAAAGATTTTTAAAAGATGAAGGATTTGAAATATTAGAATGTATTTTAAAACATTTCAAGGAATTTTATCAAATTTTCGCGGATTTCAGTAATTTTGAGGTATTTTAATCAACTTTACAGGATTTCAGGAAACATAATCGGATTTCATGAAATTTTATAATATTTTTTTAGAATTCAATAAATTTATTTTGCAAGAATTAGGGGATTTCGTAATATTTCAAATATTTCAAGGTTTTGAAAAATCATAATTTTTGAAGATTTTAGGATACTTCAAAAGATTTCAAACAATTTTCAATTGATTTTAATAAGTGGAAAGAATTTTAAAGAATTTAAAGTTTATTGGAAATTCTGAGAAATGTTTAAAAGTTTCAAAAAAAAATTCAAAGGATTTCAAAAGTTTGTAAATGATGTGAAATATTTTAAAGGAATTTTAAAAGATCCCAAAGAATTTCGAATTGAATTAAGTAATTTAATATTTGATTCCAAAGTACTTAGAATATTTTCAGGAATTCAAAAAGATTACAAGGAATTTTTAATTGATGTATTTAATTTGAATGAATTTCAAAACATTTGAAATATTTTAGCTTTTTATGAGAATTTTAACAGTTCTGAGTAATTTTTAGGAACTTCAAAAATTTCAAGAAATTAAAAAATATTTAAAATATATTAGAGTATTTTTAACAGATTTCAATAATTTCAATTGGTTACAAAGATTTTAAAATCTTTTTGGATATTTAAAAAAAAAATTTTTAATTTTAATAGTTCTAAAAAGTTTCAAAGAATCTCAAAACACTCCAAAGGCTTTGAAGAAAGTGAAGGATTAAAAAAAATTCTAAGGATTGATTTAATTAATTTTAATAATTCCAAAGGGTTCCAAAAGATTTGAAATATTTTAGGTTATTTTTAAAAATCGTAAAGAATTATTAAGATTAAAAAATTTTAATGGATTTGAAAAGTTTAAAAATTATATGAAATATTTTAAGGAATTTTAAAAGATTCCAATGAATTTTCAATTGACTTTAACAATTTAATATGGGATTTCAAAGGACCTGAAATATTTTAGAGAATAAAAAAAAGTTCCAAGGAATTTTTAAGTGATTTATTTTATTTGAAAGGATTTTGAATGAATTGAAATATTTTAGGCTAATAGGTTATTTTAAAAAATTTAAAGTAATTTTTAGGAGTTTCAGAAGAAGAAGTTTCAGAAGATTCCAAAGGATTTGAAATATTTTAAGGATTTTAAACAAACTCCCTGGAGTTCTAAATTAAATTCAATAATTCAAAAGGATTTGAAATATTTTTGGGTATTTTAAAAAATTCCAAGTTATTTTTTAGAGATTTAAAAAATTTTTTAATTTTATAAACATGAAATCTTTTGGGCTATCTTAAAAAATTCCAAATAATTGTTCATTGATTTAAGAAATTTAATGGGGTTTGAAAGGATTCAAAATATTTTAGGAAATTTTAAAAGATACCAAGGAATTTTTTATTCATTTTAATAATTTGATGATATTTTAAAGGATTTGAAATACTTCAGTGTATTTAAAAATATTCTAAGACATTTACAAAATTTAAAGGAATTACAAAGGAGTTAAAAAAATGTTCTAGGTCATTTTAAAAAATTTCAAGAAATTTTCCGTAGATTTCAATAAATTAAAAAATTTCAAAAGAGTTTTAAAGATTTTAGGCTATTTTTAAAGATTCGCAATAATTTCCAAGAGATTTAAAAAATTTAAAGGGATATTTTCAAATGTATTTATATGTTCAAAGGTATTTGAATTAATTATCCAGCATTTTAGAAAATTTCTAAAAAGAATTTTATAATATTTTAATAGACTTCAAAGAATTTATTTACAAGAAGGAAAATTCATTTGGAATTGGCTCGGAATTGTTATTCATTTATTCTAAATTCTTTTTAATTCTTTTGAATGCTTCGGAATTCTCTTGAATGATTTGAATTCACTGGAATTGAATCTAAATTCATCTAATTCTCCATAATTTAATGGATTAGGCTGATTTTTTTTAGTTTCTATTTAAATAATCCTGAAAAATAACTTTGGGTTCCGAGCCATTTTATTACATTTTAAAAAATTTAATCGAACTTTTCTAAACTCATTTCAGGTTTACTGAATTATACTAATTTTTATCGTATTTTTTCATTGTTTTCAATTAATTGGAATCCTTTTGAATTTAACTTGAATTGCTTAGAATACTTATGAATCGAATTCTTTTGAATTCCTTTAAATTAAAAAAAAATTATTAATGCAAATTATTCTTTTGTAGCCACATTTTGGTTTAGAAATTTAGTTACTTTTTGACCGTTTTTCGATTTAAATAGGCCACTGAGAAAAATAAATTAAACATTGATAAATTTAAATTATTTTTTTTTTATTTCATTCATAAAATATTATGTATAAAATATTACAAGATTAGAATTCTAGTTTTCAAATATTAGTCAGGAAAATTCAGGGCATTTTGAAAATCAAGTTTTGCAGTCGCCCTGATCAAACCTGCAGAAAACCGTAAAAAAAAAACCGAACACAAAAATACTTAAATCAGTATTTTTACGCATTTATTAAAGACAAGGTAATATAATAAGCCACACTAATTAAGTCGAATCTCGCGATATTTTTTTGTAAAATTTGATAATTTTCGGCCCAAAAAAAAAAGAAAGAAATAAAAAACCTGAATTGAGTCTCTTAAAGCTAGTGTCGAATTCTCTTGAAATTTTCTGCTCTCAAGAATCACGTCGTGAATATCCGTTTATTTTAACAGAAACACAAAAACGTTTTAAGCCGTTTGCGAACTCCGTAGAAGAGCAGACGCTGTAAATGTGTCAAGCGCATCTTCACTGATTGTTATTTTTATAATTTCTTTTAATACCACCCGCGCCTTTTATTGTATTGAAGATAAATGAAAATAAATTTAATCAATTAAAAATTGGTATTGAAAATAGAGATAAGTTTTTTAATTCATTTAGAAACTCATCTTTGATGTATTTATCAATTCTACAAAATGATCAAAGGCTTCGTGAAATTTATGGTTCTGATAAGCTTCTGAGTTTCTGAAGAGGATTATTTTCTGAAGCTTCTGTTTGGTTTTAATTAAGTTATGCGGCGGCAGTTCCTTTGACGATGCTTAGTCCACTTATTTGAAAAGTTTATTTTAAAAAAAAGTAAACTACATAAGTGGAATTCGCTAGAAAGAGAAATATTTACAAATGTGGAGAAAGTCAAAGTAAACTGGGGCAATTCTTGAAAGCGTTTATTGTATTGACTTTCAGTGATGAGCTAAATTAGATAATACTCATACTTACGAAATTAAATATTTGATTATTTGATTCATTATAAATTATTTAAATTATTTTTGACAATTTAGAAAAGTGATTTCTACTTTATCTACAGTTGCAGAATTTTCAGATTATCTTAGTTTTTTTTTAATCTTAGTTTTTTTTTAAATCTTGTTCAAAATTCAACAATTTTGATGAAAATTAGAATTTTTTAATAGAAAATTCAATTATTTCGTTAAAAATCCACATATTTTGTTAAAAATTAATTTTTTTAAAAAGAAAATTATGTTTTTCTTTGCAAGTTAATCTTATTGTTTAAATTTTTTTTCGGTTAAAAATGCAAGTTTTTATAGTTAAATATTTATCATCTCAGATTAAAATTTATATGTTAGGTTATAAATAAAATTACTTGGTTGAAAGTTAAACTCTTTTATTAAAAATTAATTTTTGATTTGAAAATTTATCATTTTAATTCTAAATTCAATCCTTTGGTAGAAATATGAGCTATTTGATTGAAAACTTGTTTTTCCATTGGATGAAAAGTGTTCTTTTTTCCCTAAAACTTAAGTATTTTCTAAAAAATTTGTTTCTTTCTTGTTTGAAAATTATTTTGTTTTTTAAACTGAAAATGTAATTTTCGATCAAAGTTATCTCTTTTTTTAAAACTTCATTTTTTCCACTGAAAATTTAGTTATTCAATTTTTAGCTGAAAAATTACCTTTTTTAGTTGAAAATTCATATTTTTTTGTAGAAATTAATCTTCTTGGTTGAAAATTTAACTTTTTCATCAAAAATTCAACTATTCTAGTTTTCATTTTTCGGATTTAAATTTCAACTATTCCAGTTAAAGATTTACAATATTATTTGAAAATTCATCACTTTGTTTGAAAACGTAACTATTTTTTTTAAAGTTTTTTTTTAAGTTGGTTTTTTTGTGGGCAGTAATTTTTTGAAATGAAAATTTAACTTATCACAATTGAATATTTCACTGTTTTAATTGAAAATTCTTCTTTTTATTTCAACATTATTTTGTTAACTTAAAATTTATTTTTTTTAAGTTTTTGTTGAAAATGGATCTTTTTTAGTTTAAATTAATTTTTTTATTTGAAAATTCAACTATTCCAGTTGAAAATTCTCATGGTTGATTCAAAATTCATTTTTTATGATGAAAATAAAATTACTTGGTTGAAAGTTAAACTCTTTTGTTGAAAATTAATTTTGTTTTTGAAAATTTATCATTTTAATTAAAAATTCATTTGTTTGGTTGAAATATGAGCTATTTGATTGAAAAATTGTTTTTTCATTGGATGAAAAGAGATTTTTTTAACGGAAATTTTTTGATTTTCTTGGAGTTTTGTTTCTTTTTTGTTTAAAAATTATTTTGTTTTTTGAACGGAAAATATAACTATTATTCCACTTGAATATTCCATAATTTTCGCTAAAAATTCATCTCTTTGGTTAAACATTCATTTTTTGACTAAAAATTTAATTACTCAATTTTTAGCTGAAAACTTACCTTTTTTAGTTAAAGATTCATATTTTTTGTACAAAGTCGTCTTCTTGGTTGAAAATTCAACTTTTTTAATCAAAAATTCAACTATTCTAGTTAAAGATTCATAATTTTAGTTGAAAATTCATCTTTCTAATTCAAATTTCAACTGTTCCAGTTAAAGATTTACAATATTATTTTTAAATTCATCACTTTGTTTGAAAACGTAACTATTTTTTTTTAAGTTTTCTCTTTAAATTAGTTTTTTTGTGGACAGTAATTTTTTAAACTGAAAATTTAACTTATTACAATTGAATATTTCATTGTTTTACTTAAAATTCTTCTCTTTCATTAAATATTAATTTTGTTAACTTAAAATTTAGTCACTTAAGTTTTGGTTGAAAATTTATCATTTTAGTAAAAATAAATTTTTTTATATAAAAACTAAACTATTCCAGTTTAATATTTCTTTGTTTTAGTAGAAAATTGTCATGTTTAGTTTAAAATTCAGTTTTAAACTAAAAATGTTATTATTCTATTTTCGGTTGAAAATTATTATTTTTTTAGTTCAAAATTCAACTATTTGGTCGAAAATGTGTCTTCTTTAAAGAAAAATTTCCTGAAAAATTAATATATTTGGTTAAAAAATGGTATTTTTTATGGTAGAAAATTGATATTTTTATTTAAAAATTAATCTTCTTTTTTAAAAATTCATCTTTTTGGTATACAATTTAACTATTTCAGTTGAAGAGTCATAATTTTATTTGAAAATGAATAACTTTAGTTAGAAATTGATCTATTTTGTTAAAAATCCGTTTTGTTTTTATCTAAAATCAATGTTTTCAACTAAAAGTTGAACTATTCAATTTTTTGTAAAAAGATAATTTTTTATTGGAAATTGAAGTATTTGTTTGAAAATTTATTTATTTTGTAGTTTTTCTCTGTTGTCTTAAATGATGTTTAGAATGAACGTCATTAATTAAAATAAATGTATGCCTTTAGCAGCAAATATGAATGTTACTTTTTGTTGACCGGGAAAATTGAAAATTTTGACCGGGAAAAACTGGGAAAAGCCGTGAATTTTAAATCTTTCGTTGAATCACAACCCTCTGAATTTTACTTTAAATTATACAAGAAATTAACATTTTAAATATTAAATGAAATAATATTCCCTTACGCAAGAAAGAACGCCAAAGAAAATGCAAATCTTAGTCAGCATCTTACGTTTGAATTTATATTTATCAGGAGTCCCTTATCTTAACTGAATAAATTTTGAATAAATTTCAGAATCCTTGATCAGTTGATTACAGAAAATCCCACAATCAACAAATTCTTCGCCACAGCATTTCTGCCATTCTTACTCTCCTTATTTCGATATCGAGAATTTACATAAAAACGTAATCTGTTAGAAAATCTTTTTTTGTAAATACACACTTATACTTTATCTGTTAAAAAAATAGAAAAAAACCGTAATTTGAATTTCATACGATTTTATTTTACTTCCCTGATATCCAGTTCTGGTAAAATTATTCAATATGTAAAAGTCAGAACAGAACATGATGCCTTCTCTATAATACAACTTTATCATTGAAAAGAGTAGCATAAAAGATCTCATATAGATTTCTTATGTTTTATAGAAAAAAAAAATAGATCAATAGTTTGTTAAGCGATAAGCAGTTAGTACGAATTTTGACCGGAGTTTTGTCAAATAAAAATAAAGGCCTAATGTTACACAAATTATCAATAAAATTTGGTAACCTTTTTATATGAAATTTAATAACTACATTATAGACTATTTAGAAATTAATATTCTGAAATATTACAACTGCAAAAATTTCTTGGAACAGAGAAATTGTTTTAATGAATATAGGTGAACATTCTGTTAAATCAGATTTGGTTAAAAGAACCATAAAATTTGCTTAGGCCAACCAAATATTTTCTTGTCTATATACATAATAACCATATTCCACTTTTAAACCAATTCATATTTTAAATATACAATCAAATCGTTTTCTGATTGAAAATTTGGGACATCAATTTTTGGATATTAGGCCCTGAAATCTGGATGTTAATTTTGAAAATCCTGGATTCTAAAAATTAGTTTTTTGATTTTACTTTGTTCCGTTATAAGAAAAATCTTTTAAAATTGTTTGCCCTGTGAGATTTTTTTCGCTGACTTAAGTTTGATAATCGAAGTGATGACATTCTAAACATACAGAAACAATAATTTTCTTAATTTTTTCAAAAAATTATTTTATCGCGTTTTATTCGCTTACTCCTCATATCCTGACTTGGAACAGGGAAATTAGAAAATATTTATCGTTTTTATTTTAGGACAGAGAGTTTCCATAAAGAAATATAATTTCACTTCGAGCAGGGAATTTTTTAAATGGAACAGACATTTTTTTAATTAATTATAATTTTAAATTTAGAAGAGAGGAATTTAAAAAATACCTATTTCAGGTAAGAAATTTCGTCACAATTTAAAAGTTCTCTCTTCCAAATTTTAGATAAAGAAAGTATATTTCAAATAGTTAAGAATTATTATTTTTTTCATTGAAGATTCATAATATTAATTGAGAATTCATTCCTAGTTGTAAATGTTTATTGAAAGTCAATTTTTGAAACTAAAAATTTAACTACTCTAGTAGAACATTCAACTATTTGGTTGAAAATTGACATTTTTTATTTGAAAATGAATTTTTTTTTCGGAAATTTATGTACTTTGTGTGTCATCAGCTTGGTTAAAACGTAATTTCTTCAACTGAAAATTTAACTATTCTATTTTTTATTAAAAATTGATTTTTCCTAGTTCCAAATTCAACAATTTGGATAAAAATGTATCTTTTTATTCAAAATTTAACTATTTCGTTGAGATTCCATATATTTTGTTAAAAAATCAATTTTTTGGTAGAAAGTTTTGTTGAAAGTTAAACTATTTTGATAAGAATTAATTTTTTGCTAAAAATTGATCATTTTAATTAAAAAATCATTTCTTTGGTTGAAAAACAAATACAGATTTTTCACTCGAGAAAGAAATAAAATTTTATCGAAATTATTGAACCTTCAAGCCAAAATACGAATTTTCTCGACAAAAATTGAATCTTCAAATAAAAAACATTACTTTTCTAGCGAAAAATTAATTTTTTACTTAACTGATGCATTTTTACCCAATGAAAATGAAATTTCAAACCAAGAAACTTTTTCTACCAAAAAAGGAGAATTTTAAACCAAAAAAATCAATTTCAAAAAAATTGAAAAGTTACATTTTCAGTTAAATAATTAATTGTAAACAAAAAAAAGGCTTTTCCACTAAACAGTCTTTCAAACAAAATAGTTGCATAAACTCAAGCAAAGAAGAAGAAATTTTAGCCAAAGAGTTGCATTTTCATAAAAAAAAAACTAAAGTTTCTATTAAAACAGATACATTTTCAAAAAAATAGTTGAAATTTCTGTTCAAAAAGATTTCAGTTGACTTTTCAAGATGAAAATATGACCTTTAAAAAAAACAGTTTCTACAGAAAAATTTATGATTTTTGAACAAACTTGTTGAATTCTGTACCAAATAGTTGCATTTTTATCCAAAAAATTCATTTCTTGTTCTGAAAAATGAGCTATTTGATTTAAAAAGTGTTTTTCCTTTGGATATAAAGAAATTTTGTCCGCAAATTTAACTACTTTGTTGAACATTTGTTTCCTTTTTGTTTAAAAATGATTCGTTTTTTTAAGCAATCATATTTTGACTCAGAATTCAATTATTCAATTTTTGGTTGAAAAATGATCTTTTTCAGTTTCAAATTTGTCTTTTTTGTTAAAAATTAATCTTCTTGGCTAAAAATTCATCTTTTTAGTCTAAGTTTCAATTAATTCGTTTAAATATTCATCATCTTAGCTGAATATTTTATATCCTTAGTTAAAAGTATCTCAGTTAAATATTCATCATTTAAGTAAAAAATTTATCTGTTTGTCTTAAAATTTACTTATTTTAACTAATTGTTCTAACTGAAACCTTAATTTTTCCATTTTTCTTGAAAATTGATATTTTTTAGTAAAAAAAATCAAGAATTTGTTTCAAAATTTAGTTCTTTTGAATTTGTTCACTCTCTTGTGTTAAAGGACGCTCATAGAATGTACGGAACAAATTAAAATAAATTTTTGAGTTTTGCGGAAAATATGAATACTTTTAATTGACCTGAAAAATTGAAAAAATTGGTCTTGAACAACCGGAATA
Organism: Belonocnema kinseyi; assembly: GCF_010883055.1. Taxonomy (NCBI): domain Eukaryota; kingdom Metazoa; phylum Arthropoda; class Insecta; order Hymenoptera; family Cynipidae; genus Belonocnema; species Belonocnema kinseyi. The sequence goes on along the minus strand of NC_046666.1, from coordinate 50,062,192 downwards.
TAACCAGGAATTTGGAATCGTCCACCGAATCGCCACCCTGCTTCTATTTCATCGGAAGTTTACCGCTCCTAGAAAGGGTGAGGTCGCTCCATCTCTTGTCGAGTCCGTGACTCGAGTTGGCATAAGTTGCAAGGGGCAAAAGCGACCGGTGAACGAACGTTTACGAGTGTCGCATAAAATGTTCTCCGAGGGCACGTAAACATGAATGAAAGCACGAGGTGGTCGGCCGAGCAGTCAGTCAGTCAGTTACTCAGGCTGCTATTACGCAACCAGAGAATTTTACGAGCAAAGCAAGGTGGCTCATTTTAGACGGACCCATGACCGATAAATGCGAACTCGCCATTTTAAGATCTAGGTAATAGCGTTTGTATGGATCTTCGCTCTTCCGGCGATACAAAACACTCTTGAATGAACAAAACCGGGTGTTGTCGCTACATCCTCGACGTAAGACGTAGTCCTAGGCCCCTGTCGACAAAACCAGCCAAATAAAGCTAAACGTCCGCTTTTATGGCCGCCAATAAAGTTTTAAGTGTTAGTAAAACGAGTCAGCCAGTCGGGTTACGTGCAGTGTCTTCACATGTCCGTGTGACTGACACATCACCAATCCACCTGGATGGCTCGCGACCACATGAATCACATCGCTGTGGATCAGTGTCAAGGTCGTCTGCAGAACGACTAGAACATTACGCAATGATCGTAAAAGGCAAACACATACCGAAGCTTCCGTAGGTTATTACAACGATGTTAAAGTCTCTGGCATTCAGTTTGATGACCCTAGCCAACATTGACGAGTGTCGTAAATATAATTTTTTTAATGGCGATCTGGGTTTTAGTGGCTCTGATGCTTTCGAGAACTATAAAAGATGCGATCATCGTTCTCCATTCTAACAGATGTTATGAAAAATATTTTATCAGTTCGTTGACTATCTCTTTTAGTATGTAGGGTTATTCCTGGATCGACCGTGAATTGGTCATTTAAATTTGGGCTTTTTGATAAGATCAGAATAGATGTCTTGTTCTTATTTGAAATAAAACATATTATTATAGATGTAGCACTTCATCTCTGACCTAGGTTCTTCTTCATTCAAATATCAAAGAATAAAATAATGTATACCATATCCACGGCCTGAAATTTAAGACCGAACTCTATGAGACCTTCTGAAACAAGTGTCTTAATACTCATAGAATTATTCCTCAGAACTTTCTAATATAAAAAAAGAATTACTTCTTCGGAATCATTTCTCTTTTCTTTAGTAGAGCACCAATGTATGTTATTGCTGGACCAACCGTGAATTGGTCATTTAAATTTGAGCTGTTTCATAAGATCAGAATAGATGTCTTGTTTTGATTTGAAATCAAACATATTATTGTCCTTCCCCGGTTCTTCATTTACATCTTATTTGACTTAGAAGACATGCTGATTTTTTAAATAAACATCAAATAATGTATAGCATATCCACAGCCCGGAATTTTCAACCGAACTCTATGAGAGTTATATATATTATTAGTTATATATATATATATATATATATATATTATATATTAGTATAACTCTTATAGAGTTATTCCCCATAAGATCGGAATAGAAATGACTCAAGTTTTATTAGAGGTTTTAATTTGAAATCAAACACATCTCTGTTCTACTACGGTTCTTCTTAATTCAGGATTTTTTAAAGAAACATAGGAAAATAATGTACACCATATCCACAGACCGGAATTCTCAACCGAACTCTATCAGACCTTTTGCAACACGTGCCTTTCTACTCATAGAACTATTCCCCATAAGTTTCTAACATAAAAAAAGCATTGCGTATTCACAATCATCTCTTCCTTAATATGTAAGGAAAATCTTAAAGAAAAACCTCAATCATGCACTGACTCCTAATCATAAATTAACACTCCCCAATCGAATAATTTTTCCCCATCAAGTTCTTTATCCCTGACCTTGAAAGGACCTTAAAAACCCCAAAGAGTCCGATCTTCGACCTACAAAACAATCTTGATGACTCAGATGCAAAGGTATCGTAAAACATAACCAAGTGGTGATTGTACCGAGACATTGTCGCATTGTATCTGTCAGAATGCGTATTGCTTACGTGACACGTCACGAAGTACCGTCGGGTTTGCAAGAGACACGACCTGCCCCAATCCCGACGGGTGTAAAGCTGAAGCAATATAAACGAACGTTTACAAGCTCGTTACATTTTTATGGGCTCAACGCCACCGTCGCGCCACACTACGGCCATCAACGGAATGTCGTAAACCATCGACTGACTGCCCCCCTTTACCCCCTTTACAATCCGACCCTCCCCCCAATGGTCCACGTGGCATTTACGCGCGACTTCCGGTTTCTGACGTCACGTGGTCGACTCTAGACCACTTGAGTTACGTCACTTTATTGGTCGTAATCATAAAATTTTTTACGCCGACCCCCTGTATGCCTCCTGGCTTCACGAGGTCTTTGACTACGCATTCGAGACGTGACGGCGACGAGCCTCTCGTCTTTTTATCGAAGGTCAGGAGCTTTGATTGATTCCCTTTTTATGATAGCATTATTTATTATTATATCACTCCTTTTCATTCACAGTTTCTGACCCATAGTTAGGCACATATTTACTGAATGAAAATTAAGCTTTTGCGGCTAGTTTTGAAATCTGGGAAAATTCTCGCCGTGAATTAAAAATTGTGGAAAATTGCTTGATAGGAGACATTTTCTTCGGACTGGTAAATTACCAGAGGCCGAATCTGGTTGGTAGGTGTAAGGTGCAATGCTCGGAGAAACAATATCGAGGCGATTCGAGCTGGCAAGAACCGGGCGTGTCGAGAAAGCAAGGGCCATTTTCGAATTCCGGGGATTTTGGAAGGGACCACCCCCGTGACGTCATTGGACGAGCGGGCGGCCATCATGAGACTCATTATGCAAACTATGCCTGGAATCCATGATGGCCGCCAAGACTGCCGCCAATCAGAAGGTCGTAAGCCGCAGCCATCGTAAAAAGGGTCGATCCTGCGCTCTATCGGGCGTCGCCTCAACTTTCGAGTTCACCCATCACCTGGTAGATGTCTCTGCCACTCACTACACGAGGATTTTCGCTTTACCTGGAAAGTGCCACCCGGAAAATTTTATTACGGAAATATTTTTGTAGCCTACACCTATGGGCGATGAATCTTATAATATTCTGCTGTTGGTTGTTTCGTGATTTAAACGTTTTAGAAAAACAATTTAGAACAATTTAGAATTTAGCTTATCTTATAGATGAAAATTTCAATCCGGAAAATTTTGCTGTAAATTACCCCCCTTTGGATTTTGTTTTATTCCTGATGGATTACTATGCTTTTTTGCGTTAAGAATTGCAATCTGGAAAATATTTTCATTAATTTGCTCCCCGGTGATTTATAAATCCCTACTTTATCTCAGACGTCTATAGTAATAATCCGGAAAAGTTTTCAATAGATTTGCCCCCCATGCATTATGAGTCGTTTCCCCGCTCAGATTTTTGAATTTTTAATCCAGAATTTTTAATTCACTTGCCTACTTATGAATTTCAAATCACTTCCTGGACCAATCAAAATTAATCCATAATTATGGTCAGTAATAAATAAAAGAGTCTATTACATAGGCGTAGGATTCAAGAATCTCATTATCCATTTGATGGAAGACCCCACACAGCAAATGGACTTTTTTTATAAACTGGTATCAATACCAACAGAGAATTTCCTTAACTCTCTTGTAAATTGAATTGGAAAATATTATGTGGATAAAGTTGATACCGGACTCACTATCGAGTTTATTATAATTAAATACAAATGCAGATGATCCGAGGCTTATTTCTGGGAAGGTAATCCGCATTTTTTTTTAAGGCAAAATTCTCGCTTCTTCGTCAAGTGCTTAGCCTATGAGACGATACAAACGTGTATTTACTGCCTGATAAAAAATATCTGACGCCGAGAGTTTCGACGCGGAGAGAAGCCGGAGTAACTGAATCTCGGAGGAATCACCGGTTTGTCCCTTTGAGGCGCTCGAACTCGAATCCGGATGATTATATTCACGGGTTTATTATGTCCACTGTTCGCGATTTTTTTTCACGGTATAAGGTAGGCAGATAGGCATGTATCGGTGGTGCAAAAACATCTGCAAGAAAAGCTCGTTGGAATCCATGATGGCCGACCTGCTTCTTCGAGTCTTTCTTTTTCCTTGAGCTCGATCCTCTGCCGCGGAGCCGCTGTAAATGGCGGAGCATCAGATTGGTAATTTACCAGAAATGTCTCCAACACTAGAGCCCAAGTAGCTGTGCGATAAACTTGTTTTTTTTTTTTACTTCCCAGGGGATTTGCATCCCTTTAGGGTCCACTTGAATCGCCATTCCGATGGATGGTGTTTTGTGTTGAACGTGCTCTTTGAACCAGACCTACCCTTTTTGATTGTGTTTTGAAAAATGGCACCCTTTTTTAAATCAGGATTCAGGATCTCTATGGTCATTTTGGAACCACCCTTCACGCTCTCTTTGCTAGGGGTTTGCTCTATTTTTTTTTATTCGCTGAAATGTGAGGTTGCTGAATTGGTGTAACGAATTCGCGTTTTGTTTGGTAATTGGGTATTATATTGTGATTGAAGGTGTCTGTAGTCGAAGATTAATGATATTTTTATTCAGGAGGGGAGACAGGTAAAAGAGACCTGTTATTTGAATGATCTTTTTTTAAATAATGGCCTTATTTATATTTTATTGCAACGTTGACATTTTTTATGTTTGACGTAATAATAGTGTAATAATATTGTATATCGTTATGGGTGAAATATCGAGAATTATCGTTTTTAGGGGTGAGAAATAAATTTGAAAATGCGGGTCGATTCTTATCTTTTTGTTCTTTTCGTCTCTGGATTTTATGATACTATTTTTTTTTTATTAAGACCTTGAATTACAAGTAAACTTTCTGCAATAAGACCCTTCTTTAAAGATGTAATTTTATATAGGTTATACATAAGTGAATAAGTTAGGTACATTTTTTCTATCATTTTAATTAAAATACAAATAATAATTAAAATTATTTAAAAAATACGGTTTGCATAATCAGGTAATAGAGAATAATAAAGTATAAAGATTAATTTGAGGAAAAAATTTGGTGCTACGTGAATCAAAAAAACGATGTTTGTGAATGTCACCAAATATTTTTTGTATAAACTTTTTAATTTTGAACGTTTTCATTTTTTAAAAATCCCAATAATCGTTTTTCATAGTTTGGTTATAATTACAATATATTGTTAAAAAATATGTTAAAAGTAACATTTAATGATTAAACCCCATTTATTTGGAATATTTTATAGTATCAAATGGAATTCGAGTTAATTCAAATTGATTTAAAATCATAAGGATTTCCAAATCAACAATTTAAAAATTATAATGCTTAAAAAGCCAGCAATATAAAATTAAAATTTTCAAAGTTGAATAATTTAATTTGGGAAGTAGTTTTAATGAAAATAATACAATTTAGGTTCTGGACTTGGTTTCCGTCCCAAAATTTGTTGGAAATCGGTTAGGTGTACGGAAAATTCCGTAAAATACTAGGTAGCATGTTTTTGTTCGCTTCTGATTTAGAATTTTTAAATAAAATGTCAATTTTGAATTTTGAATCCTGAATATTTGAATTTTGAGTACTTACAATTATTTACAGTATTGATTTTAATGGTTTAAATTTATAATTCAGAAATTATCAAGGGGTTTCTTAATTCTTTATTGGTAAATTTTGAGACCACTCCTTCTGTGGATAAATGGACAGAATTTGTGAAAAATTTGCGTAAAATGACGTCAGGTGATATATCTTAAACACATATTTTTTAAATTCTATTCGTTCCATTTCTGTGATTTTAAAAACAATTATGTTAACATAGGCTTAAGCTAAAAAAAGGAAATAAATCCATGTATTTAAAGACTGGCATCATTATAATTCCTGTAGGCTTGACATTTTTTTTTAATTTATAAATTTTTTCGTTTTGAACGTTAACTTTTTTTTTAAAGTCCCAATAATCGTTGGTTATATTTGGTTATAATTTTAATATTTTGTTTTAAAATAGGTTAAAAGTAATATTTAATGATAAAAACTATTTATTTTTAGTATTTTAGAGTACCAAATGGAATTTCAGTTAACTCAAATTCATTTAAAATCGTAAGAGTTTCCAAATCAACAATTTAAAAATTTTATATTTAAAAATCCAGCAATCTAAATTAAAATGTTTAAACTTGAATAATTTAATTTGTGAAAAAGTTTAAATGAAAATATGGGATAGTTGTATCGAAAATTCCGTAAAATACTAGATAGTACTTTGTTGTTCGATCCGAATTTAGAATTTTTAAATAAAATTTCAATTCGAATAGTTTACAAATTTTGAATGCTTACAATTATTTAGGTGTCGATTTTAATGGTTTAAAAGTACATTTAAAAAATTTTAATATGTGTAAAATTTATGTAAAAGGACGGCAGAAGATATTGCTTAAACATATGTGTTATAAATTCTATTCGTCCCTTTTCTTTGGTTTTAAAAACAATTATGTGAATATAGGAGTAAGCGAGTAAAATATCACAAATCCATTTTTTAAATACTGAGATAATTATCGTTTCTCTGCGTTTGGAATATCATCCATTCGATTATCAAACTTGAATTGGAAAAGCATGTTTTCTTCTCTGGTTCAATGCTAAGCGATAAATTAAAATAAATTATTGAAAAAATTTGAATTGCTATACCAGATTCATTACGTAAATGGATAAAATTGGGTAAATATTTAAACACTTATTAAAATTCATAAATATTTTAAAATATTTCTCTTCTAATATCTAATGTTACAAAATTTCGAAATTGAAAACTTATTTATCACACATAAAATTCTCTTCTGATTAAACACGTGAGCAAAAAACTGTAAATTTATATAACTAAAACATGAATAATCTGGAAAATAAATGAACATTATAATGTTTTTTAAAATTTTATTTATTCGGCAGTCTAACACTCTCTTTAGAGAGTGTTCACTCTGATTCCAAAATTATTCTTTATCAATGGTTTTCAAGCTACAACATACATGTTGTTCGCTGAAAAATTCAAGCTAATAAAAAAGCTCTAAAATTTTATACTCCACATTTAAGATCTCTTGTTTCAAACTTTGAATACTTTCTCAAATACATTTTATACAAATCGAAAAAGGTTGAGCTGCAACCAGCCGAAACAAACATTTACTGCCTCATTGAACATCCTTTTTTTTTGTTTCTATTGTGATCGCATCAAAACGGTTCGACGGCCTTAGGAAATCCCTGAACCCGTCAAATTTGGAAGAGAAACTTTTATGGTCCGAGAGTTAAAAATGGAAGGGTAAAAGTAGAATCTCTTTGGAGTTTGGATCGTCGTTCTCGAGGACCTGGAACCTCAAAGATCCAATGTGCCGCTTCTTTCATGGACAGTTGACACGTAACTCAATACAAGTGTGCGTTGTTTACGACGCCATAAAATTACCAAGTTGATGCTTTAAACTGGAATAAAACGATTGCAGCCAGCGTGCACCTCGTGTCTTGTCTGTATCGCTCGTTACCCACTAGTCTGACCGACTGGAAGACTGGTGCCTCCTCGACAATGAGTGCATAGGTAGTTGATGGAGAAGCTGGTATAGTATGGTTATTAGTTAAACTTAAAGGGCAGCGAACGGATAGAAACAAAAAAAAACGATCTAGCTACCTTGTTCAACGAACGTTGATCATTTTCAGGGTGTCTACCCTACCTGGAAAACCTGGAAAAAGATGGAAATGTCAGGGAATTATTTTAAAGTCAGAGAATTTTTTCGAGAGCGCTCTTCATTTTTTCTAACTGCAATCAGGACGGCGACTTGACCGGGAAATGACCGGGAATCTTTTTGACCAGGAAAACGGGGGATTTTATTGACCGGGAAAAAATAGGGAAATGATGGGGAATTTTATTAACAGGTGAATCCCCAGGAATTTAGTTAGAAAACCTGGAATTTACTTCTGATCGCAGTCAAATTCAAGTTTTCATTATTTAAATAATTTTCGTCAATTTAGAAATGTGATTTCTACTTTATCTACTGTTTTAGGGCATATAAGTGTGTTTATTGTCAGCCTACAGTCTTAGGGCATATTAGTTGTTTATTGTCAGGGAATTATTTTTAAAGTCAGAGAATTTGTTCGAAAGCGCGCTTCATTTTTTCTAATTGCAATCAGGAGGGCGGCTTGACCGGTGAACCGGGAAATGACCGGGAATCTTATTGACCTGGAAAAAACGGGGAATTTTATTTACCTGGAAAAGCGGGAAATGCTCTGGAATTTTATTAACAGGGAAATGCCCAGGAATTTAATTAAAAAATCTGGAATTTACTTCTGATCGCAGTCAAATTCAAGTTTTCATTATTTAAATCATTTTGGTCAATTTAGAAAATTGATTTCTACTTTATCTACTGTTTTAGGGCATATAAGTGTGTTTATTGTCAGCCTACAGTCTTAATGCATATTAGTTGTTTATTGTCAGGGAATTATTTTTAAAGTCAGATAATTTTTTCTTTTCATTTTTTCTAATTGCAATCAGGTCGGCGACTTGACCGGGAAACCGGGAAATGACCGGGAATCTTATTGACCTGGAAAAACGGGGAATTTTATTGACCTGGAAAACCGGGAAATGATCGGGAATTTTATTAACAGGGGAATGTCCAGGCATTTAATTTAAAAAGCGGGAATTTGCTTCTGATCGCAGTAAAATTCAAGTTTTCATTATTTAAATAATCTTAGTCAATTTAGAAAAGGAATTTCTACTTTATCTACTGTTTTAGGGCATATAAGTGTGTTTATTTTCAGCCTACAGTCTTAGGGCATATTAGTTGTTTATTACCAGGGACCAAGAATTTTATTGACCGAAAAAACTCCTGGAAATGACCAGGAATTTAATTTAAAAATCAGAAATTTACTTCTGATCGCAGTAAAATTAAATTTTTCATTATTTAAATAATTTTGGTCAATTTAGAATAATGATTTCTACTTTATCTACAGTATTAGGGCATATAAGAATTTGTTGAAAATCAAAAACCGAGAAAGAACCGGGAATTTTATTGACCTGGATAAAACCAAGAAATGACCGGGAATTTTATTGTCAGGGAAAAAACCTGGAAATGACCGGAAATTTTATTGACTGGGAAACCTTCGGAAAATATATGGAAAATTTACATCTGATCGTAGTAAAAATGTATCATTTTAAAAATAATTTTGTTCAATTTAGAATAATGATTTCTACTTTATCTACAGTATTAGGGCATGTAAGTGTTTGTTGAAAATCAATTTTGTTTTCTAAAAATGTAACTATTCCAGGAAGTTTGGAAGTCTGATTTTGTATTGTAAATATTTTTCATGCTTTTTTAGCATACCAAATTTTTTTCTAAGAAAATAGATTTATTTTCGATCTTAAATTAAAAATTTATTTGGGTTTTTATTGAAATTTGAACTATTTGGCTAAAAATTGACATTTATTACTTAAGAATTCCACAATTACAATCAAAATTGTTTTTTATGTATATAAAATTCAACTATGTTGTTTAAAATACACGTATTTTGTTAAAAAATTGATTTTTTCATCGAAAATTAATATTCTTAATCTCTATCAATATTAATATTCTATTAAAATTAATATTATTCAAAATTATTTTTTAGTTGAAAATTTATGGTTAAAATTATATTATTGCGTTAAAATATTCATCATCTTACTTGAAAATTGATCTTCCTGGTTTGAAATTCAATTATTCTGGTAGAAGAATTACAATAAATTACAGTTGAAATTTAATCACTTTGTTTGAAAATCAATTTTTTAACTGAAAATTTAACTATTCACTTATTGTTTGACAATCTATACTTTTAATTTAAAATGTATGTATTTTCTATCAATTTCGCCTTCTTTGGTCAAAATGAATCTAATATTCTATTTTTTGTTAAAACTTGATCTTTTTGTTCAAAATGCAACTATTTGATTAAAAACTTATCTTTTTGTATTTGACAATGCAAATATTTCGTTAAAAAATTATGTATTTTGTTGAGAAATCGTCCTTGTGGTAGAAAATTAATATTTTTGATTGAAAATAAGACTACTTGGTTCAAAATTGAACTTTTTTCTCAAAAATTTAGCTTTTTGTTTAAAAATTCACCGTTTTTTTAAAATACATTTTTTTAAATCGTCTTTCTTGGTACAACATATATCTTCCTGTTTAATAGTTAATCCTCTTGTTTGAAAATTCATTTTATTCGCTTAAAAATTCAAGTATTGCAATTAAATATTGACTATTTTAGTAATTAATTCATTTTTTTAGTTGAAAACAATAAAACGACTTGGTTGAAAGTTAAATTAAATTTTTTTTCAATATAAATCTGTTTTTTGTGGAAAAATAATTTTGTTAACAGAAAATTTAACTATTCCATTTTTGATTGAAAGATTATATGCCTCCTGGATGCCTGATTTATTTATTGATACTTTTGATATCGGTTTGTTAAACAAATAGCCCAAACCGAACGCTCTGATTTTGAATCAGGAAAATAGAATTAAAATTACCAAGTTGATGCTTTAAACTATAATAAAACGGGAGCGTACATCATGTGCCTTATCTGTATCGCTCGTTACCCACTTGACGAACTGGAATACTTAGACGCCTCCTGGATGTCTGATTTATTTATTGATAGCTTTTATATCGTGTTGTCAAATTTCTCCAACCCAACGCTGTAAATTAGAATTAGGAAAATATAATTAAAAATATAAATTTGACGCTTCAAACCATATTAAAATGGGAGCGTACACCATGTGTCTTGTATGTATCGCTCCTTACCCACTTGACCGACTGGTATACTTGCATGCCTCCTGGACGCCTGACTTATTTATTGATACTTTGCATAAAGGTTTGTCAAACAAATTTCTCAAACCCAACGCTCTAAATTTAAATGAGAAAATATAATTAAAATTACCAAGTTGATGCTTTAAGGTGACTTGGGCGTTTGGTGCCGTACAATGTGCGGGGCACTGTGGGGGCTATCTATCATGCGATCAGTCTTTATTTGAATTTTATTGATATACGCATATTATAATGT
>NC_046666.1:50019953-50050983 GCF_010883055.1 Belonocnema kinseyi | reverse complement strand
TTTCTTTTTTGCAAAGTGATCTAGTATATTTTCTTTCGATAATATCAAATTTTCAGAACTGCCTGTGATTTTTTTAAAAAGCGCCCAAGCCACCTTAAACTAGAATAAACGGGGAGCGTGCAACGTGTGTTTTGACTGTATCGCTCGTTACCCACTTCGCCTGATCGACTGGAAGAATTTGGTTCCTCCTTGACAATGAGTGTGTCGGTAGTTAATGGAGAAGCTGTATATGGTATGGTTAATGGCTAATGGGCAGCGAACGGATGAAAAAAAAAACTTCCAGCTACGTCTTGCCTTGCTCAACGAACCTTGATCATTTTGGAATTTTATGTAAGAAGGTGCCTACTAACTTCTGATGAAGAGATAAAAGTCCTTTCCACTCCACTGATGCTTCTGCGTCGTTAGAAATAGGGCACGCTTTTATGTTTCTTACATGATAAAGTCTACACAATAATATATGTGAGAAGTTTCCGATTAGCATCAAGGTATGGGGAATGCCTGATTTATTTATTGGCACTTTTCATATCTGTTTGTCAAATTCCTCTAATCCACAAAAAAAATGTTATTCTGAATATCAAACGACGTCAAAAATTACTGAAACAAAATTTAAAGAAGTAAATTTAACTGATTCAGGGTCGCGCTAGGTCAGGGAAAATCTGGATATCAGTGGAAATTTAATGGATTTTATTGGTCGGGGAAAGTTAGGGATTTTGAAAAAAATCTTACAAAAGTCACGGAATTTCTATAAGAGGCAATTTAAATAATTATCATGGAGAATAAATTTGGAAATTTTAAATTTAAATTTTATAAATTGGTTAGGGAATAATTAAGGTACTCATATTTCTATTTTACTATTTTTTTAGTTGCTTCCTCCTGACGATTATATTTCTAGATAAAAAAATTATTATTTGGATGAAAATTTAACAAGTTTTTTTAATTAGTTATATTTTTGGTAAAAAATGAAACTATTTTGTTGAAAATTCAACTGAAGTCTTTCGTGGTCGAAAATTCACTTTTGTTTTAAATTTGTCTTTTGGTTTAGAAATTCACCTGTTTTGTAGAAATTTAATCTTTTATGGATAAAAATGCAACTGTTTGCTTGAAAATTCGTTTTCTTAGTTCATCTGATTGGCAAACAAATAATTTTCTTGGATTGAAATTTTCTTATTTGTTAAAAATACAACTATTTTACAGAAAATTTGTCTTTTATCTTGAAAGTTTAGCAATTTAAATGAACTTTTTTTTACTGGATATTCTTAATTTGTTAAAAATTCTTCTTTTTGGCTGGGCCATTCATAATTTTAGTTGTAAATTCATCTCTTTCTTTGAAAGTTGGACTATATTGTTAAAAACAAATTTTTTCCCTGAAAATTACTTTTTGAATTCTATGATTGAAAATTGATCTTTTTTGTTGAAAATCCAAACTATTACATATTTTCTTGAAAATTTATGTTTTTGTTGAAAAATTCTTCTTTGCCTTCTTGGAAGTTTAATTGAAACTTAAAATTTATTTTACCATTTCAATCAATGAAATTTAAAAAATAACTAATTTATTAGTTGAAATTCTTAGTGTTGATTTAATAAGTTGCATTATTACTAAATCAGATTTAGAGAACACGATCCGACGGTAACAACCTAGGCTAAAAGTGTTTTTATTTTATATTTATAAAACATGGATTTTTAATATCTTAACACTATCTAAACTGGATTTTCAAATTGTTTTTTTTTTTTAAAACGGAGATATAAATCTAAATTTTAAACAGAAAAGTTTTAAAGACGCTGGAATTTGCAGTGTCTATTGTTAATTCAGATGTTGATATAATTAATTTTGTTATAAAAGTGAACAATTTAAAAAAATTCAAAAATTTTTAATGAAACAGGTTGCCTCCTTAAAAATTAAAAATTGCAATTTGAAATAAAATTGGAGCTTGAAATATTCATTAAATCTTTATTTATTTTCAATCAAACACATAAAAGTATTACAAATTTTATAAATTGTATTCATTTTTAATTGATGATACTTTTTAATTGATTTGAAAGCGTTTATTGTACAATTTAAAGGGGTGCATTCCAAGATGAATCTTAAATTAAGAAAAAATACAGCAACTTAAAGTTTTAAAATTTTTCATTAAAAGCCACTTTTGATTCGTTAAGAAATTTCTTGACAAATCAAGATTCATTATTGATTTTATAATTAGAATTTATCTTAGGCAGAATTTTTTTCCAACGAATATAATTTTCTACAAGATGTATTTTATTGAAAATTATGGCAAGTACTATAATCTGTGACTAAAATTATTTAGCACATACTAATAAGTAATTAGTTTCTTCAGAAAGCAGCATTTAAACAAAATTAATTCCTTATTAATTTTATTACCCATTATCCGACTATGCTATTTTTCATCGTAAAATAAAATATTAATTTAAAAATTTTCTATGCTCTTAACATTTGCAAATCACTGTAAACATAAAAGATCTAAATGTCTCATTTAAAATCACTGTATATACTTTGTTTATATATACAGTTATGTTCATGAAGTGAGTACATCCTAGTTTCACTTAAAATAAACGGTCGGATAAATAATTAGGCTCCGCCCAATACACCTTTTTTTAATAATGATTCCTCAAGAACCAATCATCGATATCCTGTTTTTCAATGATGAAGTTCAATCGCTTGTTCTTCTGCCGTCGGAGGATAGTTTTCAGAAATCTGGAAAATTAAAAAGTCGGTTCAGAATTATCCCCATGGCTTATGGTCAATTTATTTCTTCCTTTTAATGAATTAGTTTATTATTGAAATATTTTCTTTTAGTATACATAAAATACTTTGATTATTTGCTTTTTTGATTATTAAGCTTCTTCAGTAATAAAAACAACCAAATTTTGTACTTGGTTTAGAATCCACATAACAATCTTTATAACCTCCATCTTCTGTTCCTCAAAACATGAGAAAAGCATTTTTAAACATCTTTATATAAAAAAAATCTTTTTTTCAACATCTTTATATATTCTTTTATTTATTTATTTTTATTTACGCTCCAAATATTTTCTTGTGTGAATCCACTTGTACATATGAATTGTACTTTAGGAACAGAAGAAGGAGGTTATAAAGATTGTTATGTGGATTGTAAAATAACTTAGGACTGAGTTTTATTGCTTTTATTACTGAAGAAGCTTCATAATCAGAACAAGCGAAACTTGTAATGAAAAATGGTTTATTATAAACATGTTATTTAGTTCAATAAATGTAATTTTTTAAGATTAGAAGTGTTTCAGATAAACAAATCCCCTTTTTATGATTTGTTGATGAACTAGTTAAAGTTTATTTGAATACGGAATAAACTTCCCTTCAAGCTTTATTAAACGCAAATAACAATTTTTATTACTATTGAAGTAGATTTTTTTTACTGAACGGTCGACCTGAGTCGTAAATTGACGCTAAGAGGACGGAAAGCATCGATCTTGAGGTGGATAATGTATTCTGTCAAGCAAACTATACGACACTTGATTCAAGAATAAATTGCGTGTTTGTGTTTGATCCTTGTATTGTAGATATAAAAAATTACTCTGCAAGATTTATTATGCTTGTAATTTCATCATGGGACGATTTTGTTCTTTTCAAAAGGGATTTTACGGCCAGTTAACAACTGACTCCTTCTGGATTTTGAAAATCATTCAAAATTACAAATTCATCAAGAAACTAAATAAAAAAATATACTTGAATGTATTATAATTTAATAGCTTCAATCATCAGAAACAAATTTTTCTCAGAATAAGAAAGAATTTGATGGATATATGGCCAAAGAAATGATTTCAGGTTGCTACATGCCATTAGGGAATTCCAGAAAATCAGGGAATTCAGGGAATTTAAAAGTGGCCAGGAAGAGGCAGGGAATGTCAAGGAAAACTTTACAGGGAATTTTAGATAAAATGAAGTTAAGTTTGAAAATTGTAATGTTTTTTTGAAAATTCGACTATTTTATTAGATTTGGTCAATCTATTTGGTAGATGCATTCATCTTTTGTGGTTAAAAACCACAAATTTTTGATTGAGCTATTTGGTTGAAAATTATTTTTTAATAATTTTTTTAAACTGAACCATGATTGGATTTAGTTGCAAATTCAACTATATGGTTGAAAATTCATTTTCTGAGGGATACTAATAATCTTCTTTGCGATTAATTTATATTTTTAGTCAAAAATTCCTTAAATTCAAATATATGTTTTAAAATTCATGTATTTTGTTAGAAGTTATTATTTTTTTGATTCAAAAATCATTTTTCTCTTGAGAAAAATTTTTTGTTATTGAAGCTTAACTTTTTAACTGAAGATTTAACTATTATATTCTTTGTCGAAAATTGATCCTTTTTGGTGGAAATTTAATCTTTTTGATTAAAAATTAATTAATTTGGTTAAAAATGTATTTTTCTAACTGAAAATATAAATATTCTATTTTTGATAAAAAATTTTGTTTTTAATTGAAAATACAACTATTTGGTTGAAAAATCATTTCTTTAACTAAAAATTGAACTTTTTTTTAGTTTGTTTATACGTGAAAAAAAACTTATAATGGTCAAGAAAAATGAAAAATTTTTCAGGAAAAAGTAATGAAAATTGAGGAAATTTCGATATTGTGATTTTGCAGCAACCCTCCATTTGTTTAAATTAGTAAAAATCTCTTCGATTTGAATAAACTGGAAAAAAAAAATAAATGTTTGTGAAATTGTAAACATTATTTCTTTCATTTTAAGAAAAAGTTTCCAAGTTCCACTTTTGAAGTGTTAAATCATTAACAAATAAACATTTTAAACTCTTAAATAATCAAAATCTCCCCGATTTTTTTACAAATGGGACTATTTCACTATTATACAAAATAAAGAAAACAAGCTAATTTTATTGACTGAAAATGTATCTTCGGATCCTAAAAATAAAGAAAGAACGTGCTTACTTACAGCCTACCTTCTTGTGTGTTCATCCTTAGAAATGGGATAGGCGTGACAGTCTAATTTTTTTTAGAGGAAAAGAGAAATCGCTGTTGAAGACTGATGTTCACAAGTACAATTTTGAACAAATTCCATAAATTTATTGCATCCACAAACCAGGGATAAAACAGAAAATGGAGGGATGGGCACGGAGAATCGCGGTGTCGCCTGAAAAAGAAGAAATAAAAAAGTTAGAGAGGAGACCTCTGTTATCGATTAGAGGAGGGTCACAAGAGGTCGACCGTTTTTCTGGTTTGCCAGGAGGCATCAGGAGGCAGTGGCAAGAGCCATATGGCCCGGATTGAAAAACCATGTTGAATGCAGCACAACCGGGTCCAAAAGACTGAGAAATGATTAGGGACTCTTGAAATTTTCCACACTCGACCATATCCACTTGTCTGGATTGACTCGCCTTTTATGCAGACACAGTTCATTATTAGTACTGAATTTTATAGTCGTGAGCAGACAAATTTTTTAAAAGAAAATTCCTCGGAAAAAACATTTTCTTTAACAAAAAAAAAAAACAACTGGTTTCTTCTTGATTTGGCTGATTTAAGGGCATGTGATACTAACAGTTTTCCCGGATTTTTTCCACGAAAATGAAAATTTTTGAAAACTGAATTCGGAGGTGCTATAAAATATCATAACGGACGTCCCCGGACTCTTTTTTGAGGGATAATAACAAAAAAATTTATTGTGCTAAATAAAAATTTTATGCATTTGCATTATTTTGAGGTTACGTCGTCTTTCATCTCTGCCTTTCCCATAATCTGAAAATTATTTATGAAATAAACTTTTTTGATTGCCTGCAAACAAGGTTAGTTCCGGGAGATTAGTTACTATGTTTATTTGTAAGTCCAAAGTTTTCGGTCAAAAATATTGTCTAGTTTGTAAGTAACGCTCGACTGAATTGTAACACACATAACCTCGAAATATACACGCACATTGCTAGCAATATCAAAAATTTTTTGATAAAAAAACACAAAAAAAGTGTGCTATCATTTCCCAGATTTTGTAGGCAAAATATTTCTTATCCTAGGAAAAAAGCCGGGGAAACTAACACTGAAAAAATCGATACTATTTCCTAAGCGCTATGCAAATTAATTACATTTTGCTAAATTAAAACTTTTTTTAATTAACCTAGAAAACAATTGTGTGCGGACGTCCGTTAGCATTTGCGCTATCATTTCCCAAATTTTTAAGACAAAATATTTATTATTCTAGAAAAAAAAGCAGGGAAACCTAAAACTGGTATAATCGACAATTTTCTAAGTATCACATGCCCTTAAGAATATTTTATTGACCTAAACAAATTTATTTGTTGGAAAAGATATTAAATTTAGTTGTGTGGAACAAATACTATAATACTATAATACTTTATTTAAAAGAAAATTAATCGGGGGAAAAACATTTTCTTGAACCAAAAAAACTTGGTTTTTGTTGATTTGGCTGATTGAAGAAAGTATTTGATTGACCTAACCAAATTTATTTCTCGGAAATGATGTTTATTTATTATTTATTTATATAGCAATATTTAACCAAAAGATTTGGTTAAAACAGCCTAAAAATTTATTTGTGTCAACCGAATGTTTTGTTTTCCATATGATAACCATATTCTATGGCTGAAACAACCAAATTTTGTTGATTCAGCCAAAATCGACATCTGAACTTAATCATTTTCAGAGACTTATTTTGAAGAGCATAGCTTGGAAGTATTTAATTTTTAACGCCTCAAGTTTCAATTAATTAATTTTGAAAGTTTCCAATTTAGTACTGAATTTTATATTCGTGAAGATCCCTACTAGAAGAATTTATTTGAAAGAAAACTCCTCAGGAAAAAAAATTTTCTTGAGCCAAAAAAACGTTGTATTTGTTGATTTGGCTGATTCAAGAAAATATTTGATTGTCCTAACCAAATTTATTGATTGGAAAAGATATTTATTATTTATTCATATCTCGATTCATGTAAAGATATTCAACCAAAAGATTTGGTTAAAAAAACATAAAAATTTAGTCGTGTCGACCAAATATTTGCTTTTCCATGTAATAACCATATTCTATGGTTGAATCAACAAAAATTCTGTTGATTCAGCCAAAATTGATATCTAAACTTAATAATTTTTAATGTCTTAGTTTCAAGATCCTAATTTAAGAATATTTCAGTTTTTAAACAAATTTTGAAATTGCTTAATTTTTAGAGCCTCAAGTTTGAATTAATTAATTTTGAAACAAATTAGTAATCAATTTTATAGTCGTGAAGATCCCTACTAGAACACTTTATTAAAAAGAAAATTCTTTGGGAAAAACATTTTCTTGGACCAAAAAAACTTGGGTTTTGCTGATTTCGCTAATTCAAGAAAATATTTGATTGGCCTAACCAAATTCATTTCTCGGAAACGACATTTATTTATTATTTATTTAGATAAAGATATTTAACTAAAATATTTGGTTAAAACAACCTAAAAATTTAGTTATGTCAACTATGTTTTGTTTTCCATATAATAACCATATTCTATGGCACAAACAACTAAAATTTTGTTGATTCAACCAAAATCGACATCTGAACTTAATCATTTTCAGAGACTTATTTTTAAGATCATAATTTAAGAATATTTCAGTTTTTAAGCGAAGTTTGGAATTGTTTAATTTTTAATGTCTCAAGTTTCAATTAATTAATTTTGAAAGTTTCCAATTTAGTACTGAACTTTATATTCGTGAAGATGCCTACTAGAAGAATTTATTTAAAAGAAAACTTATCAGGCAAAAACGTTTCCTTGAACCAAAAAAAAACTTTGTATTTATTGATTTGGCTGATTCAAGAAAATGTTTGATTGACCTAGACAAATTTATTTCTTGAAAAAGATATTCATTTATTTTATTTAGTATTTTATTTAGTATTTTATTTAGATATTTAACTAGAAGATATAGTTAAAATAACCAATTGATTTAACCAAAATTGATATCTGAACTTAATTATTTTTTATTATTTCCTACTTAATTTCAAGAGCCTAATTTAAGAACACTTTAGTTTTTAAATGAAGTATGGAATTGTTAGTTTTTAACGCATATAATTTACAAATTTTTTGGAATAGATTCAGGAAACGATTTGGTTGAAATGGACAGGACAATGTTTAAATTACAAATTCCAAATTACAAAATTTCATATTAAAAGGCTTAATATTCAGTTTCATATTGAATGATTTTAGATTTAAATATTCCATATTGTTTCATTTTAATTTTAGTCGGTTTTGCATTCAGTTTTAAATTCAGTAATTTTATATTTAATTATTTTTAAATGTTATCAATTTTAAACATACTGTTCCTTGAATAAATTTTTTGAATAGTAATAATGTATTAAATAACATAAATAATAATTTAATCAGATATAATTTCACCATAATATTTATATATTTAAATTTAGTTGCAAATTTAATATTTTGTTGAATGTTACATTTTTTATATTTACGTGTTTTCGCACTAAAATTTTCGAAACTTTAAGTAATACAAATATTTGTATTAAACATAATTATAATACAATTTTTAAATAAAAATAACCCTTTTTATGGAATTTTATTATGAATTTGAAAGTTGTGTTTAACTTGTTTTTTAATAAATTTTACACAATTTTGTGATAAGAAGATAAAGGTTTTAATATTTTTCCATTTTTAATTTAAGATAAAAAATGAATTATTTAAAATCGACAAAACAAAAATTATTAGAAGATTTCAAGAATGAATAATAATTCTAAGTAAAGGGCTAAAAATTAAACCATTTGAAATTCAAAAGTAAAAAATTGTAATTTGCAATTAAAATTGAATTGGTTGCATTTTTAAAATGATAAGTTTTTTTAAATTTCAGTGACAATGCATCCCATTGAACAGTAATTTTTATTTAAACGTTTTTTCAGAAGAATTCAATTCGTAATGTCCATAATTAAATGTTAGAAAAATTAGTTTAATGAAATTTAATATGAAATTATTATTTTTGTATACAATAAAAAAAGTATTTAGAAGCTTTGAGTTTGAAACATTCAATTTCAAATTGTCAAATTGTCCAATTTTCAAAATTTGAGTCTGAAATCCTTTAATTCAAGATTATATTGTTCAATTTTGAAAGCTTTAAATTTAAAAAAAGTAATTGAAGTTCAATTCATTTTCTAATAAAATTGTCAAATTTTCAAAATTTTACTCCAAAATTTTTCACTTTTGGAAGCAGCTGATTAAAAATGTTAAATTTGAAACAATTTTATTTGAAGTGATACAAGTTCAATACCTTCTGATTCCATTCAACAGATGGTCCTTTTTTAAATTTTACTTAATCTCAAATCCTTCGATTTGAACTTTTTCCACTCAAAATCTTCAATAATTTTTTTATTTTATTTCAAACACCTTCAATTTGAAATTTGAAATTATTTTTTAATTGAAAATTTCAAATTAAAATAATTTAATATTGTAATCTTAAAAGAAATGCATAGAAGAAAAAAAAGTGTTGAGCCTCAAATGTTTCTAAACTGAGAAACATCTTTTTAGCATGAAAAAGATAAAGGTCAATTTTTCCATTTCTCTCGTGGAATGTTTTTAAATTACCCATTTTCAAGAACTTTGACTTCTTTATATTAAAATAAAAATTTTTTGCTTACTTTAAAAAAAATGCACCTAGAGATCTCGGGTCAGAAGCTTAAAGTGTTTCTTTCCTTTTTTAAAGAGATTTGCATTCCTTCTACGTATCCTCATTCATTTATATATTTAGTTTAATTTTTCTGATTCAGAATAACATTTATTTATAAATAAATTTATGTTTTCTGGTTTCATCAAAATATAACGATAAATTAAGTCAAAAACTTGAATTCCATAATTTTATTTTCTTTCAATTAGTTAAAGATGTAAATAAAAAAAAGTCACAAAAATAAAATTCTATTAACAGTTATTTTTGCATAATTTGTATGAAGCTGTTAATAACAAGAATAATTTCTAACTCTGAGAGATACAAGTTTAATCTTAACGCAATCAGACGAACGCCAAACGGTACTCCAGATATTTTATGTGTGATTTCAACACCATAAACAAATCACAATTTAAAAATAGAAAAGTAACGAAAGGTTGGCCATAAACGGATTTCATTTTTAAAAAAGGTTGAATTTTCAACAAAATAATTAGATTTTTAACAAAATAGTTTATTTTTCAAACTAGTATAATTCAGTTTTCAAACAAAAATGATAAATTCTCAAGGAAAGATTTAATACTTTGTGTTTTATCGAAACAAGACAAAAATTTAAATAAGAAAGAAAGATAAATTTTCAAACAAAAAATATTATTTTTCCACCATAAATGATGAGTATTCAGAAATAAAATTTTCGATCAAATACCAAACTACCGAATAATTTTAAATAAAATAGATGTATTTTTCACATTAAATAAAAATTTGGCACCCGGCACTGAATTTTCAACCAAAAAGTTAATTTTCAACCAAGTAGTCAATTTTTCAGATAAATAGTTTAATTTCTAACCAAATAGTTGAATTTGTAAATAAAAAGATAAGTTTCCAACCTACACTCAAATAGATAAATTTTCAGTTTAAAAAGTTACTTTTCAACAAACGAAGAAACAAATTTTTTACAAGTGTAATTTAACCAAAAGACGAATGTTTAACAAAAGAGTTAAATTCACAGCCAAAAAGATGAATTTTCAAAAAACGAGAATTATTTTCTACCCCCCAAAAAGACGATTTTTTAACAAAATACATTATTTTTTGGCAATTCAGTTATATTATCCACCTGATACTATGAATTTTTAAGAAAAAGGCTGATTTTTTTACCAAGTAGTTGATTTTTGAAATAAATAGATTAATTTTCAGCAAAATTGTTCAATTTTTTATCAAAGTAGATAATTTTTTAATAAGAAAATTCAATTTTTAAACAAAAAAGAAATATTTTCTACATAATTATTTAATTTTTCACTAACACATAGTAATTCTTAACAAAAAAGTAAATTTTTAACCAGATACTTGACTTTGAAAACGGAAAATATCAATTTTCTCAAGGAGAACTGTAATTAATGTTATCACAACTCAGAAAGATTTTAATTTAGTTCAAGAACAACTAAATACAATAAAAATATTTAAATTTTAAACAAATTATTTTTTGCAATGTCTCTGAATTAATAAATTAATTAAATTAATCTAGATTATTTTTTATTTAATAAAAAAAATATAAACAAAATGTGATTAAAAAAGTACGGGTTTTCGAAAAATTGTTGTACTCAATTCAAAATACCTAGAATCAATAAAGCAACTATTCAGAAAAGTTTTCTAATAGCTCATAAATTAGCAGTGATTCGTGAATTGATTTGCACTAATTTGAACAATTTATAGAAAAAAATTTTGTTTACTGAATTCATGACATATAATAAATAAATTTTTGTTTTAGAAACAAATTATTTGAAAAATTATGCATAGCAGGTAGTTATGTTGAAATAAATCAATTTTTTCTATTGAATCGGTCTAAAATTATACGAAAAGATCACACAATTATCAGATTTCTTCATCCAATAACTGATGATGCTAATTAATGCATTTGCTAATTAATTTTGTTTAAACAACTATCAATTGTTATCAACCAAAAGCACAGAGCCATTACTAAATAACAGTCTGCTAACATCCTGAAGAAACGCAATGTTTTTCTTTAAAAATGCCTAAGGTGATACAAATTTTGTTTAAACAATTGTCGCTAAAAATGAAAATTGTTAATTGTCATATAAGCCCCATAAAGGTTTAAAAATCAGTTATTTACACTTCATTGCGTTGAACAAACCAAGTTTTGACCTCTCAAAATAGCCAGACAGTGCATTTGTTAATTAAATTTGTTAAAAAAATCATTAGTTGTCATTGGATGAATAAATTTGATCATTTGGTGACATTTTCGTATAAATTTTGGCCGATTCATCAGATGAAACTTAATTTATCTCAACATAACTGCCTGCTTTGGATAATTTTTTATAACATTTGTTTATAATATAACAGTTTATTTATTATATTTCATGAATCCAATACAATAGTGGTTATTTCTGTAAATTGTTCAAATGTAGTACATTTTTTAACAATTTATAAGCTATTCAAAAACTTTTCTGAATAGTTGCTTTTTTGATTCTAGGTATTTTGGAATTAATTCAAGTATTAAAAAAAAAAAACCGGTACTCTTCTAAAAAAAATGTTTTCATAATTTTTAAAAATTAAATGCTGGAAAATAATAAAAAACTTTTTCAAACCCTGCACTAATTTATGCGAAATTTTATTATCTTTAATTTTTTCAAATGTTTAAATCCATTTAAAAACTCCTTCTGAATAACAAATTTGTCCAGAGACATTTTTTTGGTCCCTTACCTAAGCATTTATAGAATTGTGCGATTGGTATCATTAATGTTAGAATAAATTTTATTGATAAATTAAAGAGACTTAAATTCAAAACTTAGGAGATTATATGAGTGACTTTTAATTCGTCTTTGCCTACTTAGTTTATAGCTCTATTATGTTGTTAATATAGCGCCAGTCGCGTAAGAGCAGTTATGCGTTTCGCTGACACTTTATCACGCTAGCTCATGACAAGAGAGTCTAGACTCGGTTTTCGTATCATTATCGTAACTCAGTCAATGTGAATACGTAATCAGGATGCGTTTTCAGTGGCGTAACCAGAAATTTTCAATTTATTTAAACATTTAGTGCTTTGTACATTTCGAATGTCCCAAATAACTGCAAGACAACAACATTTATATTTTTTATAGAATAACGGTTTTTGATCTACTAGTCTCAACCAAAATGGTTTTAGTCTTTGATTCGTGAAAAAATTTCTCTCTAGCTCCGCTGGGATTCGAACCCTCTTCTACAAATTGCTGGTCTGGTGCTCCGCCACATCAGTAGCATACATGGCACCAGACCGACAATCTGCCGAGCTAGTTTCGAATCCCAGCGGAGCTAGAGATTTTTTTTTTTTAAGGTAAAAACTAGAACCAATTTGGTTTAGAGAAATAGATCTAAAACTATGATTCCACCAAACAAAATTGTTTATTTACTACGCTAGTCGACAATATAACATCAAAACTAAAAAATTTAAGGATATTTTTTTTATAGGATATTTAAAGAGATGGTACTCTTAATTTTAACTACTGAAAATTTAAAGTTTTTCAAAGTTTCCAATTATTTTCCACATTATGGCCACTATAAGATATCAATATCAAAATTCTCTGACTTCCCTGAATTTTCTCCGCAAAAATTTAAAAGAAAATTTGTTTCTGCATTTATTTTAATCGCTTTTAGCGACAGCAGTTAGATAAAATTTGGTAAGGGGTTATCCAAAAATAAAGTAGGACCTTCATAAAATAAATTAATTTTCAACCAAATATTTGAGTCTTCAACTCAAAAAGGTAAATTCGGAACCAAAAATGAAGAATTAAAATTTTAGTCAAAACGAATAGTTTTAATCAAAAAAAGTATTTTTCAAGCAAGTATTTCAATTTTCGCCCGAAGTAATGAATCTTCGATTTAAAAAAATATGAAATCACAGCTGAATTAAACTAAAAAATAAGAAGTTTCAACAAATTAGTTGAAATTTCAAGCAAAACAGACTAAGTTTGAAACTACAATTAGGAATTTTCTAGCCAAAAGACGAATTTCCCTCAAAACAATTGAGTTTTCAACACAAAAATATGATTTTTTAACCCGAGAAAGATAATTTTTCAACAAGAAAAATAAATTTTTAACTAACAAACACAAATTGTCAAGCAAACATGGAATAGTCAGTTACATTCTTAGTTAAAGATAGTAATTTTTAATTAAAAAAACAACCAATTTTCAACGAAATCAATAAATTCTTAATTGAAATGATAAAATCTTTAAAAAAAGAATTATTAACCAAATTGACTTTTTTGCAAAAAATACCAATTTTCAAACGAAACAACGTTAATTTTTAGCTAAAAAAGATTAATTTTCTACCAGAAATATCAGAGTTCTTAGAATAATGAATTAAAAAATATATATAAAAACACGAATCTTTAACAAAATGGTTATATTTTAAACCAAAGAAATAAATTTTTAACCAAGAAAAGGGGGTTTCCACTGAAATCGTTTGTCATCATAAAACAAAAATGTTTTAACCAAATACTTCCATTGTTAACTAATTTAGTTGAAATTTTAAACCGAAAAACATAAATTTTGAAAGAAAAATTCAATAATTGATATTTCAATGAAAAAAATATTTTTATTTTAAACTAAAAATAGTTGATATCAACCCAAAACAAAACGATTTTTTAAGAAAATAATTAAATTTTTAAACAAAGCAAAATAATTTCCATGCAATTAGTTGTGATTTCCAACCAAAAAAGGTGTCATTTTTACCAAGATTTATTTATTTTAACCAAAAAAGGTTAAGTTTGAATACAAAAAAACAAAAAGATGAGTTTCCATATCTTAAAAATGGAAATCATGAAACGAATACAATTTTCCATTTTTGAATAAATATTATCCATAACTAAAAAAAATTATTTACTTTTTTTGTTTCAGGTGAGTTAACATTGTTTCAAGCATTCACGCAAGGTTCTCGTAAGTTAAAAATATATACAATTATACATTTAGATTTTCAAATATTTATTTTCACATTCTAATCCTAATGAGAAGGAGACGCCTATTTTTCAGTTTAATTGTGAAAAATATGATTAAATGTCAAAAATTCCATTTGCCACAAAAACTATACTAGACATGACAAAAAATGTTTTAAAAATTATTCATTTTATAAAGATAAAACAATTTGTTTGAAACTAGTTTTTTTATGAAAAGAATTTTTTTCATTTTAATCGTGAAACATGTTATTAAAAACACAAAAATCTATGTTGCGGTCAAACTATGCAAGATACGAAAAAAATATAGTCAAAAATTGTTCATCCAAAAAAAGGTCTACAAATTTGTTGTGAATTATTTTTTGATAGAACGCGTAGTTTTTGTTGTAATCGTAAAAAATAACATTTTTGGATAAACGCGACAAAATATGAAAAACATGAATAAAATTGGTTTACCCAAAAAATATCTGCAAATTTATTATGAATCATTTTTCAATAAGACGCGTGCTTTTTGTTTGAATCGTAAAAAAAGCATTTGAGAAATTTTTAAATTTGTGCGTAAACAACACAAGATACGTAAAAATAAATAAATAGCCAAAAGTTTTTATTAAAACAAAACATCGAAAAATGTGTTGTGAATTTTTATAATAGAAATATATTAAAAATAAAAAATTAACTTTTTGTAAAAACGACATAAGCTTCACAAAAAATTAAAAGACGAAATATGTTCTAAATTATATCTACAAATTTGCTTTGAAATTTTGTGTTGTTAGAACGCTAACTTTTTTAAATGATAAAAACAACAACATGAAAGTACGTTTCTTTAAATATTAATACACATTATAAATTGTAATAATAATTATACATTTATTAAAATGATACATTTTGAAGGTAGCTGTAAATAAATATTATTGCCATTGAAGGGATAAATATTAAATTATTAATAAAAAATTGTATGTGAAATAACATAATAGATTTGAACATAACAGAAAAGCACTCATTTCAGGCCAATTTTAATCGAGCGCGAAGCCCAATACACGTGATGAAAATGTGTTCTTTAATGCCAAAGGAGCATTAACAAAAGAGAATTAACAATCACCAAAATACAGTTGTCGACGCTTTGACCTTTCATTTTAAAAGGTCTAGTCCGTTGAAGATTCATCTCTGTAGGTGGGAAATTTAAGTCCGAAAGTTCATTTTTTTGTGTGGAAAATTTACAATTTTAGTCAAAAATTCGTTTTTTTCCTTGCTGTTTTTAATGAAAATTTATTTATTTCGTTGAAAATTCAACGGTGTTGTTGAAAATGCGACATTTTGGACTGAAAATCTATTTTTTATGGTAGAAAAGTGAACTTTATTAGTTGAAAATAAATATTTTTTAAATTTTAGTCTGAAATTTTTTTCATTCCGTTTATAAAAAATGCTATGTTAATGTTAAATAATTGAAGTGCTGTTTTTTGTATATTAATGGCGAAGAAAAATGAAAAGTTGATTAGGAATAAATTATAAAAAAGTCAAGGAATTTTTCAAATGAAGTTTTTTGGTCACCCTGACAATTTTTAATCATCTAAACTTAAAAGGCAATTTAACATTAAAAAAATTATAAACGTTTAATATAATTTAAACTAAACTAACATAATTTTGAATATGCATTAAATTTATCGAATTTTCGAAAAATCTCCAAGACTAAAAGTTATCCATCTTTAATACTCTTATTTCATAATTTAAAAAAATTATTGCACCTGCAAAACAAACCAAAAAAAAAAAAAATACAAAATGATTCGTAAAAATTTATAATACAGAAGTCTTATCGGTAGGCCACTTTATGCTCCTCTTTATATCAGTAATACCGCTTAATTTCAGTCTAATTGCGCAATTCTGCTCGTAATCCGTTCTTGAAATTGGCACTACGTTTCGGACGTGAGAAAACGTATTTGCCATTGGAATTTCTAGAGGTTTTAGTGAAGAGGGCTGTATAAATCTTGAATGTAAAAGCATCATAAAAAAATTGAGGGTCGTATTATTTCAAATCCCATCCTAATTTATAATCGCTTTTTAAAATTCTCAACTTTTTTTTAAATTCTTGTAAATAAAGGTTTTTCTTTGAATTTTTTTATTTCTAAATATACAAAGTCACCTTGAGGCAGATTTTTTATTATTAACTGGATTTTTATTTTTGAATACTAATGAGCCCGAGTGGAGAACTTTGGTGACTTTGTGGAGCTCTTCGCTTGGGGTGCTTGCTAGAGAGATTGATCAGAGACCTGCGTCGAGTGAGAAAAAAATTTTTTTCCTGTCACAATTCCATGTGACTGGAAAATATTGCATGATTGCATTAGATTAAATTTAAAAAAATATTTTAGGAATGACTGTAAAAAATAGACATCAAAGGAACCATACATGATCGCATATGGAAGAACACCAAAGTAGCTATTCTGCAGTAAAAAAATTGAAAACGGAAAAAATCTGTGAATTTCCGTTATTTTTTTATATCAATGAAAATTTCATCGAAATTTATAAAAATCCTTCGAAATCTTTTGAAATCCCTAATACTTTTGGAAATATTTTTAAATCCACCAACATTTTTGAAATTCATTAATATTGATATAACTTTCTTGCAAATTTTAACTCTTTCGAATTTCTTGGAAATTTGTTTAATATTTGAAATAATTGGAAGTCCTTAAATTTTGTAAAATTATTTAAAATTCATTTAAATCTTTGGTAATCCTAAGAAAATGTGTGACATTCCTTAAAATTTTATACATTTCTTGAGATCTTGTGAAATACACTGAAATACCTTCAAAATCCTTGAATGTATATTAAACTAAAATTATTCATTAAACTTCTCTAATAAAAAAACTGTTTAAATTCCTAAAAACATTTAAAACCCTTAAAAACCCTGGAGAGCTTATAAATTCCTTTAAATCTTTTTAAATTACTTGAAATAGTTTTCAAAACCTTGAAATTATATGGAATCTCTTATGATTCCTTATAATCTTTGGGAATCGTAAAAGTTAATTAAAATAAGTACCTAAGTGAAATTAAAATTATTCATTAAACTTTTCTAGTAAAAACACGTTTAAATCCCTTTAAATCCTTGAAGATTTTATCAGATCCTTCAAATCTTTTGATATTCCTCAAAAACTTCAGAATGCTTCAAATCTTTTGAAATCCCTTAAAACTCCTTGAAATCTTTAGAAATTTAAGAAAAATCTTTCGAAACTTCTAAAATTCCTTAAAATGCCTTAAAATCATATGAATATCTTTGGAATCCTGTAAATGTTTAAATATCTTTAAGATCCTCCAAACTTCCTTGAAACAGTTCAAATGATTCGAAATTCCTTGAAATCTATTTAAATATTTTTAAATGGCTTGAAACCCGATTAAATCCTTTAAAATTAGTTGAAATGTTTGAAATCATCTAAAAATCCGTTTAAAAATTTTTAATGCGTAGAAGTCCTTCGAAATCCTTTTGAATCCCTTAAAATCTCCTGATTTATTTGGAAAAATTTGAAAACCCTTGAAATTCTTATGAAATTCGACAAATTGTTTTAAAACCCGTGAAAATTGTGTGGAATTCTTTGAAATTCCTTGCACAGGATTGCAAGGGTTTGTAAAAGATTACATGGAATCACAAGGAATTTTAAAGGATTATATGCTATTAGAAGGGATTGTAAAGGATTGCATGGGATTAAAATGGATTGGAAAGGATTGCATGGGATTTCAAGGGATTTTGAAGGCTTATATGATAATACAAGGGATTCTAAAGGATTACATGGGATTAAAATGGATTGGAAAGGATTGCATGGGATTAAAAGGGATTGTAAGGGATAACATGGGATTACAAGGAATTTAAAAGTATTAGTGGTTACAAAGGATTGTAAAGAATTCCATGGGATTACAAAGGATTTTAAAAGAATATATGATATTAAAAGGGATTGGAAAGGATTGCAAGGGATTTGAAAGTAATACAAGGGAGTGTAAAGGATTGCATGGGATTACATGGGATTGCAAGGGATTTTAAAGGATTATATGTGGTTACAAAGGATTGTAAAGAATTACATGGGACTATAAGGGATTTTAAAGGTTTATATGGGATTACAAGGGATTTCAAAGGAATAATTAAGATTAAAAGGAATTTTTAAAGATTATTTGATATTACAAGGGATTGAAAAGGATTACAAGCGATTGGAAAGGATAGTCTCGGTTTAAAAGGGATTGCAAAGGCTTACATGATATTATAAGGGATTTTAAAGGACTATATGAGGTCACAAAGTATTGTAAAGAATTGCATGGGATTATCAGGGATTGTAAAGGATGATATGAGATTACAAGGGATTAAAAAGGATTAAATAGGATTACAAGGGATTAGAAAGGATTGCATGGGATTGCACGAGATTGCGTAAAATTTTAGAGAAAACAGGAGCAATCAACTTCTGGGTTAGAATAAATGTAAATGAAAGAGGAAATTCATGAAAGTAATGTAAATTAAATTATCATGAAATTGAATTCAAGAAATTGGGATATAAAGTGGGGTGACTTTTTTTCATTTATATCGTTTACGGACTGCATTAATAATCTCTTACAATTCGCATATTGAGAGAATCTTGTATGCAGATTTCGTGCATTTTTGCGATGGGATTCTGATATTCGCCATCAGCTATAGTTGATTCATTAAATTTGCATCGTTATTTCTTCTTACATGGTGCGCATTTATCTAAACTGAACATACACATAAAATCGCTAAATGGATTATCTTGATTTTCAAGAAACACAAGTTTTGAAAGATGTCAAATTTCCGTTTCTTTTCAGAATTTAACTCACTGATGAAATAATTATGATCCAAGCTATTGAATTTTCAAGAAAATCGGTTCAACTTTCACCAAGAAATGAAATAATCAAATTTTTAGGTAATAAAATTAATACCATAAAAAAAGAAAACTTTTGACAAAATACTTTTGACAACAAACTTTCAACAAAATAATGTATTTTTAACAAATTAATTATCTCAGAGAAAAATGTAATGACTGCGATATTTCAAACAAAAAGTATTTTAATTACAAATAAAAAATATTCGATATTGCAACCATGGAAGATTTGAATGTGAAGTAAAAAAAAAATCGAATTAAACAAAAAAGACTAATTTTTAGCGAAATAGTTGAATTATCAACGAAGTAGTTGAACTTTTAACAAAAAATATCAGTATCCAATTTTGAACCAAAAATGGAATGGTTGAATTTTCAAGTATCACGTTTAATTTCTAACAGAAGAAAAAATAATTTTCGCCAAAATGCAATTTTGAACTAAAAAAGATGAATTCTCTGCAATAAAGTTATTTAAGCAAAATTCAATTTTTAATAAAAAATAGTAGAATTTAACCACTAAAATAGAATTGGAATTGGAATTGATATTCAACATACTTATTTTCCAATTTAAAAATAAAATTAACAACAAGATCAAGTATCGACTAAAATTTTGAATCTTTGACCAAAAACATTATCTTTCAACAAAATATAGTTCAACTTTGAATGAAGTATTGACATTTTTATTTTGCAATAAAATTTTTTTTATTTTCGACGCAAATAACAGTGATTTTAAACAAAGAGATACTTCAACTAAAAAGAATTTTTATTTGTTTTATTTAATGTGGTTGAAGTGACGTTAAAAACATTAATTTCTAACAGCAAAACTTAATTTTCAACAAAAAGTTGAATCCCTAACCAATTAGTTTAACAAAAAAAGATTAATTTTCAACGGAAAATGGAATAGAACATTTTATGATAAAAGAATTAATTTTAAACAAATTTAAACAAGATATTTCAGTTTTCATCAAACAGATAAGTTTTCAGCGAAAATTATGAATCTCCGACCAAACAAATGAATTTTCAAACAAATTGTTTAACTTTCAAACACGTAGTGCAATTTTTAGCTAGAAAAGATAAATTATCTATAAAAAATCTAATTGTTGATATTTAAACCAATAATTGAATTGATATAATCAGTCAAATTTCGACTAATTTAAATTTAGAGTGTAGATCGATGATTTGTATTCCTCTCTGTAAAGAAATTATAATAATATTTATAAAATTTCTTAAAGAATATAGGGAAGACCACCCTACAGTAAATAATTAGTAGATAATTGTACAGATATTATTAAATAATTATACTATTAATATATTAATATATTAATAATATTATATTATATCATATTATTAATTATTATTATAATAACATTAGTTTATTTCCAAGTATTTGATTTATTTTTTATTTAATTCTATTTATTTTTAAATAAAGATTATCTACTGTAGGATAATTACCTACTGAAGGGTGATCTCTTGTAAAATTATTTTTGCAATCATACTTTCAATAAAGTTTGCTTATACTTACAATTAAAGAATTTTATGTCTTGCTGTTTTAAAATCAAAGAAATATTTTCAGAATAGAAAGTCGAAGATGGGAAGATGGATTGGTAATTGAGCAAAAATGTCCTTCAGATGTACAATTTCATATCCTGTTCATCCGTTCATATAAAGTTTAGTGACGTCTAAGTGTCCTCGCGCCAAATATCTGCAATTAAAAACCACTTGTTATCCTTCAAATGTTAAAAGAGTTATTCTGAAAAGTAGAGCGTAAAAATTCTTTCTCAAAAATAGCTAAATCCATCTGAATTGAAACATTTTCCTCGCAAAGTGCTTTCTCGAAAACCTTTCTGTTGGGGACACAAAGTTTGGAATCCGCTTCAAACTGATAGAATTCGAAGTTCGTGACCTCGTTTCAATGTTCCCCGATATTGATCCGAGTCTCGAAATTCGCCGCTTCTGAGGAAAGTTTTCGAAAAGTTTTCGGCTAACGACTCCTGTACGTGCGACACCACCTCAGATTGGTTTTCTGCAAATGGGACCGTTGCAATCAGGGTTGCAATTAAAATTAGAAAGACTCCCTAATTGATGCGCGTGCTTGTCGTTCATCCATTACCAAAGTTATTTTACGACTCTTGAAAGCTCGTAAAAAAGTCCTAAAGTCTATTCCATACGGTACAGTCGAAAGGCATCTTTCCGATAACAGCCCTCCATTTATAACTGTCTCCCAACGATGGAGTTACTCGCGAGCAAAAGCGGGGAACGAAAATTGAAACAAGCCACAAATCGTTTATTATCATCAGATTAAGTGATTTAAGACTGTTTATGGCCAACATGATTTCCACATATTTTGGAATTTCAGGAATCCGGATAGCTTTTAGGGGGTTTTCTTAGCTGTAATGGGCGGCGACACCATACAATGTAACGGGTCGACTCCCTAATCCAGATTTGTAGGACTATGGCCGGCTATAGTCCGGAATTGGAAACAATTTTGGAAAACTAATTTCAGCCATTTTTTTATGTCGTTATATTGTGATGCACTTGTCGATTTGGATGTTGACAGTGATAGGAAGTTTCTATTTTCTTTGAACTAATTACTGTAACTGGTTACTTTTTGATAGCGGTAATGGTAACGAAGTAACTTTTTTAATAAGCAACGAATTGGCATCTAATAACAAATTTTCTGAAGCATCTATAAAATTCTTTTTTTATTTTAGTTATTTTTTAAATGTGGTTGAAAATTAAAAAGTAAGGAAGTTGTAAATCTTTCAGAAGTGGCAGTTTGAACTAGGTAAATCTAAAGAAATACTTATAGAATAAAAAAAATTAACTTCCAGATCCATAGAGATTTATAGTCTAATGTAGGGAAATTGTAATTTTTGTCAACCTTGAAATTCAAAATCTTTGAAATCTATAATAACACTGCTGCAAAAATAAATTAATCTCAGAATTAAAATTTTTTGTTTTGGTTGAAAATTCATTTTTTCAACTGGAAATTTATTGATTCCAGTTAATGATTGAACATTTAGATATTTTCATCAAAAATCAACAATTTTAAAAGAAAATCATTCCATTCAGCTGAAAATTCTACTGTTTTATTGAAAATTCGTCTTTATGGCTTGAAAATTTAATTTTGGTAGAAAATTGAAGTATTTTGTTGAAAATTAAGTTTTTTATCGAAAATTTTCTCATATGACTTAAATGTTCCACAATTTGGTTGATTTTTTCTCTCCAAATTAAACGATTCATTTTTGGTTGAAAATTCAACTGTCTTCCATTAAAATTTTTTTAAAATTTAACTGTTCTTGATTTAAAATTTAATTTTTTTGTTTACATATCAAATATTACATTTTCTATTGAGAATTCATCTCTATTCGTTGAATATTAGTATTTTCAATTAAAAATTTTAATATTCCATTATGTTGAAAATTGATATTTTTTAGTTAAAAATCCATGTAGTTTGTTGGAAATTCCTTTGCTTTTTTTTGTAAAAAATTAATCTTCTCGGTTGAAAATTCATCTTTGGTTTCAAATTAAACTTTTTTGATGAAAATTTGCCTTTTGTGAGTTAG
Source organism: Belonocnema kinseyi (assembly GCF_010883055.1). NCBI lineage: Eukaryota > Metazoa > Arthropoda > Insecta > Hymenoptera > Cynipidae > Belonocnema > Belonocnema kinseyi. The sequence goes on along the minus strand of NC_046666.1, from coordinate 50,027,969 downwards.
ATAAAGTATTTTTTTATTTAAATTAAAATTTTTTCGTGTTAGAACATCAACTACGTTTTTGATTGAAAATTTATACTTTTGGTTAAAGTTGAAATAATTTGTGAAAAAATCATTTTTTGGTTGATGACTCATCATTATAGTTAAAAATTCGTCGCTTTTATTTAACTATTTGATTAAAAGTTGATCTTTTTTAGTTGAAAATTAAACTATTTGGTTGGAACTTAAACTATTTTGCTAAAAATATAGTTAGTTGCAAATTTAACTAGTTTATTTAAAACTATTTTTTTGTTAATGATTGATTTTTTGGACTGAAAATTTCACTAATACATTTTTGGTTTATAATATATATTTTTTAGTTGAAGATTCAACAATTTGATAAAAAATGTCTCTTTTTTTAATTGAAAATTCATGTATTGTGTTAAAGATTCGTCTTTTTTTAATTGAAAATTAATATTGTTTGGAATTTAATCTCTCTGGTGAAAATTTAACTTAAAAAAAAATGTTGTTCACTAAACATTAGTTTTTAATTACAAGCTTAATTATGCCACTGTTGGTTGAGAATTTCTATTTTTTGCTTGAAAATAAAGCTGTTTGGTTGAAAGTTGAAAATGCGTTTTTTCTTTTGTCAGACATTAGCTTTTCACTTAAGATTTAATTATTCTATTGTTGGTTGGAAATTTATATTTTGTTGTTTAAAATGCTTTGGTTTGAAAATTTATCATTTTTAGATAAAAATTCACCTCTTTTTTTGAAAGTTTTAACTATTGTGTAGGAAATTCTTTTTTATTGTCGTTGAACCCAGTTTTAAAATATAAATTTAATTATTCCATTGTTTGTTTAAAATATATCTTTTCTGGCTGAAAACTCAACAGTGTTGAATTTCTTTTTTGTTGTAAAGATTAAACTATTTGGCTTAAAACTCACGCCTGGTTGAAAATTTAACTATTTTCTTAAAAGGTCGTCTTTTTTTGTTTCGTCAAACATTATTTTTTAACTGAAAATTTAAATCTTCAATTTTTGGGTAAATATTTTCATTTTTTGGTTAAAAATTCAACTTTTTGGTTTAAAAATTTATCTTTTTTAGAAGAAATTTCATCTTTTGCATTGCCAACTATTTTCCTGAAATTTTTTTTTTTTTTTTTTTAATTAATTTCTAACTGAAAATTTAATTATTTCATTTTTGGTTGAAAATTTATCTATTTGGGTGAAAGTTGAACTTCTTTGTTGAAAATTCATTCATTTGGTTGATGATTTATCATTTTAGTTGAAAAATTAACAGTTTTGTTGAAAATTCATATTTTTAGTTGAAAATTAATTTTTTAATTTGATTTTTTGGACTCTAGACTGAATATTTTTTTTATTACAAATTTATTATCAATTCAAAGATTATGAAGTTGAAAGCATCCAATTTTAAAATCAGAAGACTGCAAGGTTCCTAATTAGAGACCCCCTACTTTGTCTGAAGTGCTCATCAGAAATGCATGCGTGATACATGAAGCCTTTTCAGTGGCATTTGGGAGAGACAAAGTAACCAAATTGACAAAATTTTCTGTATTATGGTATTTCATATCTACTTTTTATTCAATTAAAAAAAATTAAATGCAAAAAGCAGAGAAGCATTTTTTATTGTTTTCTACATTTCAGAAGTAGCTAATATTTTTGGCACTCAAAACTTTTTTTTAAGCAGTATCCAGTTAAAATTGTCTGAAGGCATTCATAACTCGATAACAATGCTCGATATAATTGCTAAAAATCTAAAACAAATAAAAATGTGACAAATTGAGATATTTAAAAAATTTTAATTTATTTATGTAAATACTTTACCATTTCATTGGTACAGACAGCAAATTAAAAATTTAATTCTAAAGTACAAGCAATAAATAAAAATATTAAAACTCTAAAAATATTTTAAAATTGTTTCATTTCCCCCTCCATAATAGAGATTCCTCAAGTCGTAAAAATGTTCTAAAAGAACTTGTTCCCCAACAAAGTTTAAAATATTGTAGAAATGGCTCAGGTTTTCCCAGAATGGTTAAGAAACTTTTGCTATTCTCTGTCAAAATTCTTTAAAAAATTCTAATTTTTTGCCCAAAATCTGCAAAAATCTAAATTTTGTTTTGAAGTTGTCCAAATATTTTTTATTTTTAAATTGTTTTGATGTCTCTTCAAAAATTCCATATATCACTTAAACTTATTTAATTTTCTTCTATAATTTTGTAATCCTGAAAAATTGAAAAATATTGCTTTAAAATCGTCTACATTCTTTCACGAGCATTTAGGAAATCCTTTGAAACGTTATAAAATCTTCATAAATATTGTCTTAAAATTAATTTTCTAAATAAAAAATCAATTAAAACTTTCTGCAGAGAGAATGTTGATTGGTTCATTATTTTTTAAAAATATTTATCACATGGAATCTTGAAAATGTTCATAATTTTATTTTAAAATATTCAAAAATCTACATTTAAAAAAAAAACTGGAAATTTTTTCAAATTTTAAATAGTTAAAAAACTTAAAATTAATCTTTCAAAATAAAACCTAAATCATAGAAAAATTGATCTATGCCCATAATTCTATTTTTCTCATCTCTTTAAAAGTTTGAAAAATTTCACAAATTATTGTGATAACAAAATGTGAAGAGAATCATTTCCAAAAATAAGAAAATATTTACAATTAAATTTGTTTTCATCAATAATGTTCAGAAACAGTCACAAATAAATTTTAACATCAAATAAAATTAATTATTTGAAAATTTTCATTTACTAAATTGATAGTGCAGAAATTTCCTCATATAATATGTTTAAGGTATGAATAGAAAACTTTCTGTGATTTTTCAAACATTTGGTCAAAAACTTAAAAACAGAATATTTACCTTTATTATTAAAGAATTATTTACAATTAAATTTTTTTATAAATAAATTTTTTATAATTAAAATTCCATATTGGAAAATTTTAACAAATCAGGTAGTCAACAATAATGATTACGAGATTTTCGAAGATGTTCCACCTATTTTTTCAGACAGGATAAATAAAAAATTATTATGCAAACGTAGTAATAACAAATAAAAAATTCAAATTTCCAATATAACTGAATCACCATTCTTCAAAATTCAGTATCACTTGACTTCAAAATTTCTATTTCAAACACCCATTAAAAAGAATTATATATAATGTTATAAAAAAAATACGAAATAAATGTGAAATGTAATTATTATTAAAGAATTATTTAAAATAAAAATTTTTTCTTTTAGAAATTAATTTTCACTTTTAGAAATTAATTTTTTCATTTAAAATTTTTCATTTTCAAATTGTAACCAATCAGGTAATCTAGAACAATGATAGTGAGGTTTTTGACTATTTCGTTCAACCTAGTTTTTTAGTTGGGACACAGAAAAATTAATATTAAAACACAATGATAACAAATAAAAAGTAATTCAAATTTTAATCAGAAAAGAATCACCATTCTTCAAAATTCAATATTACTTTACTTTAAAGTTTCTAAATCGAAAACTTATTAAAAAAATTATCTATAATGTGATAAAAATAAATTTGTAATAAATGTGAGATGTAATTAGTATTAAAGAATTATTTATACTTAAAATTTTCTCTTTTAGAAATTAATGTTTTCTTTTAAAATTCCCTATTTGAAAATTGTAACCAATCAGGTAATGAAGAACAGTGACAGCGAAATTTTCTGAAATTTCCTTTCACCTATTTTTTTAGGCAGGATGCATACAAATTATTATTTTAACACAGTAATAAAAAGAAGCACCTCAAATTTCAATTAGAACTGAATCGCCAATCTTCAAAATTCAATATCAACCGGCGCAGAAATTTCAAAAGGGCTCTAGCGGGGCTCTGCCAAGTTTTCCATAACTCTAGTCGGGCTCTAGTGACGAAAACTAATCGGAGCCCCATCTAGAACGTAACGCTGAAGCCATGGGGGATCTACTAGATTTTCTAGTAGGGTTCTTTTGAGTTCGCCCGCCTACCACCCAATTAAAGAGAAGAGTATATGATCCGAGTATCAGTTATACTTTCAAAAATTGAAATATCATTTAAAAATGTTGGTTAATTTTAACAGCAGCTACATATATGACAGTAAATAAAATTAATCGAATTAAATTTTTCTTCGTGTAATATTTTGTTTTTTCCTCTTATTATATATTATTATTATTATTATTATTATTATTATTATTATTATTATACACAGTTACATAATTACATAATTGTAATTTTTTATGAACATTATAAAATTTTAACGGCGGAACTTAAAAATTTAATCGTGAACTTTCGGCATTTTTAATAACAACATTTTTTTAACTTTCTTTTAATGTTTGGGTTTTAGGTGTTTTAGACCATTTTACAACGTTCAAGATTGACATAAAATGTAATTTTTTCTGAAGATTTACAATTTTTCATAAAGATGGAATTTAGAATTTTTTTCTTAGAAAAAAAATACTGGACAGCTGTACTTGACATAACTTCTTTAACTTTAACTGAAAAATGTCTGCTTTGCTGCGAAGTAAATATTAATTTGTGCCCTAAATAAAGTTTGCGAGAATAACGATTCTGCATACTGAAACCTTAAAAAAACTCAAAATTATATTTTAGTCAATATAAGATTTTAGGAGTTATCTGGTCGGGGCCCCATTAGATACAGATAGATTTCCCATACCTATACGAAGCATGGAATTCTTAACTAGAACCTAACAGGGCACCCATCAGTTTTTTCTAGACTAGATATTCTGATAAGGGCCCAACCAGTTTTTTCTGGACTAGATATTCTGATAAGGGCCCAACTAGTTTTTTCTAGACTAAATATTCTGATAGGGACCCCAAATAGTTTTCTAGACTAGATATTCTGATATGGGCCCTAACCAGTTTTTTCTAGGCTAGTTATGCTGATATGGGCCCTAACCAGTTTTTATAGACTAGTTATTCTGATAGGGACCCCATCAGAACCCAACTTCAAATAGGGAAAGACTGGGAAATTTCTGCACAGGACTTGACTTCAAAATCTCTAAATCAAACACCTGTGTTTCTCATCATTTTCTCTACAAATTTTTTATCCACCCAACGAAGCAACTATCACAATTTTTTTCAACACATAAAAAGTGGGAAGAGCAGGTCGCAAAATTCCCATGTGAAAGCATCATACAACTTAAAATGGTTCATGACGGGATGAAGATGGCGTGAAGCGGGGAGTCTGTAAATGCAACGCGTTCCAGACAGGACGTCGACGGTGGAGCGGAGTTTCGTATCGATCGAACCGGATGCTGGCTTGTGAAAGTTTGGGGGTGGAGTGCCGGGGCAGACAGAAACGGGTCGAACCAACCCCAGCCAGCATCAGCCAGCATAAGCCATCTCGCAGCGCTCCAGGGGTTTCAGACACAAATTCACCCTCTGTGCCGTGACCGGAAGAAGGGCGCAGAAAGGCGTGCCTGCACTCTTGCATCGCTCCGTTCTTCCCCATGTGCATCGAGCAGCCACCCTTCTCCCATTTTTTTTCATCCAAAACTTTGTCCATTTCCTCGTCTGGAAGTCCAGAAGGGATGAAAATAAATTGTTATTACTTCTCGCCTTTTCCGAGCAAATTGAGAACTTTCTGGTTTCCACGGACATATGATAGTCTCGGGAGCTGCTGATTGGTTGGAGATTGTGAAGATAGAATTTGCATTCTGGAGCAGTAGCTTCAATATTTGGCTGATGAGGGATGGATAATGCAATTTCTTATCAGAATTCAAGATCTTGATCGACATTTTGGTATCTGAGGTCTGATCTTAATAAGGTCTTATCTTTGGGTTGGCAAATCAGTATTTTGATCAGTTTTACAGAGCAGATGGAAAATAGGAAAGTGGTTTTCTTCACACTTAATATGACTTATTTCTCATTTTCCTTCATCAATAATATTGAAGCATCAACATTTTAATCTTGTAATACTTTGAACATAGAATCTTTTATAAAACGAATAAAATAGTATTCCAGATACAAATTAAAAATGTTCAAATTGTTTATTTTATTTTAAGCAAAAAAAGTACTTTCTATTATCAAAGATAACTTTTTAACAAAATACTTGAATTTTCAACAGAATAGTTAAATTTTTTATAGAACAGTTTAGTTTTTTAAAATTCCCTACAAGTGTCATAGCCATAGTTCAGATTTCAATCAAAAAATATGAAATTAATAAAAAAAAATGAATTTTAAAACCAAAAAGACGAATTTTCAAGAAATAAAATTTTTTCATTAAAAAAATAAATTAAAGTTTATCTAAATTATTGAATCTTCAAGCCAAAAAACGAATTTTCTCTGCAAAAATTGAATTTTCAAATTAAAATTGAATTTTCAAACAAAAAAATATGACTTTTCAGTAAAAAATTAATTTTCCACGAATGGTAAGCATTTTTACCCAACAAAAATAAAAATTTCAAACCAAGAAAACAATTTTTTTACCAAAAAAGGAGAATTTTTATCTAAAAAAGAATAATTATAAAAAAATTGAAGTTACATTTTCAGTTAAAACAATTAATTTTAAACTAAAAAAAGGCTTTTCCACTAAAAAATCAACTTTGAATCAAAAATTTTTTCTACAAAAATTGAATTTTCAAACACAAAAATAGGACTTTTCAGCAAAAAGTTAATTTTCCACGAAAATTAAGTATTTTTACCCAACAAAAATTAAATTTCAAACCAAGAAAATTGTATTTTTTATCAAAAAAGGAGAATTTCCAACTCAAAAGGATCAGTCTTAAAAAGTTCAGAAGTTACATTTTCAGTTAAAAAATTATTTTTGAACAAAAAAAAAGGCTTTTCCACTAAACAGGTAAATTTTCATATCAAAAAGACTAATTTTGAACAAAATAGGTTCACTTTCACCTAAAGAGATGAATTTCCAACTAAAAATATAAATCTTCAAAAAATTTGATAGTAATAAAAATAAAAAAAGATCAAAAAATGAATGTTTAAACAAGACATACGTTTCTACACAAAAATTAAATTTTTAATAAAAAAACACGAAGTTTTTCAACCAAAAAGGATGAATTTTTAACAAAATTTTTTAATTTTCTACCAAATAGTTGCATTTGTATCCAATAAAGATGCAATTTTTACTAAAATAGATAAATTTTTTAATGAAATACGACAAATTTTTTTTTAGAAATTTGAACTTTTATCACAGAAGAGATTTCAGTTCATTTTCAGGACCAAAATATAAATTTTAAAGGAACAGTAAATTTTCTCTCAAATAGTTCAATTTTCAACAAAGAATTTTCTAGCAAACAGTTGCATTTTCATTCAAGACAGATGAAGGTTGTCTTAAAACAGATGAATTTTTAATTTAAAAAAAAAAATTTAATTTTGCGCCTGCTCAGAATGCACTTTCTTGGTAGAAAATTCAATTATTCCAGTTAAAAGAATCATCATTTTAATTAATTCTTTCGGATGAAAATTTAACTATTTTATTTCAAGTTCTTTTTTTTTGACTATATTAATTATTTTATTAAAAATGTAACCATTACATTTTTAGTTAAAAGATAAATTATTTGTTTAAAAATTAATGTATTTTGTGTGAAATTAATTTTTTTAGGCGAAAATTTATCTTCTTCGTTAAAAATTCATCTTTTTGATTGAAAATGAAACTATCCCAGTTGAAAATTGAAGTATTTTCACGAAACGTATATTTTTGGTTGAAAACTCATCTTTTTGGTTGAAAATTCAATTCTTTAATTTGAAGATTCATCATTTTAAATAAAAATTGATCTTTTTGGTTTTAAAATTCAATAATTCCAGCTGAACATTTTGTCATTTCAGTTGTAAACTCAGCAATGATTTTACAATTTTTTACTGATAAATTAACTGTTCCATTTGTGCGGGAAAATGTATCTTTTTTAGTTGAAAATTCAGGTTTATATAGCTGAATTTATACGGATTTGAATCAAACTTCTTTTTATCATTTTCACTAATCTCAGCAAAGTATCTTTCATTCAAAATATTCGTATGTTAAATATGTACTAAATT
>NC_046666.1:49971375-50019853 GCF_010883055.1 Belonocnema kinseyi | reverse complement strand
CAAATAAAAAAAAAAATGTTAATATGCAAACAAAATAATTTGCAGTTTAAAATAGAAACAGTCTGGGTAAAAATGTAGCGACAAGTCTTCTTACATTCCCAAAGGACGTCGGTTCCTATGTAGGCGCCGCTTGGTGCAGGACGCTGAAAAATCCGGGGAGCTGTGTCGTAAAGAACCAACACGTCCCCGAAGCGGAAAGAGTATGAAATTGCTTATGCCTTATAAAAGGATCCGAGGAGGTCACGCACGAAGAAGGTGATACTTGACGCAGGAGTAAAGAAGGGAAATGAAAAATAAGGAAAAAATAAGGAACACGTTCGTGAATAAACAACGAACTCTGCTCACACCAAAGACGCCTTTTCGTTGCATGTGAGGGAGGACCTGAAAACGTGGGAGTAAAGAGGAGAGAGTGGAGACAAGCGAGAGAAGGGGTCGGGAGGAGAGAGTAGACCTCTATCTTATCAGAGGTGTGGCCGTGTCAACTTGCATTGCTCTGAACTCTAAAAGTCTTAGGTCTAAGGATAACAGAGCAAGAATCACATAAGACGCCGTATATACGACTTAGGTAGGAAACCCCAAGACTATATAGTATTCGGGTTTCCTACCATTCCTAGCAATCTAATCCTTTGGAATGATAGCACGATATAAGAACACCCATCCTCTTCATGGAGGAGTTCCCAGAGGCGTTTACAAAACGATAGAGGCGAAATACCTGTTTGCTTGTGGCAATGATCTTCTCCACAGACTCTAACTGACTGCCATGATGTCCAACAAAGGTGGAATTTGATTCTGCGCCAGAATCCTCAGTTTAAGTCGTAAAATTTTTACTTGAATTTGCTTGAAAACTAACAAGCTTAGCTATAAAATATCTATTTGTGATACAAGTGCGCAAAATAAGCAATTTCTGATGAGTTTGAAACATGAGCTGAACACAAATGCAAAAACCATCCAAGATCATTATTTTGCACTTTTTTTTTACACTTTTTAAATTTAATTTCTAATCCCGTATGGCGGTTTTCAGCCAAAATGCGTAATTAAAAAAAAGTTTTCAAGAATATATTTATTTAATTAAATCAGTCGAAACTGACTGACTAATTTAATCAAGCATGCTTTTACTGAAAAGTCAGTAATTTCTACTGACAAAACAGTCATAATAATACAATGATTCCAAAATAAAAATTCTTCATTATGTTCCTACATTTTTATGAATGATTAAAATTAACCATTAATGACTAATTCACACAGTGAAAGTTACGCGTTGGATCAATCAAAATGACTGAATTAATTAGCAAAAGTTACTAGTTATACCAAAATGGCTAATTAAATTAGTTAAAGTAATTTATTACGTCATTCAAAATGACTCGTTTAATCAATGAATGTTACAGTTCAGATCTTTGAAAAATACTGATTCGAGCATTGAACGTTACTGATTATTTCAATGAAGCTAATAGGTAGAAAATAAATCTTGTTCAAAATAAATTTTTTTGGTTGAATTTAACTGTTTTTAATTTAAAATTAAACTTTTTTGGGTTCAAATATCCAGTATTACATTCTTTGCTGGGAATTAAATTTTTTAAAATTAAAATTCCACTACTGGTTAATAGTTTAAATACTTTGATAAAACTTAATTTTGACTATTCATCATTTTAGTCAATCGTTTTCGTGCGAATTGAAATATTTCGTTGAAAATTCCTTTTTATTTTTTTACAGATTTTTTTTTTCTAACTGAAAATTTGAATATTTCATTTTTGGTTGAAAATGGGTCTTTTTGTAGAAAATTCATCTATTTGGAAAATTAAACTATTTTGATTAAAAGTTATGTATTTTGTTAAAAATGCGTATTTTTGCTAAAGAATTTAATTGCTTGGTTGAAAATTGATATACTTTGTTAAAAATTAATTTATTTTTTTGAGGATTTATTATTTGAGTTGCAAATTCATCCCTTTAATAAAAATTTAACTTTATTGTTTAAAATCATCTTTTTGCCTAAAATGAATATTTTAAATTAAAAACTGATTTGGTTGATAAATAATTGGTTTTTTTATTGCAAATTCCACAGTATGGTTGATTATTCATAATTTTATTTGAAAATGCTTCGGGCTGGTTAAAAATGTAACTACCTATTTTGTTAAGAATGAAATCTTTTGTGTTTATTTAAGATTCTTTTTTTTTAGTTGAAAATTAATTTTGTTGACTGAAAATTTAAGTATTTCTTTTTTGATTAAAAATTGATCTTTTAGTTGTAAATTAAACTATTTTCTAGTGATAAGTAAATCTTCTTGATTAAAAATTCATCTTTGTTTAAATGATACTCTTCATTCAAAATTGAATATATATTTTTGAAATATCAACTGTTTTAAATTAAAAATTTAAATCTGTTTTGATTCAAGTATCAAATATTAAATTTTTTGTTGAAAATTTATCTCTTTGGTTGAAAATTAAACTATTTTCTTGAAAATTCTTCTTTTTTTACTGTGAATTAATTTTGTTAAATAAAAACTCAACAATTCCATTTTTAGTTGAAAACTGATCTTGTTCATTTGAAAATTCCACTATTTTTTAAATTATTCATAATTTTAGTTGAAAGGTGCCTATTTTGTTAAAAATTATATTTTTGTATTGTTGAAAATTATTCTTTTTTCGTTGATAATTAAACTTTTGTGATTGAAAATGTTATTACTTTGTTGAAATACTTTGTTAACAATTTATGTTTTTTGGATAAACATTTTTCATTTTCATTGCAAATTTATCTCGTTGGTTAAAAAATTAACTACTTTTTTGAAAATTAATTTTATTAATTATAAATTTAACTGTTTAGTTAAAAATTGAATTATTTCTTTGAAAAATAAAATAAATCTTTTGTTTCAAATTGAAGTTTTAAATTAAAAATTCGTTTTTGATTGAAAATTGTGTTACATACTTGAAAAACTTAACTATTCTACTTTTTGGTGAAAATATACATTTTCCAGTTTTAAAATCCAACAAATTAGAACATTTAAAATGACTGATTTCATTAGTCACTTTTAACAGATTTCTCAGTTGTCGAATTCGCATTATTTGAATCATTCAAAATAACTTTCTGGTCTCAAATCCGAATTTCTTTAGTAAGAATTTCAACTAATAATTAGCAATTTTCTAATAATTCATATTTCAATTCTACTAATACAGTTATCGCTAGTTAAGTTTCTATACTGCATTTTAGGTCCCATAGAAGCCAGTCTGGTTTCGTAATTCCTAGAACTGCTGGCCCACGCAGTTCCTCAGGGGACAGGGCGAGAGACGATTCCGACTCTCGCCTCGGAAAAGCTGGAGTGCACGAGTACTCCATCGAGTATATTGCGCAGCATTATGCATTCCAATTGGAAACGGTTATTTTCTTTTTTTTTAATATTTATTTAGTTGTTAGTTAGTCATCAAAGTATAAACACGTCCCATACAACGGACTCGAACGATTAATTTTATTCTTTATAAATATTAGATGCAATACCAATAATACCACGTCATCTTTTTCCTATACTCCAGAAAAATTTGAAAACATTTTCTACCTCATTCTAATAAATAATGCAGTAGATTTACTCTCCAATGCTGCATTTGCTTCGACTCTAAATCTTTCCCCTTTCTTGCTTAGATCAATTCCACCTACTCGAATAATTCCACCCATGCATTGGAATATTTCCTTTCTTTGTTTGCCTCTTCCTGCTGCCTTCAGAGGAACATAAATTAGTCAAGATTGGAGACTCTTTGCAAATGAAAGTCAGTTCCAAATGGACAAACTTAGCCAACAAAGAACCTGTAATGGATACAGAAAGTCTGCATCTAAAACATCTGACCTAACATAAGAAGAAAAAGCTAAAGGTTGTAACAGAAGTGAAAGATGTCCAAAAACCTTCTGATGATTCTACAGATAAGTAGAATCACAAAGTAGAATTTCGACGTGGGTAGATAATGATGAAAAAGGAACAGGGTTTCGAATCGAACCGATTAGAGCCAAATTGCTTTGCTCAGCATACTCGGGACGGATAAATTTCGGCGAAGGCGTCTCGGGCATTTTCATGTACCTATCTAAAGACCGCACGTTCTCCGATAGCAAACACGAGCGCAAACTTGGATAACCTTTCTCCTTAACTCACCTTCTCGCATCTCTGAAACCATCCCTTCTGACCCTTCTAGAATCCAATTTATACGTGGGATTATTCCGCGAAGGCGAGACCCGTAAGCGATTTTGCTATCCTCTAATTTGATTGCAAATTACTTGGGAGATCGCATATTAAAATAACCCTTCGTGTACGGCAGCATGTCGAGAAGGTTTTCTGCTCTGTAAGGAACTTATTATTTAAATTGTTAAAGTTATGACCTTATCCCGTGCAGAAATTCCAATTTGGATCTCTTCGGGGCCAGATCGGGCAGAATTTTGCCCAAATCAGGCTATCTAGATGGGGCCAGACTCGAAATGAAACCCGATGCCCGATCGGGGCCCAAGCGCTGCGCCCAGAGATGACCGTACCTGGTCCCGATTGGGCCAGGTTAAAAACTTGTTTTGTTTTTAACTGGAAATTAATGTCTTGAACTAAATATTTAACTTTTCCATTTTTAGTTACAGATTTATCGTTTTGGTAGTAAATTTAACAATTTTATTTAAAATGTATGTATTTCAGTAGGGATTTGCCCTTTTTGGTAGAAAATTAATGTTCTTGATTTAAAATTCAACTACTTGGTTGAAAGTTAAAACTCTTTTTCAAAAATCCATTTTATTAGTTAAAACCCCATTCTCTTTAGTTGAAGATTCAACTGTTTCGTCAGAAATCAATTTTTGTCTAGTTAAAAAATAGTTTTTTAAACTGAAAATTTAACTATTCCATTATTAGTTAAAAATTTAGCATTTTTAGTTAAAAATTCAACAATTGCGTTCAAAATTAATGTATTTTAGTGTAAATTCACCTTTTTTTGTAGAAAATTGATCTTCTGGATTTAAAATTCAACAACTTGGTTAAAAGTTGAACCACATTTTCCAAAATTCATTTTATTACTTGTAGATCCATCTTTTTAGTTGAAAATTTCACTAATTTATTAAAAATTCGCTTTTCTTTAGTTAAAAATTAATTTCTATAACTAAAAATTTAACTTTTTCATTTTTGGTACAAAATTGGTAGTTTTTGTTAAAAATTCAATAATTTAGTTAAAAGTGTTTGTCATTTTTTTTTCGTCTTTTTTGTAGAAAATTAATCTGTTTAACTGAAAATTCAACTAATTGTTTAAATATTGCCCGCTGAAAATTCATTTATTTCATTTTTGTTCGAAAATTCATCTCTTTTTGTAAAAATTTTATTCTATTTTTGATTAAAAATGGAATTGTTTGGTTCAAAATTAAAACCTTTTGTTGAGCATTTATCTTTTTGGTTTAAATTGTCTCTTCTTTATTTAACATTTTTCTTTATGAAGTAATTTCTTTTTTATTAAAAATTTAATTATTTGGTTGAAATTTAAACATTTTTGTTGAACAGTCTTTTTTTTTGTAAGAGATTCAAAATTTATTTAGTTGAAAATGTAACTATTTTGTTGAAAAATTAAAGATTCTGTTAAAAATTCAGTTTCTTTGCTGAAAATTTAATTATTCTCTTAAAAAAAATGTTTGAAAATTCACCTATTTTTATATAAAATTAATCTGTTTGATTAAAAATAAACGGCTCCTTATTATTAAAAAAAGTTTTAAGAAATTCTGTTCAGCCTTCACACATGGAAAAATGAATTGATGCTTCAATAGACAACGGAAAAAAATTAGCAATAATTTGATAAAATAATCATCAATTTTTTAATGGTGAAAACCAAAAGGGAAAGTGAAATAAATTAAGCGCGTGATTTTTAACCTTTAAATTTGCAAGTGATTATAATAGTACTCTTAAAATTGGTATCACTTTTATTGTTCGGTGATAAAATCTTTAATAGTATAATATACGACATTTATGGTCGTTTTATACCGTTTAAAATGAAATAACTCAAATTTACGAGCAATTTATTAGCGAGCCGTTAGAATAGTATTCTGTCTTTAACAATAAAATTGTATTTTGGGTTCGCAAAAATTTTAGCTAGTTATGATAAAAAAATAGCAAATTAGAACAAATTTTTAAATCAAAATTTTATTATAATTTATATTCATAATTATATACACACATTATAAATTAACAATTTTATGATTTATAAATTAATTTATAAATACATTTTGTTAAATGAAAACATACTGAATAGATTTTTAGAGAATGAGTATCATTATAATCAAACGAGTATCACTCTGCTGCAACACTTTTATCGTGGGATATTACTTTGATTATGTAATTAACTTCACAATCAAAGTAATATTCTACGATTTTTTATGTGAACCGCAATTTTTTTTGTACATTGTCAAAAGTCTCGTGAATATTCCCAAGAATTTGACATTCAAAATTCCCTATTTTGGGTGGAAAAGTTTACTTTTCTATATAATTTGCACATTTTTTCATTATTTAGGGAATCGAAATGGACATTGTGTGCCAAAACCGGTACATAATTTCAAGTTCAGATTTGTAATGAGGGACCAACAGAAAATGGCCAGATGACAATTCCGCCCCAGCTATCTGCGTAGGGTTCCCCCACTACACGGTTCGACTGAGCGAGGGGAAGTCGCATAGTGGGGGAACAGTGCGCAGGTAGCTGGGACGTAATTGATGATTGCCCCAAAAAATAGATGTCCATTCAAAATCCATTCCGTTCTATGGAAGTTATTCAAAGTGCGCCTATATGCGTCATTACCAGCCCTAGTTATAATGACTTATTCCACCTAAATTTGGACCCAGCATAAATACAATTAAAATGGTCATCCCTTATCATCTTGATGGCCCCTATTGTGAAAATTTTGGCTAACCACTCGCCCCAGTACTAACCCAATTAGGAAATCAGTCTAAGGGTGTTATTTTCGAGGGTTAAATAGCGAGAGTTGGAAGGTAACTTTTATTTAGCCATTTTGGCCCGATAAATTACTCAGGACTAGCGACAGTAACGAGATTTCGAGAAGAGAGGGCACGACGGGGATTTCGAGGGATTTTCACCCAAGTAGACAATAGACATGTATTTGTTACGCGTGCAGGAAAGTCCTCTCAACTGCTTCTCTCGATACAGTATACAATATTACTATATATACAAGTATACAGGATACACCCTCGCTACCGTCCATACAACCCTTCGGGAAACCAATTTAGACGGTGGATTATTCCGGGGACGTCGCAGCTGAAGGCTGATTCGCCAGTCGCTGGATTGTTTGGCCTGGAACTGGAATTGCCAAATTGCAGAGAATGGAACGACTAGGATTCGGAGAGAAACGGGCGTGCCGTTTCCTGGCTTTGGACGAACACGGTCGATCAAATTCGTCTTTGCGTCTCCACAGAATTCCAGATTACGAGGTTGCCTCGTGCTCAGGTTACATTCGACTGCCTTCCGATCTTCTCCAATGGCTATTGCCACTGCTGTAAACACATCAGGGTGGTTTTCGTCCATCCCGGATTGCAATCTGCTCAGCTTTATCCGATTTTAACAGATGATCCAGTATACGATGTGGTTTCAATGTTTTTGAGTCGAAGAAAATTCTGACTTCCGGAGGGCAATACCCGAGGGGGAAACACAGAGAAGAAAGTGGGCGTTCACTAATGTTGTGGATTGAATAAAAGTTGGTTTCTTTTTGCACTTAAACTTCAATAGAAATTTCTTGAGACCCAGAAGGGTTCCTTTGGAAACCAGGAGGGTTCCTTTAGAAACGCAAAAGGGTTCCTTTAGAAACACAAAAAGGTTCCTTTGGAAATCCTTTGAAGTTTATGACTAGTTAAAATATGAAAGTGGACAAAGCATAAAAGAGGTTCTTTGGAGAAAAATCGATATCAAAATTGCATTACTTTGGAAGTTCAACTAGACTCTCCTTTGGAACAAATTCATTATTTTAGATTCCTTTGGAAGTTCAACTACAGCCTCCTTTGGAACAAATTGATCGTTTTAAGTTTCTTATCAGCAAAGGGGCTTCCTTTCTGTCGCTGCTCGTTAGGAATCATAAATTGGTTCTAATGGAAACCCTAGTTTTTTCTGTGCAACTGTGGTAATCCACTGGAATGCTCGGTTATCCAAACTAGGAATCCCATGAAATCCACTGCAATATAGGGTAATCGACTAGTAATCCGGAGTGATTCAAGTGATTAGAAGTAATTCCATTATTCTGGATTAATCCACGCACAGAGAAAAAAGTGGGCGTTTGCTAAAGTTGCGGATTAAATAGAAGCTGGTTTCTTTTTGCACTTGAACTTCAATAGAATTTGTTTGAGACCTAGAAGGGTTCCTTTGGAAACCAGGAGGGTTCCTTTAGAAACCCAAAAGAGTTCCTTTGAAAACACTGAAGGGTTCCTTTGGAAACCCTTTTAATTTTATGACTAGTTAAAATATGAAAGTGGACAAAGCATAAAAGAGGTTCTTTGGAGAAAAATCGATATCAAAATTGCATTACTTTGGAAGTCCAACTAGAGTCTCCTTTGGAACAAATTGATCGTTTTAAGTTTTTTATCAGCAAAGGGGCTTCCTTTTTGTCGCTGCTCCTTATGAATCAAAAATTGATTCTAATGGAAACCCCAGTTTTTTTCTGTGCAACTGTGGTAATCCACTGGACCACTCGGTTATCCAAACTAGTAATCCGGAGTGATTCAAGTGATTAGAAGTAATTCCATTATTTTGGATTAATCCACGCACAGAGTACAAAGTCGGCGTTTACTAAAGTTGCGGATTAAATAAAAGTTGGTTTCTTTTTGCACTTGAACTTCAATAGAAATTTGTTGAGGCTCAGAAGAGTTCCTTTAGAAACCAGGAGGGTTTCTTTAGAAACCCAAAAGGATTCCTTTGGAAACACTGAAGGGTTACTTTGGAAACGCTTTGATTTTATGACTATTAATATGTCGAAGTGGATAAAGCGTAAAAGAGGTTCTTTGGAAAAAAGAGTATTAAAATTGGATTCCTTTGGAAGTCCAACTAGAGTCTCCTTTCGAACAAATTGATCGTTTTGAGTTTTTTTCAACAAGAGTGATTCGTAGTAATCCCATTATTCTGGATTAAAGCACTTTTATTCGAGATAATTTATGAGTCATTCAGGTAATCGAAGTAATCCAAAATAATCCATCTATAATTCAGCGTATTTCGCTTGTAATCCAAATAATTTGACTTAATTTAAGTAAACCATATATTTAGCTTCTAATCCAAATTAATTAAGGAAATTAAAAGTAATTGATATGAATCCAAATCGTTTTCAACTATTTAATTAAAAATTTATCTTTTTTAAATAGTTAAAAATTTATGTATTTTATTTAAGATTTATATTTTTCGGTAGAAAACTAATCTTCTTTGTCAATTCATGTTTCTGATTGAAAATTCAACTATATATTTTTTTAAATTAATTCGCTTCTTAGAAAATTCAACAAGTTTGTTACAAAGTCATTTTTATTGTTGTTGAAAAACTAACTATTTAGTGTAAAATTAATCTGTTTTGTAGGAAGTTCAACAATTTTGTTAAACTTATTTTTTTGTCGTTAAAAGTTTAACTGTTTTGTAAAACATTTATTTCGTTCTTTGAAAATTTATTCATTTTTTTTTTGAAAACTCGTTTTTTTTTCTTAATTGAAATTGTATTTTAACTGAAAATCGAACTAGTCCATTTTTAGTTAAAAAATTATCTTATTCATTTGAAAATTAAATTACTTGGTTGTGAAATTATCTACTTTATTAAAAATTCATTTTCCTGTTTGAAGATTCTTGAATTTAGTTGAAAATATTTTCTTTAAAAATTTTAACTATTTGTTGAAAAATAATCTTTTTGTTTAAAAACTGAACAATTGGAATGGAAAATTAACTGCTTTGTTTAAAATTCGCTTCATGCTGTAAAGATTATTATTATTTTCTTTAATTGAAAATGTGAACATTTTTGGTTGGAAATTAATTTTTTTTGGTTGGAAGTAATTTGTTTGGTTAAAAATTAATCTACGTTGTAAAAAACTTAACCATTTTGTAAAAAAGTAATTTTTTGGTTGAAAATTCACCAATTTTGTTGAAAATTTGTCTTTTTGGGATGAAATTTAAAGTATTTTAGTAAAAATCTAATATTTTGAGGTTAAAAATGCAACTATTCAGTTGAAAACTAATGTGTGTTGGTTGAGGATTCAACTATTTTGTAGAAAATTCTTCTTTCTTTGTTATATTTAACTGTTTTAGATTTAAAATTTAAATGTCTTTTAGTAGAAATAACAACTGTCCCATTTTTGGTTGAAAAATAATTTTGTTACTAAAAATTTAACTATTTCATTTTTCTTTAAAAATTTCCCTCTTTTAGTTCAAAATTCAATTACTTGGTTCAAAATTTAACGAATTTGTTAAAAATTCATTTTTTGTTTGAAGATTCATCTTTTCAGTTGAAAATTCAATTAACATTTTGTTACAAATTCCTTATTTTTTGTTGTTGTAAATTTCTTTCTTAAATGGATATTTTCAGTTAAAAATTCAGCTATCTGGTTTAAAGCGAAAATACTTGATTAAAATTGCATTTTTTTGTTGTCATAAATTAATTTTTTGGCTAAGTATTCATTTCGTTGATTAAAGATTTAATTATTTTATTGAAAAATCATTTTTTTGTTTGAAGATTCATCTCTTTAGTCGAAAATTGAATTAACATTCTGTTAAAAATTCCTTCTTTTTTGTTATTGTAAATTTCTTTTTTAAATTGATATTTTCGGTTAAAAATTCAGGTATTTGGTTTAAAGCGAAAATACTCGATTAAAATTGCATTTGTTGTTGTTAAAAATTAATTTTTTTGGCTGAGTATTCATTTCTTTGATTAAAGATTTAATTATTTTATTGAAAAATAATTTTTTTGTTTGAAGATTCATCTCTTTAGTCGAAAATTGAAGAAATTGTTTAAAGCGAAAATACTTCATTAAAATTGCGTTTGTTGTTGTTAAAAATTAATTTTTTTGGCTGAGTATTCATTTTTTTGATTAAAGATTTAATTATTTTATTAAAAAATCATTTTTTTGTTTAAAATTAATTTTTTGAGCTGAAAATTGAATTATTCCAGTCTGTAGAAAATTGTTCTTTTTTATTTATAAATTAGCTTTTTTATTTTGAAAATGTATCTGTTTTGGAAGAAATTTCCTTTTTTTATTAAAAATACAAATTTTGGATTAAAATTAATCTGTTTTGTTTGCGGATTTTACCTTTTTTGTGAAAAATTTGTTCTTTCAACTGAAAATTTAACTATTTGATTTATGGCAGAATTTTCTTTTCAGTAGAAATATCAAATATTTGGTTAAAAATGCTTTATTTTGTTGAAAATGTAATGTCTTAAGTAGAAGAATTTCTCCTGTTTTTAGACCATTTTAGGCTACATGACCTGTTACCGATACAGTACTTCAATATGTTGCAGAGCAATTTCGAGAGCAGATGACGAAATAAGATTGGGAACGAATAAAGGAAGATTGACAATCTACAGATTTTCATCAAATTGATGTCCTATCTTCTGTTCATTTTTCTAAAAGTCTCTTAAATTTTTCGGAAGTCCTGTGAAGTTTCCTATGAAGTCCTGGAGATTCCTTAAGCCCGATACAGGTTCCTGGAAAGCTGTGGCATGTATCGAAATTTTGCTACGAAATATTTCACAATATAAAAAAAGAAGATTTAGGAATAAATTTTAACCATAAAATTTTTTTTAACTAATGATAAAAAGATTTTTGATTATCATAAATAATTTTTCCATCAACTTGAGGGTTATAAAAGTATTTTGACACTTTTAGGGAGAAAAGTCAATGAGTAAAAGGTTATTTTGTATCAAAAGGAATGTGAATCTCCAGGTTGAAACGAAACCACTTCTATTAAAAAAATATATTTCATTCGTGAGCAGACCCCAGATAAAATATTTATTAATATTAAAATACTGATTCGTGAAATATTTTTTTATGAGTTAGTGATTCATATTGAAATCTAAAAATTTTTTCATAAAATTCCCGCTATGTTTTTCGAGCCTGATTATTTTTTCTATTTTTTTTTCAAATAAACTTAATTGACAGAGTTCTTTCATTTGTAAAAATAAACTTTCATATTGCTGGTATTATACTGATTTTAATCAAACTTTTTGTTATTATTTTCACTGATAATTAATGCACTGAATATTCACATTAATACATTTAATAATCATATTGATACATTTAATATTCATATTAATACATTTAATAATCATATTGATACATTTAATATCATATTAATACATTCAATGTGGTGTTTCAATCAAAGATTTTTTTTCTAAAATAATTTTTCCAAAAATTATTACTTTTGTTGCCGAATTCTCCCTTGAATTTTTGCACTATCTACAAAAATACTTAGGTGCCTTCAAAGATTTTTTTATGCAAAACAATTACTTTTTTTATTTTAATTGACGTTGTGAATGGATTATTTCACTTTCTAATACCTCCATTGTTTTTTTTTTAGTTGAATAAATCACCCAGATTTTTGACACAATAAATTTTAAATATTTAAAGGTCTCGCAAACCGATATTTTGAAAAGTAATACTTATTTCCCTTTAACTCCCACTTTTTATGGATTACTCTACTTGGCATACTTTCATTTTTTTAATAGCAAAGTAAAATAATCATTTAATAGCGAGAATTGAAATAAAATTCTCAAATCTACTGAAATCCATTTACATTTTTCAAAGCTCTTCAAAAATCCTTAGAATTTTTTTAAATATCCTAAAATTCTAAAAACTCTTTAAGATCATTAAAAAAAATGGAATCTTCGGAAATCCTTTGAAATATTTGTCAATAAATGCCTTGAAATTTTATTAAAATATTATTTTTAAATTATTATGTTCTTGTAGATGTAAGAGAATTCAAACGAATTCGATTCATATAAGTCTTTCAAATAAATCTAGTTAAATTCAAAAGGATTCAAATGAATTGGAAAAAACTCTATTGATTTCAGTAGAATTTGAGTGAATTTACATTAATTTAAGGGAAATCGGAAGTATTCGATAAAATTTATTTCAAGGTGAATTAAAAAAAAATTAAATGAATTTAAAAGAATTCATAAATGTGAAAAAATTAATTGACTTCAATAAACCTTAAATGAGTTTAGAAAAATTGAAAGGAATTTAAGGGATGTGGTAAAGTACCTTGGACTTCAAGCTTAGGTTTTCAAGATTATTTAAACAAAAAGTAAAAAAAAAATAATAACAAAATCCATGAAATTGAGTAAAATTAAGTGGATTTAGAAAAATTAAAGTGAATTCAAAATATCCGAGAGAATTCCGGAGAGTTTAAAATAGTTTATAAGTATTCAGAATAAAAGAATAAGAATTTAGAATAGATAAGTGAGAAAAAAAATTATTTGAAACTTTTGAAAGCTTTTGAAAAATTCTTGGAATTGTTTTAAATGCCCTATAATCTTTCGTATACTTTGGAATCACTTTAAATTATTACAATCTATTAAAAATACTTTGAATACTTTTAAATATTTTTGAATTCATTAAAATTTTTAATGCTCCTTCGAATGCTTTAGAAATTTTTTTAAATACCTTAAAATATTTCAATTTTTTTCATCTCTTCAAACTCTTGAAATCAATTACATTCTAAATCAATCTAAAAAAATCCTTGGAATCTTTTAAAATCCTCTAAAATATTTCCTTTCCTTTGAAATCCCATATTAAATTACTAATATCAATGGAAAATTCCTTGGAATCTTAAAATGCCCCAAAATATTTCACATTCTTTAAAAAATTCGTTAGGATTTAAAAAAATACATTAAAATTTTTTAAATTCTTTTAAATACCTCCCAATTGTTGTAATAAATTTAAAATTGTTTAAAATATTAAAATTCTCTAAAATATTTCATATCCTTTAAAAACTTTCGAAGTCCCTTGTAAATATTTAAAACTGAAAAACTCAGGATTAAAAAAAAACTCTTAAATTCTTGTAAATCCTTTCCAATGGTTGAAATAAATTTAAAATTCCTTGAAGTCTCTTAAAATATCCTTTGAATTCCTATATTAAATTAATAATATCAATTGAAAATTCCTTGAAATCTTAAAGTGCCCTAAAATATTTCACAACCTTTTAAAAACTTTTGAACTCACTTGCTATTTTTTTAAACTCTTAAAAAATCCTCAGGATTAAACAAAAATACCCTAAAATCTGATAAATTCCTTTTAATTATTGAAATCAATTAAAAATTCCTTGAAATCGCTTAAAATATCTTAAAACCTTAAAAACTCTTAAAAATTAAAAACAAAAATGTTTAATCTTTGGAATTACGTGGAAATACTTTTAAATCAATTCTTGTAAATATATTCTCTTAAATATCATTAAAATGTTATAAATTCCCTTGAAATCAAGTTAAAAAACATAAAATCGGATGATATTCCTTGAAATCCTTTGAAATAATTAAAGTTCTATGAAATCCTTTTAAATCCTCGAAAATTTTTTAAAATACGTTATTAAGAACTTTTAGAATACTTCAAAATTACTGAAATCTTCGGAAATCTTTAAAAATCCTGTAAAATTCGTTTAAATTCCACAAAAATCATTTTAAATATTCGAAAACCTTGGAAATCCTCTAAAATCCCGAGAGATCTTTTTACATATCATAACTTGATCCACTAAACTTAAAAAACATTGAACGATTTTGTGGGTAGTAGTTTTTACCCTTTTATCGCAACCAGTAATTACCCGCGCCTGAAATCCGATATTATTAGAACTACTCCCATTTGTCTGGAAATTTTGTCAGCGGAGAGGGAAACTGCAGAAAACCGTATCCCAAGTGTACATATTTATATTTACTGATTATTATTCTACAATAAAATGCTGCAAAATAACTACGGCATTAAAAGGATAAAAGAAGTTAATTAAAATGAGAATCTAAGTCTTGCTGCTCATTTTACCCACTTTAACTACATTTACCACATGCAAGAGAAATCAGACTTTTTTTAATAAAAAAGGTGACGCCTCAATACCATTAAAGTAAGAGGTATTCTTCCTGAAAGAGACCACGGAAGGCGTTGAACGAGCGGTTTATGATACTTGAAGGAAATGTCGAGCGAACGAGGAATATCGCGAATTACGGCTCGATAACGAGATGGAGTGTCACCGGTTTACGTTTATCGAAACGACACTTTCCAACCGTGAAAAGAGCGATTAAGATAAAAGCTCTTATAGACACTAGGGATCTGGTATGCTAATATTGCCTCCATTTCCTTTTTGGTAATGGACTCATGTGTAAATTCGTCTCGAGACGCAAAATCAGAATTTATGTGGATGCGAGAGCACGTAAACAAAGCGGGAGGCGCGACGATAAATTAACAAGATCTCTTAACATCAGACGTAAGTTGTCTAGGTCTAGAAAATGGCCCCTTTCTGAGCGCCACTGTCAAGTTAGAGTTTAGACGACCCCATTACGGACACTGCCATCGGCTTTTCACTATTGTCACTATCACTATAACTGTAGAGATCTTCTCTACCAGGGCAATGAGAGGAAATTTACGTTCCTTCTAAATTCTCCTATCTACCAACCAGTCTACCACTTGACACTACCCGATCCTCTTCTGTTGCTGGCATTTCTACAGTAAATAGAGGATATTTACTGACCATGGCTTCAAGGGCTTTCGGCTAAATTTCAAATGTTTCTGTGTCAGAGAATGATGGAGGATGTAGCTTTTTTAATTTCAAAAATAGATCCTAACTTCCTTGCTCAATATGGCTGATGGCAGCTAATATGCCAGAGAAAGCAGCGTATAGTAGTATAGGGAATTTGTGTCTTTTTCATTTCAAAAATAAATCCTAACTTCCGTGCAGGGGCCCGAGGCCGAGTTTTCAATGTGGCTGATGTCAGCTGGCCAGAGAAAGCATGGTATTGTCGTATAGAGAATATGTGTCTTTTTAATTTCAAAAATAAATCCTAACTTCCTTGCAGACGCCCGACAGTCCAATTTTCAATATGGCCCATTACAGCTATTATGCCAGAGAAAGAAGCGCATTGTCCTATATGGAGAATATGTGTTTTTTTATTTTATTTTAAGAATAAATCCTAACTTCCGTGCATACGCCTAAAGGCCCAATTTTCAATATGGCTGATTACAGCTACTATGCCAGAGAAAGAAGCGTATTCCCATATGGATAATATTTTTCTTTTTAATTTCAAAAATAAATCCTAACTTCGGTGCAGACGCCCAAAGGCCCAATTTTCAATATTCTGATTACAGATATTATGCCAGAGAAAGAAGCGCATTGTTCCATATAGAATATGTGTCTTTTTCATTTCAAAAATAAACCATAACTTTCGTACAGAAGTGTGCACCGAGAAAAAAAGTTACAGGGACAAAGGACATCATCTTTTTAAGCATCAGCGTATTGTCATATTCATTATATGTGTCTTTTCATTTCAAACATAAATCCAAACTTCCATACAGAAATGTGCACCCAGAAAAAAAAGTTACGGTAACAAAGTAATCTTTTTAAGCACTTTTCTTTCACGTTAAAAGCATTTAGTTTTGATCACAGAAAAAGTAGTTGTTGTAATAAAAAAATTCATTTGGCTCAAACGACAAAGGTTATTAAATACTATTTTTTTACTCATACCAAAAAATTTGGTTGCTAGTACCAAACTCCCGACCATGCAGGCGCAGATCCTAAGGCCCAGTTTTCAATGTAGCTGATCTGCCAGAGAAAGCGAACTTTTTATGTTTATGTTTAAAAAAAAACTGATTTTTGGAAACATACTTCTCTTTAAGGCTTTTGTGCAATTTTGTTATAAAATTTCTCTTTCTTTGAGTTTATGTTAGTAATGATTTTTTAAGGGAATTTCGTTGGTCAGGGAAAGTCAGGGACTTTGGAAAAATTGCAAAAATCAATGAATTTCTATAAGAAGCATTTTAAATAACTCAACAATAATCAGGGCAGTCCAGTCACTTTTAGTAAGTTTCTTTTCAAATCACTTTTTAGTTACTTTTTCAATTGAAAAGATAAATTTAGTCACATTTTTTTAATGAGTCAACCCATGGGTTAAGTGGATTTTTAAAGAATTCGTTCGAAATATTTTAGGATATTTCAGAAGATTCCAATGAATTTTTAATAGATTTCAATAATTTGAAGGAATTACAAAGAATTTAAAACATTTTAGCACATTTCAAAAGAATTTAAAGGATTTCGAATATATTTCAATAATTTGAATGGATTTCAAAGAATTTAAATGATTTAAGGACATTTTTTCAAATTTCATGGAATCTTCAAAAGCTTTATAAAATTTCAAGGGATTATGGAGAGTTAAAAATATTTTGGGGTATTTAAAAATGTTTCAAGGATTTTTAAATTTAATTAAGTAATTTTATATGTATAATTTTATTTTTTTTATAATTTTATATAGTAATTTTATAAGGATTTCAAACATTTTAGAAAAAATTAAAAATATTTCAAAGAATTTTTTATTGATTGCAATAATTTGAAGGGATTTAATAGGATTAGAATAATTTCTAGGTACTTTTAAAAATTGCAAACAATTTTCAAGAGTTTTAAAAAGTTTTAAGACATTTCAAAAGATTTCAAAGAATTTGAAAAATTTAGTGTATTTTAAAAAAATTCAAGGAATTTTTAAAAGCTTTCCAAAAATTCAAGCGATTTTAAAAAATTTGAAATATTTTAAGATATTAGAAAATATTCCAAGCACTTTTTATTTATTTGAATAATTTGAAAAGATTTCAACAGATTTGAAATATGTTAGGGTATTCTAAAAATTACCAGGAATTTTAAAGAGCTTTAAAAAGTTTCATGAGATTTCAAAATATTCGAAGGGATTAGAAATTGTTTAGAATTTTTAAAAATATTCAACAAATTTTTGAATATATTTTAACAATTTGAAGAGACTCCAAAAGATTTAAATTTTTTTGTGTATTTGATAAAACTCCAAAACAATTTCCAGAGCTTTAAAAAGTTTCAAGGTATTTAGAAAGAATTCCAACTATTTGAAATATTGTAGGGTATTATAAAATATTTCAAGTAATTTAAACATTTTTAAGAGACTGCAAATTTTCCAGGAATTTCCAAGGATTTGAATGGATTTAAAAAGTTTTTTATGTGGTTTTAAAAAAAATCATAGAATATGGAAAAATATGGAAAGATTTTATAGAAACCAAGAATCTAACGACCAAATTTTGACAACCACCATAAAATGTTCCTATTGTAATTTGAAAAAAGATTTAAAAATGGCCTAAAAAATAAAAAAAAAACAAATTCTTTTTTTTTTTACTTTTTATTTTTGTCAAAAAAATTATTTTTATTTTCTTTTCTTTTGTAGAAAATTCTTTATCTTTTTTGAAATTGCAATATGAACATTTTATTATGGTTGTCTAAATTTGGGCACTGGATTTTTGGTTTCATTATAAGAAAGTCTTCACATTTATTTCAAATATTACAACGGATTTTATAAGAATTCCTCAGATTTCAATTATTTTTTAATTTTGCAGCCTTTAAGGAAGAAATAGTTATTTTTAAGAATTGTAAAAAATTTAAGGTATTATAAAAGATTCCAAGGAGTTTAAATTTTTGTTTATAATTTGAAGTCATTGTATATAATTAAAAATATTTCAGGACATTTTTAAAAATTCCAAGGAGTTTTCAAGACCTTTAAGAAATTTCAAGGAATTTTCAAAAGCTTCATAAAATTTCAAGGGGTATTAAAGGATTTGGAATATTCTAGTATGTTTAAAAAGATTTCAAAGAATTTTTAATTGGTTTCAGTCATTTAATGGGATTTTAAAGGACTTGAAAAATTTTAGTTCCCGAGAATTTTAATAATTGTCAGGGCTTTGAAAAGCTCTCAAGTATTTTAATAAATTTTGAAGAATTTAAGGAAACATCAGGTTTCATATAATGTCAGGGAATTTGATAATATTTTAATGGATTTCAAAGAGTTTATTCACAAAAGGTGATATTTAAAGATTTCTAATGTTTTTATTTTCAATTAATTTGTGTTCTTATTAATGTATTCCGAACTCTTTTAAATTCTTCGGAATTCTTTTGACCTTTTTTAATTCTCTTGATATTTTTTTTTCATTTAAATAGTTTTTTAAGCAAATTAGGCTATGATAGACGTGATAATAATAAATAAAAAATGTATAAGTTTACATTAAAAATTGTCTTATGTCATTTACAAAACATAATATATTAAAAATGTTACAAGATTAGAATTATGATCTTTAAATATTACGAGTTAGAAAAAATAAAAAATGAGAGAAACTCAGGCAATAATCAGGTAATTTAAAAACTACTATTATTAAAAAAACATAAAAATATATTCTCAGGAAGAAGACTTTACCTCAAATGTTTATTTCGCCCTGTTTGCATAATCTTGGCTTCATTCTCACAGTCTGCATCTTTTTTAAAAAATGCTAAAGCTCATGTTTCTAATTATTTTACGTAATCAGGTGATATAAAGCCTCGTAAAATTTCCACATAAAAGTAACTCTTCCCTCAGAAGGGTATTCTGTTAACAAGCTGAAAATCCGAGCAAGATACGTTTATGTCACGCAGGTCAGGCCTCGTTGCAGTCGCGCAAAAATCCTGATTAAAGGGACGCGCGGAATGTAAATAGAATCTGGGGAGCGATTAGGGAGCGAAAATATTTTCGCGCCTTTGCGGCTCGCTTGAAATAGTGTAACATTGTTTATATACATTTTATCCTTTATCTTCACCTCTCTTTGCTTAGCGGAATGTTCACCGTCGCGTGTAAACGCATTAATTGTACTTTTGCTCACGAACAAGCACGTACATCCTGCTTAGGTTTCTACGTAAACAGGGTTTCGTTCGATTTATATTCAACGAGGGCGAGGGCCGCTCCCTTTTATGTATGGCGCAGGTCACGCAATGGCGTCCCACGAAAGAGGCCTTCGAATTAGGAAAATGTCCTACTTGGAGGAAATCCATAATATGCTCTTCAAAAGCTTGGCCCAAAAAAATTGTTGTTGTTTCCCATTGACCCTCCCATTTTCTTTCATTTAGTATACAAAAATTGTGACATTTTCAAAGCATTAAAAAATGGAACAACTATTTAAATTGTGATATCCTATTAGTTGTGATAAGCATTTTCTTAGGTTCTGATACTAATTCAATAGTCACTGAAACTAGTGGAATTGTTGGGCCAAATAATAAAACAGTAGTAGCATTTCATACGAAGTAAATAGTTGGCTCAACTAACCATTCTTTCAGTGTGTCATTGCTGGTTGACGATTTGTGATTGGTGATTAAAAATTAACAATAACTGTTTTACGATTGATGATTGACAATTGATAATTAACGATTGGCGATTTATGGTTGACGATTGAAGATTGACGACTGACAACTTGAGATGGAATATTAACGAAGGACGATTGATAATTGACTATTGACAATTGTCTATTGCCAGTTGATGATTGACGATTGGCAATAGAGAATTGAAGCCTACCACTTAATGATTGTCACTTGACGACTGACAATTGCCTATTCATAAATGATGATTGACGATTAGCATTTGACTATGGACAACACTCAGTTGACGATTGACTTAGTTGACTATTGACAACAGACAATTTGCGATTGACTATTTACAAATGCCTATTGCTAATTCACAATTGTCGAAGGGTGATGGAAGATTTAAGATTGACGGATGAAGCTATTATGATTGATGATTGTCAGTTAGCATCTGCACATAGACAGCACTCTATTGACGATTTACTTAATTGACTATTGACGACAGACGATTGGCTATTGACTATTGACAAATGCCTATTGCTAAA
This sequence comes from Belonocnema kinseyi, assembly GCF_010883055.1. Taxonomy (NCBI): domain Eukaryota; kingdom Metazoa; phylum Arthropoda; class Insecta; order Hymenoptera; family Cynipidae; genus Belonocnema; species Belonocnema kinseyi. The sequence continues at coordinate 49,998,998 of NC_046666.1, read as the reverse complement.
TCACAATTGACGAAGAGCGATGGAAGATTGACGGTTGAAGCTTTATGATTGATGATTGAAGATTGGCGATGGATGATTGACAAACAATGGTTGTGGATTGCCGATTGAGAATGGACGATTGATGGTTAAAACTTTATGATTGATGGTTGACACGTGATGATTGATGTTTAAAAATTGACGAGAGACGATTGGCAATTAACTATTGGGTATTAAAAATTGCCTATTGCCAATTAATTATTGACGATTGACGTTATTTTATTGATGATTGACGATTAAGAATGAACGATTTGTAGTTAACGGTTGGCTATTGACCATTGGCGATGGACTATTGGCGATTAACCATTGGTAATTGACTATTAAAGATAAAAAATTGACAATTGCCTATTGCCAATTTATTATTGACGGTTTACTTTATTTGATTGAAGATTGACGAATAACAATGAACGATTTGTAAGTGACAGTTGGCTTCTGACGATTAAATATGAACTATAATTGACGATTGCTAAATTGTTATTGAATATTGACATTCGCAAGTTACCAATCGCCTATTCAGGATTGGCGAAGGACGATGGACAATTGATGATTGACAATTGTCGATTGACGATTGAGGAATGATGGTTAAAGCTTTGTGATTTATGAGTGACGATTGACGTTTGTTGATTGACGTTTGACGTTTGTTGATTAGCGATTGACGATTCTTGATTGGCAATGGACTATTGATGATTGAAGATTGACATGGACTGCTAATGATGGAATATTGCCGATTAACCATTGACAATTGAATATTAATGATAGAAAATTGACGATTGACAATTACCTATTGCCACTTTATGATTGGCGATTGACGTTAGTTGATTGATGATTGACGATTCACAAAGAACGATTAGTAGTTGACAGTTAAATACGCACAATTGACGATGAACTATTGACGATTGACAATTTACTATTTACAATGGAATATTGACAATTGCCTATTGTCAATTCACAATTGACGAAGGCGATGAATGATTGATGATTGACTATTGACAATTAGCAAATTAATGAATGACGGTTAAAGCTTTTGTGATTGCTGATTGATGATAAACGTTTGTTGATTGATGATTCACGTTTGTTGATTGGCGCTTGAGGTTTGTTGATTGACGATTGACATTTTGGCATTTCACTATTGAAAATAGGCTAATTTCAATTCACGATTGATGAAGAGTGATGGACGATTAATGATTGACGATTGAGAATTGATGTTTGAATCTTTATGATTGATGGTTGAAAATTGCTTTTCACCAATTCACGATTAACGAAGGATGATTGGTAAATGTCGATTGACCATTGACTGTTGATAATTGAATCTTTGTGATTGATGACTGTCAATTGATGATTGAAGATTAGCAACTGATGGTTGCTAATATGGACTATTAATGAATGACGGTTGACGATAGAATATTAACGAATGACTATGGAATATTAATGAATGAAGATTGGACATTGAAAATTGACGATTGACGACTGACGATAGGCAATTCACTATTGACAATTGCCTATTATCAATTCACGATTGACGAAGGCGATGGATGATTGATGATTGACTATTGACAATTAGCAATTAAGGAATAACGGTTAAAGCTTTGTGATTGTTGATTGATGATAAATGTTTGTTGATTGATGATTCACGTTTGTTGATTGACATTTTGGCATTTCACTATTGAAAATAGGCTAATTTCAATTGACGATTGATGAAGAGTGATGGACGATTAATGATTGACGATTGAGAATTGATGTTTGAATCTTTATGATTGATGGTTGAAAATTGCTTATCACCAATTCACGATTAACGAAGGATGATTGGTAAATGTCGATTGACCATTGACTGTTGATAATTGAATCTTTGTGATTGATGACTGTCAATTGATGATTGAAGATTAGCAACTGATGGTTGCTAATATGGACTATTAATGAATGACGGTTGACAATTACTGATGGAGAATTGAAGACTGACGATTGACGATAGAATATTAACGAATGACTATGGAATATTAATGATTGAAGATTGGTCATTGAAAATTGACGATTGACGACTGACGATAGGCAATTCACTATTGACAATTGCCTGTTGCCAATTCATAATTGTCGAAGGACGATGGACGATAGATGATTATTGGTTGAAGTTTCATGATTAGTGATTGACAAGAGTATTTGGCGATTGGAAATTGGCGACTAACAATTGCCAATTGACTATTGAAGAATGATATTTGACGATCGAAAATTGACTATTTTTGATTGCCGATTGATAATGGAGATTGATGATTGAACCTTTATGATTTATGGTTAATGCTTTATGATTGATGATTGACAATTGACGATGGGCTATTGACGATTAACGATAGTAACTTTATTAATAATATTATCCTTAAAATTAAAAAACGCGACATTTTTAAATGGTTAAGAAACTATTAAATATTTATGCAATATTCCTGAAGTCATACTAGAACTAGGACATTTCCTATAAGAAATTATTTGAAGAACGATGAAAGTAGCAAAATAACGTTTAACGCGTAGTAATTATTTACCTCCTGTAGAGAGATTGATGATGCCTACCGTCATTTTATTGTCATTATTGCTTTTACGTAATACTATTTAAAGTCAATAGTCACTATAAATTTCAGTCTTTCTCTATAATAATTAAATTAATTCAAAAATTGTCATACTTGAAACCATATAACAGCTGCTCTGTTCCATTTCAACAGTTTGATATTGATAGTCAGCTTGGTATTTTGAGTAAAGAGGAAATCCATAATTCCATATGCTGTTCGAACAAGCAGAAAAGTATAGAAGACTAAGTTTTCTGAATTTAAAAAAGGGCTTATAAACTATAAAACATTTTTGCGACTTATTATTTCGATTTTTTATTTAAGCAATAATTGCAATAATACTCATTAAATTATTCTTTTAAATATACATGTTAAGTTAAACCATTGAAAGTGAGAATGCCCTAACCACAAATTGTTTAATTCAGAATAAGAAAATAAATAAAATATTCTTATCATATTTTTCATAAATTCGAAGATGATTTTAAGATCTTCAATATCAGAAAAGAGTATAAATGCCCAAAATAGAAGAATGGAAGGTTCTAAATGAAACGAAAGTATTTTTAGCACCGAAACGAATAAATTTTTATTGATCTCATTTTCGTAGGAGAGTTTAATAATTTTACTATAATATTTTGCAATTTTTTGATCAGAAGGCATTTGCATTTGCTGAAAACGACCTCAACTGAAGATTTAGATGTTTGTGGTCCAAGAAACAAGTCACTTGACAATGTCTTTGGATGTGACAATGCATTGCATTTAAAAGTTAATAGATCTTTAAATTGTGTGAAGAATCTGTCTTTCATTGTATGATTTGTTGACTAGAGTTCAAGGGCAAAAAATTATCATGCTGAATACATCAATGACGATTTAACGATGCCGACGGATGAAGTATAGAGTTGTTTTATAATACTCCTCTCTTTGAAGGTACTTTTTTAGTTTAGTTCTCTTCTTGAATTGGATACATAACTTGTATTTCTTATCAAAAATATTTATTTTAATCACAATTAAACTTTTAGAATTAAAATTTAAAACATTATATAACTTCTATTCATCTTTAAAAATATTTTTATTTTACAATAAAATAAACGGAAAAATAAGTATTACGGGACTCGGATTCTGCAATTTTTTGTTGTTGCTTTTTTCGAATCTTAGAAGTACGCTACACTTAATTTTAATTTTAATCATAATGAAACTTTTAAAATTGAAATTCAAAACCAGAAAACATTTTAATTGAGAACATTAAAAATTGAATAATTTCTCATTAGTAATTAAAGTTTTATACTTAGAACATTTTTAATTAATAATAGTGTTTGAAATTTAAAATTTTCTAATTTTATGAATCCGTATCAAAATTTTAATTTTTTCAAATTGAAAGTTGGACATCATTAAATAGAAAACGTTTAAAATTGATTAATTTCAAATTCAAATACATCATTTACACTAATTTCCCTTTTTCCCTCTTTTGTAAAGATTTTCTCTTTTGTCCTTCTTTTCAAAAATTCGGTTGGTTAGAAATTATACTATTTGGTTACAAATTTAATTATTTTGTTGAAAATTCATCTTTTTGGTCGAAAATGGTACTGTTTTTATTGAATATTGGCCTGTTTAGATACAAAATTCATCGTTTTGGATTGAAAATGCATCCTTTGGATTTTAAATGATGTAGTCTTTTATGACAGAAAACTTTTTTTTTTTCGTTGAAAATTAATTCTTTTGGTTCAAAATTTAAATGCCTTGTAAAAAATTCGATTTTCAGCATGAAAATTCAACCAATTTGTTAAAAATTCATCTATTTTGTTTGATAATACCATTATGTGATTAATAATTAATGCTCCATGATTTACAACAAATTATTTTTTGAAAATTCAACTTTTTAGGTTAATAATTCAACTGTCTTTTAAAAAGTTAGTCTTTTTGGCTTGAAAAACCAACTCATTACATCGAAAATTCTACCTTATAGATTGAAAATTCATATTTTGCAGTGAAAAAATATTTTTCAGTTGAAAAATTATCTTTCTTGGTTTATAATTAACTTTTCTTTTTGCTTGAAAATTAATTTTGTTTGTTTTGTTTTATCGTGAAAATTATGTTTTGGTTGAAAAATTAACTTTCTTGTTTCATAATTAACTTTTTTAGTACAAATTCAACGGTGTTCTGAAATATTTACTTTTTGTTCGAAAATTAATTTTGTTTTTAAATTCAATTATTTCGTTGAAAATTCATCGTTCTTCGTTGAAAATTATACATTTTAAGAAAATACCAAGTTGAAAATGGACCAAGTGTTTGGTTGCAAATTATTATTTTTTTTTTAATTGGACTATTGGATTGAAAATTAATCTTCCTGGTTTAAAAATCAACTAACTTGTACACCATTCGACTTTTTAACTTAAGAACTCAAATCTTTTGATAAAAAAATTATTCTCTTGTTTGAAAATAAATCTCTTTCGCTAAAAAATTCAAATACTTTCTTGAAAATTCAACATTTTTCGATGTGAAATCTTGGGAATTAAAATTTAAAAGCCTTCATTTTTGAGTAATCACAAGCTTAGAATGTCCCAAATGAATGCTCCTGAATTTCAAAGCCGATGTAAAAATTAAACTTGTCTTATTTTGAAAATGTTTATAATATAGAAAGAAATATTTTAAACACATATTCAGAATCCCCCTAGTGTCATAACTCTTGTTAAAAAATGGTTGTAAAAAACTATTGTAAAAAAATAATCCGAGGCCTGTAATAAAAAATTAATCTGCAACACAGAGGAAATCTATACAATTTCTAAAGTATAATTCTGAATTTTATAAACCTCGTGACATTAACCTTCCTTAAGGTTCAATATCCTATTTATGCAAACCAACTTTCGATTTTATTATTTCTCGAACATTTGCATACAAAAAAATGATTATCGTGCTCATTTCTTCTTTCTGACACGATAAGAAAAGTAAAGATTATATGTGGCTACTCGTCTTGGGTTTAGCTCTAAACATGGATTTTGGTGTAGCATGTCCAGAATTGCAATTTTTACGATTTCAGGATGCAATCCATTTAACGCGGTACTTTGCTGCCCTCGCCCAGCTGCCGCGCATAAATTCCAAGATTTTCGACCCACTCGAAAAATTGACCAGAACTCTCAAAGCCATGAAGATCTTGATTAATTCTTAAAATTGTCATTACTTCTTTCATTTTTATCAAACTGGTTATCAGTATTTGGACTACTGAGGTCATTATATCAATTACGAACATTATGAAGGACATCATTATTATCAGGGGAATCTACTCTTCGAAATTTTAAATTCCTGAGCATGAAGCGCCAATAGCAAATCCGAAAATGGGACCTGCTACACAATTTAAAGACTTCTTCTGAAATACTCTCACTTACCTTCGTGATGGCGACGAGCGTCGGCAAGAATACGAATGGCGTCTCGTAATGGGGTGTCTTCTAAATTTCAAAGGCCCTTCCAGTTGATCTTTCAGCTTAATATATTCCCACGTCATTTTGGCAATTCTAGCAGTTGACTCCTCCTTAGGAAACAAACGTAAAATCGTGTAATTGGGGTAGACGTAAAACTGTAACGCGGTATTTATCGCACGATTTAAATCTCAGATGAAATTCCTGAGTACGATCAAAATATTAATTTACTGAAGGGTCTACATGTTTTATATTTCGGCAACTCATTTTGAGATTTTGATTTTTTGTCTATAATTTCCTATCAATAATTTGAAAAAAAAATGGTAAATATATATTATTCTATCTTAAAGATATATGAAAATGGTGAAATGCTGTTAGGAGGATAAACATTTCAGGGTATCAGAGTCAATCCCCCCCCCCCTTAAATTTGGAAAATATCCTAGAATGCCTTAAATCGAGAATTTAATTCAGTTTTCTAATTCTCTTAGAAGGCTTCAATTTATTTTTTAAGAATCAATAACATAAATTCAAGAGATTACAAAAGAGGATGTTCTGAAAGAGATTATTTTTGAATACTTGATGATGCTAATTTCAAATATTTCATAATCGATTTATTTGCTAATTTTTTAGATTTGAAGGACATTGTCGACGACGAAATATCTGATGATTCAATCGATAAAACTAATCTGAAAAATTAATCAATTCTGTAGTTGAAAATCAAAAATATTTTTATAGAGGTATACAGGCTTCGCAGCCAAAAATTAAATAAAAAAAAACCGGGGAAATAAGGAAATTTTTTTTAGGAAAATAGATGAATTTTCAAACGCAAAGATTAATTTGCAACCATAAAGATAAATTTGCAACCAAACAGGTGAATTTTTAACTTAAATAAAAAATGTGCAACCAAGAACTATGAATTGTCAACAAAAAAAGGAATGGTTGATTTTTCAAACGAAAAATATTTTTATTTTTTTTAACAAATTTTTTAAGCCAGGAAAACAAATTTCTATCAAAATGTTGAATTTTCAAGCAAAAAAGAATTTTCTACAAAACAGTCAAACTTTTAAGCCAGACAAGCAAATTTTCAGTGTAAATTGTAATAGTTGGTACTTCACTAAAACAGTGGAACAAAACAGTTGAATTGTCAACCAAAAAATGTGAGTTTTCAATTAAATGGTTTAATTTTCAAGAAAAAAATAAATGCTTTAATGAAATAAACGAATTTTCATGGAAGTAGTTCAATTTTCAAACAAGTAATAACATGTTTGACGAAAAATAAGAATTTTTAACAAAATGCATGATTTCCCAACCAAATAGTTGAATTGTACACTAAAAAAGATACGTTTCTCACGAAAAATGCAATTGTTAAGTTTTCAGTTTGAGAAAGTATTGTCAAACAAAACAAAATAATTTTCGACAAAATGTTTCAATTTTTAACAAAAGAGATGAATTTTCAAATAAAATGGTCGATCTTTAACCAAAAAGAATAAATTGTCAATGAAAAATCTAATAGTTGATATTTCAACAACAACAATTTGTCATAATTATATTATTAATTATATTAAAATATTAAAAAATGAGTCGAATTTCCAATAAATAATTACATCGTCAACGAAAAATATTTAAAAAATTAATTGTAAGCTAAACAGTTGTATTTGTACTAAAAAATGATTAAATTTCTACAAAATTAGATGAATTAACAACTAAAACAGATTTTTCAGGTGAGAAGAAAAACAAATTTTAACAATAATTCAATTTATGGTCCTGAATTTCGTGGTTTAAAAATGTTCAAAAAAGATTTTAAAAAATAATTTAGAACGTAGCCATATTTATGTGCAATAAAACAAGTAGAACTTAATAAAATAGGAACTCTAAATCTATCCACTGATAAAAATGCATTTAAAAAATCAAACTATAACCATTTTTTAATTCTGCAGTTCATTTTTAATTTTTCTTTTTCTTCTGATGTACTTTTATCAGTAAAAAGTTGTGTTCGACAGATTTATCAAAAATAGCTATACATTTTTTTAAACATAACAATGACTAGAAAAATTGCAAAAGATAAAGCGCCTGATCAACTTTACCCCTACCTTAGACAAATTTACCCCTACCCTAACCAAGTTTACTCCTACCCCAGACAAATTTAACCCGTGCCCTAGTCGACTTTTCCTGTACTTTAGTTGACCTTATCACGAACCCAAACCAACTTTACCCTATACCCTACAATTCTACATCATTTACCGCGCACCGTAACCGCATTTTACCCGTAACCTACACAAATTGATTCCGTTCTCTAACCGACTTTATCCCGTACTCTACATTGGTTTGCCCTCTAATTTAGTGACCATATCTCGTACCTTAGTCAACTTTATCCCATACCCTAGCCAAATTTATCCCACATACTTGGCGTCCGTATCCCGTACCTTAGCCCAATTTACCCCATACCTAAGTCAACTTTACCTCGTACTCTAGCCACCTTTACCCCACAACCAAGTCAACTTTACCCCGTACCTTAGCCGGTTTAATGCCCTATCCTAGCCGGCCTTATCCCGTAACCTAGCCAACTTTACGCCGTTGCTTAGCAGAGGTGATATTGGAGATATAAACGACTCGATTAATTAAAAAAAAAAATTATTTCAAAAAATTATTCTGGCTAGATTGGTTAAACAACTAAATACCCAGAAATCGTAATCTGCTTATAAAGATTACGTCTTTTGAAGAAACCTTTTTAGATGCTCAAATGTTTATGATGTTGTTTGTTTAAAGCCAATTTAATAATTTCAAGGAAAATAGTTTTAAACAATTATTTTATTTTGAATGGTTAAATGAACAAGAATCCATTAGTGTTTTCTGGTAGTGTACGCTTTCTTTTGTTAATGTTGTATATCGTATCGATACATATCTGTATCTTATTGAAGTTATCGTTCATAAAAGATTTAACAACTACTATGTTTTCTATAAAAGACTTGAAGAAGATTACGATTTCTACACATCATTTCAGTAGCATCCTCAAAGAATGGAAAAGTCTTGATTTTCCTCAGAAAATCCTTCTACAATATTTTATGAACAATAACTTGAAAAGGATATAGATGTGTATCAAAAAGCGTCAATAAACATCAACAAATTAAAGCATAAACTGATAGAACCCACTAGTGGATGTTTCTTACAACTGAATTAATGTCCTAATAGGCTATGAAGCAGTTATTTGTGACCATCTGGCATCTACTTTGACCAATTTTTTACTTAGGATTGAACTACTGAAGCGTTGTTGTCCCTGATGTTTGTATGAGGGGCAAAGTCGATTAAGTTTGGTATGGTTCATTGGCACCTTGGATATTTGGCACGCATGTCTTCATCTTCTCCTTCACAAATACCTACTATGACAGTAGTCAGTAGCGACTACTGTCGGAACACGTGTAGCATTTTATAAGTTGCGTAGCAGTTATACGTCCCATCGTCAGTCCGAAACGATCATTGTCAAGTGTCTGTTTCATGGAGCCTCTAATGTGCTTCACGTCAAAACAACGTCAGCAAGTTGACATCTCCAAAAACCCACTCCATATAGCTATATACTTACTGACGTCGAATGGCATAATCACGAGCGTCTGAATGGCTCACAAAATCCAAACTTCTCTCTTGCCTCGAGTGCCAATCTGGCAATATTGTCAATCTCTTGCATTGCAGACACTTATGAACGAAGAAATTCTCTCGTTATAAGTAAGCTTTTATGAAGATTGTAATTTCGAATATTTCGCTCCGTTTATGGTTTACTGAATTAGTCTCAAGGACATTATTTAGGGGTTAGCTTGCACTTTTCGTTAATGGATAATTGATCATTTGTGATAACAGAAATTGGGATTGGACAACAAACTGTAAAATTTGTTGATCACTTAAGTAGACCGGGACAAAAACAAATTTACAAATAACATTGCTACTCCTCAATTATTTTAATAATTTGTTGCATCACATAATCTATTTTATTAGAAAACTGGTAGTCTAATCATAAATCTTCTAACATTGATTCTGAAATGAATAATTAGGTAGAAAACAGTTTTAATAACTAAATAATGGAAGATTCTCTGGCAGGAATATAACGTTTGAAACTTTAATAAAAATATTTACAGAATAAAACTTTGATATTCTGGTAGATGAAACATCATTACATTATGTAATTACAAAACTTAAACTTAATCCAAATCTATAATATCGATCTTGGTCAAAATATGGATCATGTCCCAGCATGCGCGTAAAACCGACGAAATGTAGCTTGTTAGTAATCATTAAATTCTCAAATCATTGCTTTATTAGGATATTTAACGCCTATAGAATTATGAGTTAAAATAATGAATGAGTCGGAATAAGAAATGAATAGAGCAATTCTAGGTCTTATTAAATTTTTATAGAGCAATGAATGTTAAGACCCGTCTTGCCCCGGTCTGTCCTATTCAGTAATTTAGTGAAATTGTTGGGTTCTCCTTAAGGAACCATTGATTGCATGAGGATGATTTTTTTATATTCATAATAAATAATATTTTTTATTTATTATAAATAATAAAAAGATTCTTAAGATTTTTCTTACCCCCAATGAAAGACTAAGTTTGACAAGTTTTCAAAGGGCCACAGGGTATTTCAAACGACCACAAAGTATTTTATTTTAATTGAACTATTTTACGAAAATTAGCAAGATTTATAAATCTTTTTAGCAATTTTACGAGATTTTATGGGAACTAAAAGATTTCAAGGGATCTCCTAAAATTTTGAAATATTTCATGGAATTTCTAGAATCTTAACATATTTTAAAAAATGTTAAGGAATTCGCAAAACTTACAAACGAATTTTTGGGATTTCGAAGGATTGCACAGATTTTCAGGGATTCCTCGATTATACATTTTGAAATAATTTATTGAATCGATGAAATATATTTTCAAATCGAAGAGAAAATAGAAAATTAAAAAATCTATAAATTGGTTTGGTTGTGTGTCATAAGTCGACGATTCAATATTTCAACTAAGTAGGATTAATTAGTTCTAAGAGCTAAGTTATGATTGTAATCTCTATATGATCATGGGGTCAATTAGAGAATGCCCTACATAAAGAGAATTTTTTAAAACTTAAATGGTTATAGTTACAATTATAAGACACATCATTATTTTATTTTTAAAGAAATTTTTTTGTTAGATTCAAAAGCTTAAGTAATTTTTCGTGATTATAACCAGGGTAGCGACTTGGCCGGGAAACCGAAAAATGACCGGGATTTTATTTTAAAGTCCAGGAATTTACTTCTGATCGCCGTGAAAATCAAGTTTTCATTATTTTAATATTTTTTCTCAATTCAGAAAAGTGATTTCTACTCTATCTACAGTCGCAGAATTGTCAGATTATCTTATTTTAATCTACTTAAATCATAATTTATTATTTAATTTTTATTTATTTAGAAATTGAACTGGTTGTTTGAACTTTTATGTTAAAGAATCACCAGTTTGGTTTAAAATTGATCTTTTCTTGTTTAAAATTTAACAATTTGGATAAAGATTTGTCTTTCGTAATTAAAGATTCAGCTATTTCGTTGAAAATCCACATATTTTATTGAAATTTTTTTTTTTTTAGAAAATTATCTTTTTCACTGCAAGTTAATCTTCTTGTTTAAACTTTATTTTAATTAAAAATTCGTTTCTTGGGTTCAAATCTGAACTATTTTGATAGAAAAATTGTTTTTTCATTGGATGAAAAAGGATTTTTTGCCGAAAATTTAACTAGTTTCTTGAAAATGTTTTCCTTTTTGTTTGAAAATTATTGTTTAAAAAAAAATGAAAATGTAACTATTATTCCAGTAAAATATTCCATAATTTTAGATAAAAATGCAGCTCTTTGATTAAACATTCAATTTTTTAATAAACATTTAATAATTTAATTTTTAACTGCAAAATTATGTTGTTTAGTTTAAAAATCATAGTTTTTTGCAGAAATTAATTTTCTTGATTGAAAATTCATCTTTTTAGTGAAAAAATCAACTACTCTAGTTAAAGATTCACAATTTTAGGTAAAAATTCAACTGTCAGAATAAAAACTCAATTATTCCAATGAAAGGTTTACAATTTTAGTTGAAAATTCATCACTTTGAAAATTTAACTTTTTTTTTAAATTGGTTTTTTGTTGAAATTTAGTTGTTTTGTGGACAGTAATTTTTTTAATTGAAAATTTAACTTCAACCAATTAAATATTCCATAGTTTTATTTCAAAATCCTTTTGTTTTATCAAACATTAATTTTGTTAACTTAAATCTTAATTATTCAAGTTTTGGTTGACAATTTATCTTTATTATTAAAAATTAATGTTTTTATTTGAAAATGCAACTATTCTACTTGAAGATTCCTTGTTTTAGTTGAAAACTCTTATGTGTGGTTTAAAAATAATTTTTTAAACTAAAAATGTTACTATTACATTTTCGATAAAAAATTATTATGTTTTTAGTTCAAAATTCAAATATTTGGTTGAAATTTTTAAATCTCTTTTTTGGCGTATGATTAACGGCATGTTCTACGGAGACCACGTGACTAAACCAGTCCTCGGTTATCAAAATTTTTGTTGGTGTTCACAATGTCCAATAGCAATGTATGGCTCTCAAACTTATATAAAACTTATAACTTATAACTTACTTATAACTTATAGGAAATGAGACAATAAATTACGTTTGTATATTTAGTTCGACTAATAATTAAAAAAAAATTCGAGTAATAATTTAAAAAAAATATTCGAATAAAAAATAAATGTGTAAAATTATTTTCATTTTTTTCGTGCTCACTACGTCCAGAAGGATTGAGATATCATGTTTATAATGTGAAAGATTAAATAAAAAGCCGTATCTGCACACACGTAACCTGTCATTATTTTTGGAGCATTTTTAGCCATTTCTAGCAGAAAAAAAAAATTTTAATGGTCGATAAAGTAGAGGCAAAGTGCTACATCTCGATTGGTAATGTCCTATTTTATCAATTTGTAAATAAACTTTCATTGAAATTATAAACATATTGATGTTTGAAAACGTTCTTTAGTGCTTTTTATTTCATCTTTCTAGTTTTAAACACGATATCTCAATCCGTCTGGATGTAGTAAGAACAAAAAAAGAAAATAATTTTACACATTAATTTCTTACTCGTTTTTTTTTAAATTATTACTCAAACTAAATATAAAAACGTAATTTATTGTCTCATTTCTTATATTTAAAAGTTTGAGAGCGATATATCATTGCATTTGGATATTATTAAAATGATTTCTAAAAATTTACGAAATTTAAATTAGACCAAAATCCAAATTAAAAATCCCGTTTAACGTCCAATAATCAAATTGATGCAAAATCCTGTTAAACCAAACAAGAATTCAAAGACCAAATTTTGACCACAACGAATAAACGAAAACCAAAAATCCTACTGTAATCTGAAAAAAATTTATTATTATCATTATTTTATTTTTTTTCAGATTACAATAGGATTTTTGGTTTTCGTGTATTCGTTGTGGTCCAAATTTGGTCGTTGAACAAATCTTGTTTTGTTTAACAGGATTTTGCATCAAAATTATTTCTAGTGAGACCTGCTATAACTTTATTGTCATACTCATCGCTTTACGTATGTGATTTGTTCTTTTTACAACAATAAGAAAATGTTCAACACTTATTAGCATATAATGGCCTGAAATACGTTTTAACAATTTTCTTGAATTTATGAAAACTTTTAGAACAAATGAAAGAAAATAGGGGGATGAGACAACAAAAATATTAATTTTTTGGGCTAGCCTACTCTACGTCTTTTGAAGAATCTTTGTAGATATTTTCATAAACCCTAAAAGTCTAAATAATTATTATAACCTCTCTAAATTTCCCACATCCTTTGAGTGAAATTTTCTCGAAAAGATCATTTTAGCTGAAAAGGCAAAATGGTTTTCACTCTCGTAACTCTGGATGCCGCAGACCGCGGTCCAACCGGAATTGTTCGACCGGGGCTGCTGCATATCTGCGTCAGTCGTATAATGTTCGGCATAAAACGTCTCATATCCCACAGGGAATGCGGTGAGATATGTGGCGTTAATGTCGGCTTTTCACTTTGTATGCTACGCACTCTCGCATTTTTTATATTTTTATTATTTAAATTCTGTTTATCCATTTCGAGCCCTCTTATTGAATTGCATTCTCTCATTGCGATGAGGCCAATCAGGAGTAAAAACTTTCTTCGGACAAGGAAAAGGTCTTAAAAAAGTCGTAAAAAATGAGAAATCTGAAAAAAGATCAGGGGTAGTTTAAACGGGACGAAGAAATCCAGAGTCGCTTCGTCACGCGTGTCTTCGACCTCGTTAAGTAGGCAGTTTAAACGAGTTATTTCGACATTGAAGACACTCTGAGAAAGAGTTTACGAGCGAAACAACTTGTCAAGCTTTGTCAACTCCTCCCAGTGATCGAAAACTTGACATCGGGTTCAGCAAATTTTATAATCTAGGGATGCAATTTGATTTATTAGTGCAAACACATTTAGCGTTAAGAGAGCCTGGAAATAGCTTCTTGTTATTCCAGTTGGGCAATTTTTTCTCCATTTTTAAACAATAATGAATTTTTGGGAATCGACTTTTTGATGTTAAAATTTTCTTCTCTTACGTAAATACTTCATAGAAATCAAAAGTAAAAGTGCATTGAATTAAGGAGATATTGATGTAAATACGGACGATACAATATTTTCTTGATCCAAGAAAATGTTTCTTGTTTCAAGAAAATGTACTTGGATGAAGAAAAGAGTCCGTGCATCAATTTTGTAGTCTTTTTTTATGTATTTTATTTTATATTTATTTTATTTATGTACTTTTCTATGTAAAATAGGACGAGATTGTCCCATCCCTGACCCTACAAAATCTTACCAATATTTTAGAAGCAGTAAACAAGAATGCAAATAATATAAGCTCTGCTAATTAAATAAGCGTATAAAAATAATCAAATTGGTTAAAAAAATAGATTTGGTTGAAAATTTGTCCTTTTGGACTAAAAACTCAACTATTTCGTAAAAAATGCGACTGTTTTTGGTTTTGAAGTTTACAATTTTTTGTATAAGAATTCGACCACTTGGTTGAAAATTTAACTGCATTTGTTGAAAATTCTTCATTTTGGTTTTAAAATTAAACAATTTGATTGCATTTATATTTCCTGATGAACAAATTTTTTGTTGTGAGGGCTAAATGTTTGATTGAGAATTTCTCCTTTTAGTTTGAAAATTCATCTCCTTTGTAGAAAATTTATCTCTTCAGGTTAAAATTGCATCTTTCTAATTAAAAATTGAACTGATTCGGTTGAAAATTAAATTTGGCTCAAAACGCACATTTTCGGCTTGAAAATTTAACTGTTTTGTAGAAAATTTGTATTTTATGTTAGTATGTCATGTTAGTGGAAAATTTATTTCTTTGGTTGGAAATTTGAATCGTTTCACTAAAAGTTATTTTTGTTTGGTTGTAGAAAATGCATGTATTTTGTTAATAATTTATACTTTTTGGTAGAAAACTTACCCTCTGGGTTAGAAATTTAATTATTTGAACAAAAATTTCTTTACTTTGTTGAAAATTGATGTTTTTGGGTAGAAAATCATTTTTTTTATACAAAAATGTAACTGTTTGGATAAAAATTAATATGTTTAGGTTGAGGATTCAATCGTTTTGTTGACTATTAGTCTCTTTGGTAAAATCCAGCTGGTTTTGATTGAAAATAAAAAAATTTCCATAGATTGGAAATTTAACTCTTTGGTTGGAAACTGAACTGCTTTCTTAAATGTTTATTTTTTGTTTGAAGTTTCATCAATTTAATTGAAAATTCATCTCTTGGGTTTGAAATTGAACTACTTTGGTGAAAATTATTCTTTTTGAAACAAATAATTTTTCAACTTAAAATTTAATTATTTGTTTCAAAATTAAACTATTCGGTTGAAAATGGACCTTTTCGTTAGAAGTCGTACTTTCGGGTTGAAAATTTAAATGTCTTGTAGAAAGTTTGTCTTTTTGGTTTGAAAATTCAACAATTTGGTAGAAAATTTATCTTTTTTTTTTGAAAGTTAATTTTTTGATTAAAAATAATATTTTAATGAAAATTTAACTATTTAATTATCCGCTACATTGATCTTTTTTACTTTAAGAATTGAACTATTTGGTTGAAAAGTTATGTCATTTTTTTGAAAATTCGTTTTTACAGTGGAAACTTTATCATCTTGGTTATTTTTTTTTAATTATTTGCTTAAAAATTGATCGACTTACTTGGATGAAAATTCATTATTTAAACGGAAAATAAAATTATTTGTTTAAAAATCAAACTTCGTTTACTTAAAAATTAACTTTTTCGTCGAATTTTTTTATAGTAAATTCAACTATTTTGTATAACGTATCTATTTTTAGAAAATGTATTTTTTTATTGAAAAGTTGAACTATTCCATGATTGATTTAATGACCTTTTATCTTTTAAAAATTCAACTAATGGGTTGAAAATTGATGTAATTTGATAAAAATTCGTCTTTTAGTTGAAAATTAATCTTTTCGGCTGAAAATTAACCTTTTTGGATAACGATTAAATTGTTTGGTTAAAAATTGATGTATATTTTTAAATTGGTCCTCTTGGGAAGAAAATTAGTCTTTTTGAATGAAAATTTAACTATTCGATTAAAAATGTATTGTATTTTTTTGAAAATTCTTGATTTTTCGTAACAAATTATTCCTTTTAGTTTAAAAATTTAACGAATGTTTGCGTCAAAAATTAATTTTTTTAAACTGAAAATCGAATTATTTGGTTGAAAATGAAACTGCTTGGTTAAAAAAGAACCTTTTCGTTTAAAGTTCATATTTTTCGATTAAAAATTTAACTGTTTTGTAGAGAATTATACGGTTTTGTAGAATATTAATTTTTTTATACAAATTTTTAAAATTAAAATTAAACTATTCCATGATTGTATATATCGATCTTTTTAATTCATAAATTTAAATATTTGTTTGAAAAGTTATGTTGAACATTGTTGACATTTGTTGAAATTTGTCTTTTAAATAGAAAATTAATTTACTTATCAGAAAATTAATATTTTTTGATAAAATTAAAATTATTTGCTTAAAATTCGATTAAAAATGTATTATTTTGTTGAAAATCCTTTTTTTTTTCGAGGAAAAATAATCCTTTTGGTTAATTTTGTTTTGCAGAAAGCTACTCTTTTAGCTTGAAAAGTTAACATTTTTGATGAACTTTGTTCTTTATTGACTGAAAAATCTTTCTTGAAAAATTCAATTCCTGTTGAATTCATTTCTTTTGAACTATTTCTAATTGAACTATTTTTGTAAATGTATTTTTTTGTGAAATCCAACTGTTTTTTTTCGTATGAAAATCTTTTCTTGCTTGAAATATCAAGTCGAACATTTTTTGTTGATAACTGTATTCGGGAAAAATTACGTAGGCGGGTGGGGGGGGGGGGGTAGGGGGTAAAAACTCATTTATCGTTCATGTGCAAAAAAAATATTTTCACGCTTCAATGCTAATTCTTCTTTCGTGTAGTTTTCCACCAAAAATATGAACTTTTTTATTTATTTAATTTTGTACGGCCCAAAACTGTGCCTTAATTTGTCCGTTTGAACCTCTTCAAAAAGGCGACTATAAATACCAAAAAAACTGAGAAAGGTTAAATAAAGTAGGTAATAAAGATTAGGAAAAGTGCTCCTTGTTATAAAACCCCAGAGTTGGGCATAAAACTTGAAAGTCCACATTTCTCTTCGGTAAGGCTCTTTTACTGTTACTTTAGAATCACAAAGAGTTATTTTAGTGCTCACTGTTATGCCCCGATGTATTTTGAACTGAAATTCTTTTTCGTCACATCCTTTCGAATCTCGCAGTAAAACTTGACTTCTCTCCCAAAACCCTTTCCAGAAGCAGTTATTTACAGCGCAGTAAATAGAAAACTTTCACCAACCCTTCTGCAGAGAAGCTGGTCAAACGAAATACCGAACCCCAAGTCACTTTCCCCAACTTTCCAATTTTTTTTCGTGTTCTGAGATTTCCGGTTGTATGGATTTCTTGGAAAATTAACTAATAGAAATTAATTTTTTTGTTTCAGATTACTAAAGTGGTGCCGGGCCAATCGTTCCTACACATCCTGCACAGGTGAGTCAATGAAAGATTTGAAAATTATGAGGGAACGTCCATTAATTACGCAAGGATTTCTGTAACAAAAATTTACCCTCTCCCCTTCTTATATGAGGTTTCATGTATTTTTATTTAGTATTTTAGTATTATATAATTTATTTACGCTGTAAACGTGATTGAAAGGATTTCCACAGATTTTGAGACATTTTCAAAGATTTTTAGGTGTTACAAAAGTTGTATGGTACTTCTAACGATTCCAAATGATTACGAGAGATTTCACATTTTTTAGATGATTTTAAAAGATTTAAAGAGTTTGAAGAAATTACCTATTAGAATTTCAGACAGAATGTATATATTTTTCAAGAAATTGTACAAGATTATCAGGGATTTTAATAAATTTATTCATATTTTAAGAGATTTACGGGGTCTGCAGAGATACCGAAGAATTTTGAATGCTTTTTAAGGATATGAAGGAAGTATTTTAACGAATTTTAGAGGATATCAGAAGATTTAAATGGTATTTTGAACATTTCGAGCGATTTCCAGAATGCTTTTCAGAGAATTTTAGGAGATTTCAATTCGATTGACAGGATTTCATGTATATAAAAATTATATAATTAATTTAAATAAATAAAATAAATTAATTAAAGAATTTTATTTCCTTACAAAGTATTTTCGCGAATTTTAAAGGATATCACGAAATTTTAATAAAATTTCGATGATCTTAATAGGATTTCGATGTTTTGAAAAGATTTATAAAAATTTTATAATATTTCGAAAGGATTTTAGGGATTTCATGAAATTTTAAATGATTCCCAAGGTTTTTAAAGATCTTAATTAATTTTGAAGGTATTTCAAATATTTCATTGGGTCTCGTTAAATTAAAATTATTTGCAGGAATTGAAAGGATTTGAAACAATTTTTTTAGAGTTTTTCGATTTATGCGTATTTGAATTTTGCTCTATGCTTTAAAAAAAATCATTTTTTTCTGACTACCTCTTTAGATTTGACGTAATTGAAATATTTATCGCCTTCTTCCTTATTCTGATAGTATTGATCATATTCTTTCTAAATCCCCCGGAAAATGTCAAAAGTTTCAAAAATAACAAACTGGCGGTGCTTTTTTTAAAATTAAATGTAGATTTTTTCAAAAAGCCTCACTTATTTTTTCCCTATTTTTTCTTTAATTTTTACTTTTATAACGAAAACCTCTTGTGAGATCTTCATGGATAGGAGAATTTTTTTTCATAAAATTGAATTTTATAATTATTATAAATTGATAAGATGCCTTCCTTCTATTAGCAGAAACATTACAAAAATATTGGAAGGAATAAAAAATATGGGGGTTTCCAGAAAATATTTTTCCATGTATTCAAAATTTGAGTTTGAAACATATAAATTTAAATACTTGGTTAAAAAATAAAATTTTCATGTTAAAATTCAACTATTTTGTAGAAAATTCGTCTTTTTGGATTAAAAATTCGACTATTTTATATTATTTTTTAAATTAATTTAATAGATTTATTTTTTGAAATTATTTAGTTTAAAAGTAATTTTTGGCGAAATTCGTCTGTTTTGATAAAAAATTTGAACTGCTTCTTTTTTAAATCAATTTTTGTTGGTGAAGATTCAGAATCCTATTTGAAAATTGATCGCTTAGATTGAAAATTGAACTACTTTGATAAAAATTAGTTTTTTTAGTTTAAAATTAATATTTTTAACAGAGAATTTAACTTTTTTGTAGAAAATTAAAATTTTTGTAGAAAGTTCAAAGGTTTCGTAGAAAATTCGACTTTTTTTACTAGAAAATTGAACTTGGCCGATTGTAAGGGATTTCTACGGACTTTAAATGATTATAATGGATTTTAATGGGAGTTTGCAGATTTCTAGTGTTATCAAGTATTTTAAAATATTTGAAAAAATCTGAAAGAATTTTAAGCGATTTTCACATTTTTTATGGGATTTCAACAGTTTTTAAAATATTTCCACTAGCTCAATGAAAATTTAAGAAATTCAAACTAAATTAAAATGAAAATTAAAAATCCTACTTAAGGTCCAATTATCAAATTGATGCAAACTCCTGTTAAAAAAAAGAATCCAACCACCAAATTTGAACCACAAAGAGCAAACAAAAAAGCTACTATTGTAATCTGAAGAAATAAAATAATTTTCGGACAAAAATAAAAAATATGAAAGAAAAATGAGAAGGCAACCAAACGCATCTCTTTTTTTTTTAATTTTTCTTTCATCTTTTTTATTTTTGTCTGAAATTTATTTTGTTATTTTTTCAGATTACAATCGTAGCTTTTTTGTTTGTTCGTTGTGGTCCAAATTTGGTCGTTGGATTCTTGCTTTTTTACTAGGAGTTTGCATCAATTAGCTTAATGATTTCAAAGGAATAAAGATAAATAAAAAAATTCGAAATTTAAAATTATTTCACCTAATTTCAGGAATAACACAAAATTAAAAAAAAAATAACTAGAGTGACTAAGAATTGGTAAGAAATTCCGGATCACCTTCTCGGTCAAAAAGCCTTGCATAATTAATGGACACACCATAAATATAAAAACAATATTTATAGAATTTTTCAATAAAAATATACATCGTATCAAACTAAAATCATTGTGATTTGCACCTTTTCATGTAGATATTCGATTCGCGATAAGCCGGGAATGAAAGTGTTAAATTTGCCTAATTAACACAGTAGGGGTAAAAGGAAATAGCGATGAAGTTTCTTGCATTTGAACATTTCTTAACTTCGTAACAGATAGTGACATCCGGTTGAATTTAAATGCAATTCGAAAACCTCACGGTCACTCAGAAAGTATCTGAGGTTGGGGGGGGGGGGGGCAAATAGTTAGGGGCCTAAAAGCCTTGGATTACTCTGCAATTGGAAAAGAATACTTTTACGTGGAGATCATTTGTTGGACTGTAAAGTCACCGACTTACAGACCACGTCGAATAAAATAATAAACTAACTGCCTCGTGATCGTCCTCAAGTGTCGAATAATCAGATATTCTCCTCATCTTACTTTTCATTTTTTGTATCGTGTTTAAAAAATTTTTATTTACCAAGAATACAGAACTACTTTGAAAATAATTTCAGAGCATTTTTACTCGTATTTTTTTTTAATAATGAGGTTTTACGAGGATTTTATTCTGGATTCAATTGAATTTTTTTTAGTTTTTGACTCATTTAGAGTAGAAGTTCTTGGATTGACAATATAAATTTAAAATTTACTTGATTATTCTATATATAGTAAAAGGAAGATTTAAAGAACTTGTTATAATAACTTATTTTGTTTATTGACGCCTCATTTATTTTGAAAGCAAAACAATATTTGTGACGAGAAAAGTTTATTATAACATACGAAAAATAGTTATCTTGACAATATTTTTTCTAATTAAATGTTGTCTTACTATTGATTCTTATCAATTTATCAAAAATGTTTTGTTTTTTAATAATTCCTGGTTTATTTTTCCAGGGAAAGCATTCTGTATGACTCTAATGTTCCTAGTAAGAAAATAAGTGGCTAATCTTCAAATTCAGTTATTTCTTCTTTAAATTTTTTTTTGTACCAATTTTAGCCATAAAAAAATTTATTTCCAAAATTGGAAAAAGTAAAGTTGTAGAGGATGTTTTTTTCGACAAAAATAGATATGGTAACTATCTTAAGGAAATAGTTACCATTACAACAATTAATGAGTTCTAGTTAAGTACGGTAATAGAAATGAGTTCATTATTTATTACTAAAAAGTAACAAACTATAAAAAAATAAAAATTTTGATTTCCTTCAAACTATGGTAAATTGTAGCGCCAAACCCATACGCATGAAGCCACCATATTATTATTATATTGCTTGATTACCATTTTTCTATGAAATGTTAATACGTCAAAACCAAATCAAATAAAGTTTGTATCTGACGAATTTGAAAGGAAATTTAATAAGCTTTTCGATGGCGCTAACAACTTCTGAAAAATTAATGTCCTTTTTATAGCTTTTTGAAATTGAAAATTTAAATTCTGACTATCTCAGGATAGTGTTTTAAAATATCCCGAATTTAAATATTTAGTTGAAAAAAACTATAAAAAGAATATCTATTTTTTGGAAATGGTTACCGTAGACATAAAGCTTGTAAAATTTTCTTTCGAATCCATTAATCACAATATTTATTTGGTTTAATTTTTACGCAATGACATTTAATTGAAAAATGTACTACAGACAAAAGTGTACCGACAAAAATTTACCAAAGTTTGAAGAAAACCAAAAGAAAATTGTTTTGGAAGTGTGCTCACATGAAATGCAAATAATCCCCTTATGTTAAATTTTGAAGTCATTCAATATTAAGTTCGGGAATTTTTAACCGTTAAAATTTGGCACTTGTTTAATAAAGTAGAAAATCTTCCTTAAACTAAAACACAAACATGTTTATCATCCTCTTTAAGGAAACAAACCTAACAAATTTTTGCTTTAATCCTATCATGGCAGATGTATTTACCAAATTAAATTAAAGTATCATCATTCTCTATTTATTTTTATTTGTTTCAACAATAATAACACAATTATATCTTAAGCTTAAAGACAGACAAGTTTATCATCATCCTTTATAATTTAGGAAACAAGCATCACAAAATCTTGTTTCAATTCTATTATTGCAGATTTATTCCCCAAATTAAATTAAATCAACATTCTCTATTTATTTTTATTTGTTTCAACAATAATAAATCAATTAGTTCTTAAGCTAAAACACAAACAAGTTTATTAGCATCCTCCTTTAGTTCAGGTATCAAGAATAACAAAATTTTGTTTCAATCCTATCATTGCAGATATATTCCCCACAACAAATTAAAACAAATTCTTGCTTAAACTAAAACACAAGCATGTTTATCATCATTTAGAAAATAAGAGTGACAACGTTTTTTTTTTAAATCCTATCATGGTAGATTTATTTTCCAAACTAAAATAATGATTAAAAAATGTTTAATGTTTAGATCATTATCCTTTAGGAAACACAATCCTAACAGTTGTCCTTCAATCCTATCATTGCAGACATATTACTCAAGATAAACTAAATCATTATATTCTCTACATCTGTTATCAATTTAGTTTCAACAACAAGAAACCTGTTGTTTCTTTAATTAAAACACAAACTTGTTTATCGTCATCTTTTAGGAAACAAGGCAAAGTTCTTTTTTCAATCCTATAATTGTAAATATATTTCCCAGAATAAATCAAATCATTATATTCTGTTTATCTGACATGAATTTAGTTTTATTAATTTCAATGACAAGAAACCAATTCTTTCTTAAACTAAAACACAAACATGCCTACTATCATCTTTCAGAAAACAAGCCTAACCAATTCTTAGTTCAATCCTATCATTGCGAATATATTACCCAAAACAAATTAAATCATTATATTCTCTACGCACCTATCATCAATTTAATTTTATTAGCTTCAACAACAAGAAACCAATTCTTACTTAAAATAAAACATAAACTTGTTTATCATCATTTAGAAAACAAGTAAAGTTTTGTTTTAAAATCCTATCATCCCAGAATTTTCCCCAAACTAAAATGATTATATTTTCTATATCTATAATCAATTTATTTTTATTAGTTTCAACAATAAAAAAATCAATTATTTCTTCAACTAAAACACAAACATGTTTATCGTCATCCTGAAGGAAACAAGCCTAACAAAGTTTTTTTTAATCCTGTTATGCTGCAGATATATTCCCCAAAATAAAATAAATCATTATATTCTCTACATCTGTTATGAGTTTAGTTTTGGTTAGTTTCAACGACAAGAAACTAATTCTTTGTTAAACAAAAATATGAACATGTTTATCATCATCCTTTGGAAAACAAGCCAGCTATATTCACCAAACTAAATTAAGTCATCATATTCTATATATCTATAATCATTTTATTTTTAATTGTTTCAACAAGAGAATAATTCTTCCTAAAACTAAAACACAAACGCGTTTCTCATCATCTTTCAGAAAAGAAGCCTAACCAATTTTATGCCCAATCCTATCATTGCAGATATATTACCCAAAACAAATTGAATCATTATATTATCTTTATCTTTCATCAGTTTAGTGTTATTTCTCTTATTTAAAAAATTCTTTCTTTGAATAAAACACAAATATATTTAGGCTCGTCCTTTAGAAAACAAGTTTAACAAAGTTTTGTTTCAATTCCATCAGCTGCAGATATATTACCAAAGACAAATTAAATCATTATATTCTCATTATCTGTAATCACTTTAGTTTCATTATTTTCAGTAACAAGAAACCAATTTTTTCTTAAACTAAAACACAAACATGCTTATTATCATCTTTCAGAAAACAAGCCTAACCAATTTTCGGTTCAATCCTATGATTGCAGATATATTACCCATGACAAATTAAATCATTATATGCTCTTTATCTGTAATCAAGTTAATTTTATTACTTTCACTAACACGAAACCAATTCTCTCTTTAACTGAAACAACCTAAAACACTAACATATTTATCTTCAACCTTTTGGAAATCAATCTTTAATAAAGTTTCGTCAATATCCTACACCCAGGGAAAAGTCTTTTTAATTTAAGAAATTTCTTCTTTGAATAAAGAAATTATTTGTTTGATACTATTTCTTTGATATAAAATAATATTCTTGTGATTCACATACAGTACTGGACAAAATTTAATGAATAATTAATTCATTCTCATTATTTTGAATCCCCAAAAATCTATGTAAAAAACTTATAGTTTAAATACAGTCCAACCCTAAACAACCAAACGTTACTTTAATATAAAATTGATTCTGCTAAACGATTGGTTAGTCGAGTATTCAAATATTTTTCATAAATTACCATATAAAGACCTTCTATCTCATCAAAAACCTTGCGATATTTTAGGAAAAATGCGTAAGCAGACAAAAATGTGGAATCGTGTCAGTCTGATTCACAGAGAAGTGGTACTGATTATCATATAACAATAATTTAGTCGAGACATGGTCCCATAACAATTGCTTTTGCGGTTACCTATATACTTGAAAGCACTCTAGCTCCACTTATCTGCAATGCAGACAATCCCTACTTTATTTGAGAGATCCTAGATAGAATAAGAAAGTGAAAAAAACAAGTAGAGAGAGTGAGAAAAAGAAGAAATCCTGAGCCTTGAGGCTCGAGGTGCATTTCCTAGCTCGCAGCATCCCATGATGGCTGACGGGGAACCCCTCCCATTTAACTCTCACAAAAGCGACGGTCCTGAAGGACTCCCTGGGTAAACTCTAAGCTCCCTTTTGCACGTGGCAGCCATGTTTTCTGAGGGTTGGGCCACCAAAAAGAGACGGCGACTCATTGGTCACGAGAGAAGATTGCCTTTCTCTCTTTCTCTCTCTTTCTTTCCCTTAAAATCAATCTGTCTCTCTTTCCTCTCTCCTCAGCCTCCCACCTTTCACAAGAGCTCTCTCCTGTATCATGGCAAACTTGTTCAGTGCCATCTTCAGGAGCCAAGTCTCGCGATCGACCTTCTGTTGTCACGGATTTTTTTGCAGATTTTTGACAGATTTTTGAGGAATGTGATGCTGAGAGCTAATGAGATCAAAATTCGGATGTGGAGTTGGGAAATAAGATCAATTTGGGTAGAAGGTACGGTTGTTGATGTTTCAAAATTGAAGAGTGTACACTGAAAAATGTTTGGTCCAATCATCTTGTTATGGTAGAGTAAAATATGTTGCTAATTGAGCTTAGTGCAATAAGATGTTACTTTTTTTTTTTAGAAATCACTTGGTTTTCATTTGTTCTTCATGAAGTTATTGCAAAACAAGTGATTTACTCAATTTTACTGGTTGCTAAGTAAATTTTACAAAATTCGTTTAGTGATCTAACTATCACAGATTTCTTTCATTAGAATTAATAAAATACTGGATGATGAAATTAGCAACAGCGTATTTTACTAACAAGATGATTGGAGCAACCAAATTGTTTTGTTATAAGCAGTTGACCTTATCAGAAATTGTGTCATTTAACATTTAATTAATGAAACTGTTTCTTCAACATAATTTTTTTCATTCAACCAAAGTGTAAATTCCATTTTAAAAATGCTTCATCAGCAATTGAAAAAACGCCAACAAAAGTACCTTCTATAAATTTGAATTAGTTTAAACTTTTACTAACTCTAATCAGTGACTAATTCTATAGCTAGAATGCAGCCACTGATAAAAATTAGTAAATCATTTAACTGATTCAAATCACTTAGGCTGGACAATGCCTGGACCAAAGTCATCAATAAGGAACTTGTTCCATTGCAGGAAATTGTATGATCTATGACTATCTAATCACACTAAATTTAAATGGATCATACCGTCGCAGTCAATTAAAATAATATGGATAATCTTCAATATTGATTGGTCTAACTATATTTCTTCAGTATATAGTTCTCATTAATATGAACGGCATTTCTGCACTTATAAATTTACTGTTATTAAGCTATAAAACTTTATGTACTCTTCGGACTGTTCTTATAGCCAGTAGTAAGTATAGAAAATTGTTTTTTAAATTGAAAATCGCTTAAATAAGTTGACTAAACACTGGGTTCATCAATAACAATCATTTTCTGTACAAATTCTTACTGCTATCGCTTAATAAACTAATCCTTCATTTACAAGATTTAATGGTGTATGATTTCCCCAACATCTATTATAAACTGCTATATTCTGTAAACATGGTGTGAGATCTGCATACTTTTTCATTCTCTGAAGAATTGTTTTTTTTTGCATAATCACTATCCTCAAGATTTTTTATTTCAATACAGGCAGTTATGTTTACCGAAAAAATTCGGCTATTTTTATTGAAATTTCGGCACATATAATCCCTTTTCCAAGAAGAATGATAAAATCATGCATTTGTCTACAGCTTTAAATTAATTAGTAGATATAAGAGATTTTATAGGTGATTGTGAAAAAGGGGACCATTTTAGACAAGGAAATTTTCAAAAGTAACAATATTTCAAAAATGCAGAAATATATTTCTTTTTTTAATTAAGGGCCACTCAAAATGCAAAAAATCCTCTCATTTCATTACATGATAAGTTAATATGGTGCGTTATTATTACGGACGTTTTATAAAAAATATTAATAAAAAATAGTAATAATTATTAACTGTAATTTGTACTCGATAAATCCATTTTACCTATTCGGAAATCTTCAGGCTTTGGCCAAAAATTGGCCCCCCTTTGTAAGTTGAGACAGGTGCATGACAGGAAATATTGCGTGCTTTTTTATTTATAGTTGCTAAACAAAGTCTTCTAAAATTTTGAAACTTTAATAATTGTGCTTTTAATGTACGATATTTACTGAGATAATTTAAGAAAAAAATTCAAAAGAGATGCGTTAATTTGTAATTATAGTTTTTAAATAATTTTACACAGTTTGCAAGACAAAATAAATTAGACAATTTTTCTACAAGAATAAACAACAAAATGGTTATTAATATATTTT
>NC_046666.1:49922887-49971275 GCF_010883055.1 Belonocnema kinseyi | reverse complement strand
TAATAAATTTTTAATTATATATAATTGGCAATTAAAAATATATTAATAACCATTTTGAAGTTTATTTTTGAAGAAAAATAGTTTAATTTATTCTGACTTGAAAATTGGACCGAATTATTTAAAAACTGTCATTATAAATTAATGTATCTTTTTTAAAATTTAGTTTACTTTTTATTTTATTTTTAATTTAAAAAATGAAATTGTTTTGATATGTGCTATCAAGAAACAGTAAATTATTTTTCGTTTCTCCATACAAATATACTCATTACTTAAATTTTTTGTGTATTGGAATCTGAAACTACTTTGTAGAATATACAACTTGAAAATTAATTGTTAATTTTTAAAAGATAGTGTTCATATTTTTTATTTATAATTTGAATATGATCTTCCTACAACAAAAGTACCAGAAAATTACTAGCGCATTTTAATCTTAATTTTTGCAACCCCTAAATAATTTTTGGGAAAAAACTATTCAGAAAAGTTCCCACTTGTTTAATTTTTTTGATTTTTATTAGTGCTGATGGTATTTATTTTTTTAAAAAATCGCTGCTGAAATAGCACTATAGTACCAAAAAATATGTCCCGTTTCACCAGGACTTTTTTTATGGTAAAAGTACCTGAAAAATCCCATTTAATTTTCACCCTGATTTTTTAAGGACAAAAGTACCGAAAAATTTCCATTTTATTTGATATTTTTAGAAATTTTGTACTTTTGTCCTAAAAAAAAGTCCTTTTAAAACGGGACGTATTCTGAACATTTTTGGTCATTTGGTCCTATTACAGCAGTGCTTTCTTTGGACATAAATTATATCATCAATTGTGAAATTTTCGAAAAAATAAAATGGACCTTTTCTAGTACTTTCGACCAAAAAATTATTTAGGATTTGTACAAATTAAAACAAATTAAATGGGACTTTTTCGGAAATCAATAAATAATTTTAAAATGTCATTAAACAATATAATTTTCACTACGGTATTAAATATACTGCTAAAAAAAACACAACTTAGAAAATTGCGCTTCGAAAATGATTATGAACAAAATAAATCGAAAAAATAACCATTCAAAAAATATTTCCGAGTGAAAGAAAATAGTTTTTTTTCGAAATTTTTACAAGCGCTGATGGGACTTTTGTGAAACCAAAGTATCGAAAAGGTCTTTCTTAATTTTTATTTTGAGCAGGCCTTTTTTTGGACAAAAGTGCCAGAACAGTCTCACTTCATTTTTTCTTAATTTTTGCAAATCGTAAATAATCTCCGGGACAAAATATTATAGAAGTTTCATTTTATTCTTTTTTAGAAATTTCCAAAATTACTGATCAGACTTTTTTAGGACGAAAGTATTGAAAAAGTCCCACTTAATCTTTATTTTTTATTTTAACAAAACCTTTTTAGAATAAAAGTACCAGAAAAATCTACTTATTTTTTCCTGAATTTTGGCAAGCCCTAAATCATTTTTTGATGAAAAATACTAGAAGAGTTCAATTTTATTTATTTAGAAATGCAGACAAGTACTGATCCGACTGAAATATGTCTAGTACAAACAAATAAAAAAATATGTCTGGTTTTACTGGAGTATTTTAAGGAAAGAGTTCCGGAATAAGATCACTTAATTTTATTTTAAAAATTTTACAAAAGTCATAAATATTTTTTGAAACAAAAGTACAAGAAACTTTTCAATTTACGTTTGTCGACATTTTTACAAGTAGGAATGTTTTAGTATAAAAGTACCGAAAAAGTCGTACCTAATTTTTTCAGTAGAAATGTTTTATGGCAAAAGTACCTTAAAAGTTTCATTTTATTGTGTCAAAATGTTGTACTTTTGTCCTGAAAAAGTTTTGTTGAGGCGAGATTTATTTTGAATTTTTTCAGTACCTTAGCTTATTTTCAACTGTACTTTTTTTAACAAAAATTCGATCAGCACTTATAATAATTCCCAAAAAAATAAATTTGAAATTTCCTAGTACTTTTGTGTCAACAAATATTTAGGTCTTGTGTAAATTAAAAAAAAAGGATCAAGTGTAAATTTTCTTGTACTTTTTTGGGAGAAAAGTTTCATCAGCCCTTGTAAAAATTTCAAAAGAAAAAAATAAATCTTTTCATGTACTTTTGCATTGAAAGTTATGTAAAGTTTACAAGAATTATAAAAAAAATAAGTGGGACTTTTTCAGTACTTTTTTCCTGTTTAAAAGTATTTTTTTGGGACATAAATCCTATAAGCACTTTTAAAAAATGTCTAGAAAAAATTAAATGGAACTTTCCTAGTATTTAAACAATATTCAGGGCTTGGCATTTTTTTTAATTATGTACAATTTTTCTGGTACTTTTGCTCAAAAAAATTCTTGGTGCAATGGGCCACATTTTTTATTCTTTAACGAACTACTTCAGCCCTATCTTCGCAGGATTTTTTGGGGACATAAACCCCATCTGCATCCTGCTTGGACTTTAAAAAATGTTCCAGAAACTTTGTTACTCAAGTACTAATTTGCAAAATTTGATTATTAATTAATAAAAATCTTAAATATATTTGCTATTCTGAAAATTGTCTTAAATACTCTCGCCCACATTTCTACTACTTTTCCGGGACTTTCCGTGACAATGAAACTTAATTTATACCGGGTTAAGTCTCATAATTAATTAATAAAATCTTCATCATCTTTTCCATTCTGAACATCCCTCCAATTATACTCGTCCACACTTCTAAAAAAAATTCCTATAAAAAAATGTAGAGTTTTCCCGAAACAACCTGTTGCAAAAATTGCAAGGTTAAAGTGTCCGCAAGCCGTAAAGAAATGAAGCTATTATAAAATAGTAAAGTGATCTGGCAGCAAAAGAAATGGGGAAGTACTATAACTCAGGTTCACGAGGCAAATTATAGAAAGAGTGATGCTTTGAGTATTAACCATAAAACGTTTTACAGCCCACTATAAAGTAATTGACTTACCTGCTGCAAATCTTCCCTGGAGTAGTTTACAAATAAACCCGAGAGCACTGGAGTTCGTTCGCGATCGCGGTTTCAGAAAAAACTGAAGTCAATTTTTAACTCCTCGATGACTGGGAAAAGTGAAATTTTTACCCCTACCATACCAACCCTTTAAAACGCTTTCTAATTTTTATAGGTCCCATTTTCAGGGCTACTTTCTCGAATTCTTTAAGGATTCAGGATGTAGGATCCTTCGACTTGTCCTGAGTTTGACGGAAGAAAAAACCCTTCCGAATCGACAACTTTCGACCCCCGCAGGGCCCATTGCCCTTTCCGTCCCGCGCTGTATCTCCCTTCTTTCTCAACCCTTTTTACGACTGTCTTAAAGGAGAAAGTCTACGGAACAACCCCTGCAGATACTCAGCCAATAAAACCGGTAAAAATGGTGTTCTCAGGAGAAATTCAACTGGAGGAACATTTTCAGCTTATTTACACTTTTATCTTTTCTGTTCTTCTTTTTTACAAATATTTTTATAAGCTTTATCGGATTTCGGAATATTCCCCCTATTCCTCCCTTTTCCAGACTCTTAAAGTATTACTCTTTTTTCCCTTTGTCAAAAATGAGGGCTTTGAAAAAAATACTTTTCTATGATAATAAGAAACAAATATTACTGATGATCTAATATTAAATAGAAAACATTATTTGTAATGACAAACTTTAAAGCTTTCATAAAATATTTAATTTAAGAATGGGTTTTGATATTCAATTTTTTTCTTACTGTCGCGTTTTACAGAATTTTTAATAATGGTTCAATTTTAATATATCATGGCTTATTTTTTCGGGGAAAGCGTTCTCTACGGTTTCCAATTTTGAAATTAAATTTGTCTGTGGCTGAAATTGTCCAAACATTTTTTTTTGTAATGACATTTTTTTTAACAAACAACTATGTTTGAAGATTTTTTACTTATCTTCAAAATTGAAAACAGAGTTG
Organism: Belonocnema kinseyi; assembly: GCF_010883055.1. NCBI lineage: Eukaryota > Metazoa > Arthropoda > Insecta > Hymenoptera > Cynipidae > Belonocnema > Belonocnema kinseyi. The sequence continues at coordinate 49,967,363 of NC_046666.1, read as the reverse complement.
TAGAAGACTTTTCCTAAAAAAATAAGCCATGGTTGATTAAAATCCAACCAATTTTAAAAAATGGGTAAAAAGCCGGAGTAAGAAAAAATGAATTTACAAAAAATAAAAGAGATCTTGAGTGCAATGTTTTTTGACAACTTTTGAAATTTTTTGCAACATTGTAATTGTTTTCACCAAATGTGCTTTGATAACAAAATGTTTACAGAATAATGAAACATTTTTTTAGGAATAATAATAGTATAAAATTAAATTTAAATTTAAAATCAAATCATTTATATAATTTCACAATTAAGATATTAAACAAAAAAACACTTTCAATTATAAAACTGAGTACCCACAAGTCATTATGTACTTTCCACAGATTTACTAAAATTTACTGAAGATCAATTTAAAACGTTTCTCCTAAAAAATAATGCTTTTTCTTTCATAAAAAATGACTAATTATTAAATTTTCAATTTATAAAATCATTGAAAACTTTTTTTTCAAAGAAAGTTAAAATCTAATTCCGTTTTGGTTGAAAAGTATACTATCATACTATCATATGTTTTAAGTTCAGGATACATCTCTTTGTATTAAAAATTATACTAATTGGTTAAAAATTTAATTATTTCTCGAAAATAATATATTTTGATAAAAATTCAGCTTATTAAATAGGCAGCTTGTTTTAGTTGCTAATTTGACTATTTGAATACAAATTCTTATTTGGTTGAAAATTCAACTTTTTTGTTGAAAAATAATTTCGTCATCGAAAATTTAACTATCTTTTAAAACCCCTATTTTTACTTTAAATCCAAAATATTTAGTTAAAAAATGAAACTTTTTCTTGAAAATTTGCTTTTTTGGGTGGGAATTCTTCAATTTGGTTGGAATTTATTCCTACAATGTTTGTTTTGGTTGAAAATTCAATTCGTTTATTAAAAATTCGTCTTAGTCGAAATTCATCTTTTTGGATTTGGATGTTTGAAAATATATATCTTTTTTTCTTTTCTTTGAATATTCTACTATATGGTTGAAAATTTAATTCTTTTTTGAAAGAAGACATATTTTTACTGAAAGGTCATTCTTTTTCATTGAATAGGCTACTATTATATTTTTGATTAAAAATTCTAGTGTTGGGTATAAAATTTAATTATTTTGTTAAAAATCAAACCATTTTGTTGATAATTTTGTTGAAAATTCTTTTTGTTTAAAAATTCAACTTTTTTATGCAAATTAATGATATTTTATTGAAAAGTATACTATTAGATTTTTCGTTCAGTGTTCATTCATCTCTTTTAGTTCAAATTCTACTCTTTAGAAAAAATTCAACTATTTAAAAAATCAACTTTTTTTGTAAATTACTTTTTTTATGAAGAAAATTCGTTATTTTGCATTAAAAATTCATCTTTTGGTAGAAAAGTTTTTTTTTTAATTTAACCGTCTAATAAAAAAAATTGTGTTTTTGTTTGAAAATGTATTTATGTTTAAAAAAATATAAATTATATCTAGTAATAGCAACCGTTTTTAACTTTTTTTTCATTTAGCCAACGAAAACTTCAAAATTAGAAAAAAGATTTTTAATTAAAAAACCATTTCTTGCAACCAAGGAAATTTGATTATATCAAAAGATAATTTTTTAATGTAATGAAGCTTTTCTTTGACTGATAACCAGTTAATATTTAATTTGATTCACGAAAACGTTCTTTGAAACAAAGAATTTTTTTCTGAATTTATTTATTTGAAAATGCAACTGTTTTTGATAAAAGTTGAAACTTTTTTTTAATTTCGACCATTTGCTTGAAAATTCAACTATTTGATATAAAATTCAACTTTGTTCTTGAAAAATGACATTAAAATGTACAAGCGCCAGAATTATAAAGTATTCTAAAATATTTTATTATGTCCTTTAAAAAAAATTCAACATACTTCCAAAGATTTTATAATAATTTATTATAAGAATAATTGCTTAAAAGTCTGTAAAATTTGAAAATAATTATTTAAAATTTAAAGTATTCATAATATAGGCTAAAATTAATAATTTTATACTAACGAAGATTTTTTGTACTCAAAAATCGATTTATTAAAAAAGCAGTAAATAATTATCATTATTCTTGCATCATATTTTTTTTTAATTTTTTCAAACCAGGAAAATACTACAATTCGAATCGACATTCTTTTATTCGAATAAAACAAACGAATATAATAAAATAATAGAATATTTATTTAATCAACGGATATTTAGTAACAACAATATTAGAATGGCAATTTTTTAAATAAAAATTGTATGTAAATAAATTTGCGTAATTTTTCTTTTTCACGAAACTCACTTTTAATTTTTTAATAATTACTAGAAAATTTTTAAACTACTTAAAGTAATATATTTTGTACTTCAAAGCAACTATTGTTCCGTTAGCGATAATATCAGTTTTATTTCGATTTGGAATTGCAATAAAAGTTAAAAATACGAATGTGAAAATTTATTGTTTATTGTTAGTTAATAAAATTTATTAGAAAATTTGCATACACTAAAAAGTAAATTGCAATTTACGAATCTCTTCAATTTAAATTCTGTTTCGAATTTTTATTTTTTCTCATGCAAAAATTCTTGTATTATATGTAAAAGAGTCAATTTAGTTTCATGTGGAGTTCATAACATATATCTTTGGATTTTTTATTTTTTATTATGAACCTCCTCATTGATTTAACTATAAAAAAAATTAGTTGACAATTGGATATTTAAAAATCACAGAAAAAATCATAGACAGTCAACTTTTTTTTAATTTTTAGATATTTCGATTTTACATGGTTTAAACTGTTGATTCAGCGATTACCATTTTTATAAACTATAATTGATATTACAGATGAAAATCGCATGGTGCACAGATTATTTAATTTTTAGATTTACTGTGGGGAAGTTGTACTTTTAATTTAAAATCTTTACCAGAAAATCGTAACGATTTAGTCAGCGAATCGATATTACTTTCTTAATTGCAGGTTTGCGAGTTATGAAATACTTGAGAATATTTACTCCCGCATTCCTGTACATAATTAAGTACTTCTCGTGAGAAAGTACCGAGTACAACATTTTTTAAGATTTGTTCTTAATTTCAACGCATGAGGAAAAATAAAATAAAATTTTTAAAGCTGCAATTAAATTGGCAATATATTTTTTATTATAGATATTTTGTAATGAACTTAAATTAATGATTTAAAAATAATAATTAATTTACAGCTTATAAAATTATCCATTTTTAGGTTTAAAATTTCTTATACATTGCGAAATGTTTATTATGGTTATGGAATTTTAATGTCCTATATTTCTTTCACATTCATATAAATTTAATTTGTTGAACTTTAACGAGCATACTTTTGCATTCTCATTTATAATTATTAGCACATGTAACAAATTTTCAGTTCCAATTTAATTATCTATAATTATTTGAATGTCTGAGCAATTTAACTGAAATTGTCACTAAGTGAAATTTTGAATTCATTTTGTTACATTGGAAAACATACTTTATCTAGGAAAAATGATTATATTCATGTTTGTGAAATGTTAGTGTCCCTGGATTTGTTCAATGATTAATATACTCAATTTATAAATAATACAAATTTGTTTTTCTGCCCATTTTGTATTCATTCTGTCACATTTTAAAACATACTTTATATTTAAGAAAAATTATTATATTCATGTTTATGAAATATAAATGCCCCTGGATTTCCTAAATGATTAATGTACTCAATTTATAAATAAAAAAATATTGTTTAGCTGAGAAGAAAATGTGTTACAAGGACCCCCTGCAAGTTATACCATTTCTAAAAAAAAATCAATTCAAGCTTTTAAACACTTCTTAAATCAATAAACCTCTGTCACATATTTTATCGATTCGGACGTATATACTATAGAATTTATAGCATCACTATTCAACCTAGTGATGCTCTAATTTTTATAATATAATACACATTTTAATCGATGAAATATCTGCTTTCAAATGAGTTTTATTAATTTCATAGTATATCTATTTCAAAATTTTTTCTCTGTGGATCCTTATGGCAAACTGTTATCCTTTTGACAATGGTTTATGATAATCCTGCAATCCTTATGGGCAAACATAGATAGAAACTTCGCCAGGACATCTGTTCTGGATAATCTTATCCAAGAAGTGTTTGTCAATGCTTGTTCAAATACTATTTTTGGCCAAATACTATTCTTGGTCAAATACTATTCTTGATCAAATACCATTGTTGGCCAAATACTTTTCTTGGTCAACTACTGTTTCTTGTCAAATTTAAAATTATGTGTCATTTTCATGAAGTCAGGAAAGCATTAAAGAAGAAATGATTAATCAGAGAAGATGGGCTGCATCCGGTGAAGTCCAACGTAGATCGGTGTAGCCTCCTGTTACGTATACTGAAGGTATACCGGACAGAAATACACTCAGGATACATTCAGTATACGTACAGGGGGTTCCACATTCCTCATCTAGAATATGCTCCACATGTCGAAACAGCAATGAAGAAACAGCCACAAGCAATGAAGAAACAGCCATGAAAATCCACCGATGGTAATCTCGAGGTTCGTCTGACACTGTGTGTAGTAGTCCAGTATTTAAAACAAGGAACTGCTATCACCGTGCAGCGGACGACCTCGATATAGGTAAGATGATCAACGTTGTCCAAAGTGATAAATCGAAAAAATTTCAATTTTTGATAAATGTTTTTGAGTTTTATTAATGAGTTTTGTTGAGTTTTATAGATGAGTTCTCCTTCTGATGATAATGGTTTTGTGATTTGTAACTCTGCTGATAATGGTTTCATTTTTAAATCTGCTGTTAATGGTTCCCTTTGTTTTCCTGACGAGTTGAAATATTCTTTCTGAATGATATGATAATCAGAACATCAGTTTCGATAATTAGAAACGCTTGAGAAATTGTCCACTAGTTCTCTCCTCAATCGTGAATTTGAATCATCCACTTTCCAATGTCACCAATTGTCTTCCCCTGAAAGAAAAACATGCCATTAAAATCACAAAGAAAAATTATAGAAAATAAAATCAATTATATCAAAACTTTAAACCAGTTTTCAATATTGACTGATGACTTCAGGGAACAATGATTAAAAAATGCAGTCTATGAGTTAATGGATAATATTTATCCGCATGAGTAAATTTAAGACAACCAAAAAATGAAAAAAAATCCGACGTCGAAGATGAAACAACCTCACTCCACCTCCCCTTCACTGAAAGCTCCCAGGGGTTACGGAACCCAACTTGCCTCTGTGTTGGACCGGTTGCCTGCTCTCGGGGACCCCTGCTTAAAATACGAGCCTATCGAATGACAGGAGATCGATACTGCCGCACGCACACAAACTCAAGGGGTAAAGTGGACCAAAATCTCTTAATATCAACAAACTAACCTCCTGTCGTAAATCAAACTTCTCCATTCTTCGCCCCTGCACTTTTTTTCAAAAAGAATTCTTCCTCGATCCCTTGCCTCTCGTTCTTCTTCTTCTGCATTCTCAAGTGTTTCCCGAATGAATCCCAAACTTTCTGAATGATTCCCAAACTTTCCGAATAATTCTCGAAGTTCAGGACTCATCCCAATCGCTGTTTCAGACTTACCCCGGAAAGTTTCGGAATTAGTCAACGTGCCTGAAGCACGGCCGGCGTCTGACTGGTGACGTCTGCCGCCGCGGCGCTGCTCACCGGTGGAGGTAACCAGTAAGTCACTCGCGATACGTGTACAATATCAAACTCGTCTCGGATGGAAAGGAACGGTGCGGACTTTGGATCTAGAGTTGGTCTCGCGACGCCGACGCTATGCGACGTCGCTGTGGCCTGGGGGCAAGGGGCCTGGTGCATACTGGCGAAATTGGCGCAGAAAGGCTGGCTTCGGGTGGTTGGTTGGTTGGGGGTGAAGGGGACGCCGAGAGGGGCGGCACTCGATTCGGCGCAGGGTCGAACAACCCCCACCCCTACGGGCGTCCAAGCTTCCCTTCCGAGTCCTGTAGCCACTCGTGTCCCATATCCATGTGTCCTATTTCCATGTGTCCTGTTGATGAGTCCTAGACTGAATGTGTGAATTTGTGTGATTCCACAAGTGTGTGGGTGAATTGAGTGGATGTGTGTTGATGTGGATGTGTGTCTGTGTGGATAAGGAGGTTCCGCTACCCCTGAGAGCAATAGTAGGGTTCCGCTACCCATGAGAGCAATAGTAGAACGCAGACTGGCGCCACCCGGCGTTTCCACCCCGAAACTGTTCACTCACCCTGCGGCTTTATTGCTGGGGCTTTCTGGATAGAGTGAGAGGGATGGTCTGTGTGAAGATGTATGAGAGAGATGGGGCATTTTAGAATAGAGAGATGGGAGATTTTAGAATAGAGAGACAGAGAGAGAGAAGATTGGGAGAAGAAAAGATGCGTTCCGGACTAGATTCGCTTCCAGCTCGTCCTCCGCAGGTAAGATTATACGACCTCGCGAGTCTGCGAAATTCCATGTCACGCCTTGGAATTATTAATCTGGCTGCCTGCTTTTGGAAAAAGGTTGGAGAGAGAGGAGGGTGCGTGGGACTGAATAAGAGAGGTGTAGTTTACAATTGGGTAGCCGCAGATGGTGTGGACCCTGGAGAGTCAAAAGGGGTGGGCTTTATTTTAAAGATGAAACTGTTTTAGGGCTTTTATTGCGGGGATTTAAAATTTAGGATTTTTCTCACTAGAATTATTTATGTTCTGGTTTAATTTTTTAAATTAGGTGTAAATTTACGTCGCATACGGTTTTTTTTTCTAAGTGAAATGTTTCGTTTGCTTGAAGTTCTGAACGATTTTTTTAACTATAAAAAGGGCTTAAATTGTTGTTCATTTATGTTGTAAATAATACATTCACTAAAACAAAATTATAATGCATATTTTTAATTGTAGTTGAAACAATATTTATGGATAAAATAAACTTGAGAGAAATATTTTCTTTCTTAATTTTTAAAAATTAAGAAATCGTTTCTTTAACTTTTTTGTTCTAATTCAAAGTGCAATTTTATTTTATGTTACATAATGTCCTTTCCTTTCTCTTTAGATCTAGGAAATTATTTATTTAATACTATTTTCTTTGATTTAAGAAAATATTATTTTAATGCAAATAAAGTACTGAGAAGAATTTGTGAGATAATTCCATTAATCTCATTACTTTCAACCTAAAAAATTATTTCTTGAATTTTTTCAATTTGTAAGCCAAAATGCAATCCAAACCTAACCAAATAAACGATTGGTTAAGCTTTGACTTATTACATTATATTATAAATTGTAAAGTTGATTCTCAATTATATAAATAAAATTTTTAAAAATCTTAAAAAAGCCTGTATATAAAAATGCTTTTTAAAAAATTAATGTTTTAGCTTGTTATTCCCAAAAATTATTATTTTTAAATGTACTTACCTTTAATATAAATTATTTTTTTATTTTTTGTTATTAATAAATGCCGCAGAATAAATAAAAGCTTTTTATATTTAGGTTTATCATTTTGTTAAGCCTCATAATATAATCATTAACACCATTTTTTTTTAAATTAAATTAAATTTTAATTTGAATATAGGATTATATTCTTTGATTTAAAAAATTGCATTAGCACAACAAACTATTTCTTTAATTAAAATAAAATAAATTAACCAACAATTTTTTTGAAGTAAAGAGCATTTTATTTAACTATATAGCAATGCACGAATTTATTTTATTCAAAGAAATTTTATTTTAATCACAGAAACTTTTATCACTTAGTACAAAAAATTTTACGTTTTGATTAACGAAAGTGTTGCCCTTACATATAACAGAAAATTACGAAACTTTTTTCGTAATTTAGACTAAAACGAAAATTCCGCTACAATTTTTTTATTTTTATGAAAAATTTCCTTCAGTCTGAAAATTTTAATGTTTAACTTTGTAACTTTTTATATATATATATATATATAGAGAGATGTAATTTATATGCTTTAAATTTTTTGAAAAATTTCAAATGTAATTCAGGTGAATATGATCTATGAAATTATTATCACATATAATTTTTTACAAAAAGAAACAATCGAATTTTCAACAAAATACATACATTTTTAACCAAATAGTTGAATTTTTGACTAGAACTCATCAACTTTTAATTACAAATATCAATTTCCCAAACGAAAACAGAATGAATTAATTTTCAAATAAAAAGATAAATTTTAAATAGAAAAAAAAACGATTTTGGAAAATAGAGATTTAATGTTTAACCAAAGAGGAGAATTAAAAAAAAACTGTTGAGATGAATTTTCAACTAAAATTATAAACCTTCAACTAGAATAGTTAAATTTTCAATAAACAAAATTAATTTTTATGTAAAAAAACAACTATTTTTCTACAAAATAGTAACATTTTTAATATGAAAGATATATTTTCTACTAAAGGTATAAATATTTAACTAGAGCAATTGAATTTTTAATTTAAAAATTTAATTCTAAACTATGAAAACGAAATTTCAATCAAATAATTACATTTTCTTCCAAGGAAATGAATTTTCAAAATGATGAATCTTCAACGAGAAGACTTAAATTTTACTTAAAAAAAAATGATTTTCAATTTAAAAAACAAACTTTTAACAAAATATTAACTAAAAAGATGAATTTTTAACCAAAATGATGAATCTTCAACTATAATAGTAAAATTTTCAGTTGAAAAATTCATTTTTAAACGCCAAAACACCGAATTGTCATTTAAAAGATATTATTTTCAACTATAATGATGAATATTTAACTGGGATTGTTGAATTTTCAGTTTGAAAAAAATTAATTTGTAACAAAAAAAAACGGCTTTATAATAAAATAGTTAAATTTTTAACAAAAAAGTTTAAATTTTAAGGAAAAAGGTTCAACGTACATACATAGAGATTTACTTTATGAGCTTTAATTTAATAAAAAAATTTTCAAATATAATTCAGGGGAAGGTCATGTTTAAATTTATTTTGAATTCATTGGAATTAAGGGCTTACTAATAACTACCGTTATTTCTTGAAAATGAGCATTCAACAGAAAGCAGAAACATAAAATCTTTCATAAATATTTTTAAATAAACAATTGACATCTGGAATAATTTTTGCTAAAGTTTACTGTCAATTCCCTTTCAAAATTAGTTACAATTAATAATGGGAGCCAATTATTGACCAATTAAATCAATTTAAGGATAATAACTAATTAAGTTTTTGAAATTGAATTCAGTAAAATTATTAATTTCATAATATAATATCATAATATTACCAAGTATTATATACGTTTCGAAAATAAATTTCCAGTAAATATATTGTAAATGTCCAACATAAAATCTTAACAGTGTCTTTTTTAATTTTTTGTTGATGGAATTTTAATACAACTTACTACACATTTGAAAATCCCATAAAAAATTTGGATTTGGTCATAAAGATTAAAGTCAAATTAAATTCTAAAACACGTATAGTAAATATCACAGAAAATGGAGAAGATGAAAGTGATATATGTTTCTTGCAACATCCTCGAAATATTTGTGACCACTCGAGAGGCTTAAAATTCCCATGTGCATAACGTTTAGATTTATGGTTCCTAGATTATGGGATTTCCCCCATAAAAAGGGACTTTCTGCTTCTGAAAGGAAAACGTACTGAAATCAGTCCTTTCAAGCGGCTTAGTTTTCGTTTTTTTTTTCTTCTAAAAATGCTTCTATTATATACATGTAGAAAATATTAGTAAACTTGAAACATTATTTATTTCTATTTCAGAAAAAAATTCCTTCGTGAATTTTATGGCAAGGTAATAAATTCAAGTCATAAAATTTCTTGTTATCAAATTATTTATTAAAATTAATAAAAAATTATAGTTTAGAAAACGTTGAAATATTTTAACACTTGTTTCAGGAAAATACAAATCCCATATTACTTTCTCTTCGTAAAGTTATAAAATTTTCATCGCCCATAAAAACACAATCACAGATAATAAAAGTCACTTATAAAATAATCGTTAAAAGTATATAACTATTTTCAAATGAATTAGCAGATGAATAAATCACTGGATAGTGAAATTGTAATGCGTATGTAATATGATGTAATATGATTACAATATGGTATGTTGAACATATTAATTAGCAATGCCTAATTAATTATGTCTGCTGCTATTATGATTTATAAGTGTTCTTCGTCTAAGTTTATTTTTGTCGATTCATTGATTAAAATGAATAAAAAATTATAGATTAGAAAACGTTGAAATATATTTAACGCTTGTTTAAAAAATACAAATTCCAAATTACTTTCTCTTTTTAAAGTTATAAAATTTTCATAGTCCATAAAAATACAATCACAAATAATAAAAGTAAATTATAAAATAATTTTTAAAAGAATATAAACAATTTCCAACGAATTATAAGATGAATAATTCACTTGATAGTGAAATTATAGTATGTATGTAATATGGTGTAATATGATTGTAATAGGGTATGCATAACATATTAATAAATTTATATAATAAAGTTTCTTTTTATTAAATTATTTATTAAGATTAAAAAAATATATGGATTTGAAAACGCTTATATATATATTCAACATTTGTTTGAAAAAAGCTCGTAGTACTTTCTCTTTATAAAGTTAAAAAAATTTTCTGCCCCATAAAAACATCATCACGAATAATAAAATTCACTTCTAAAAGAATCATTAAAAGAATATAACCATTTTCAATTTAATTTACAGATGAGTAAATCAATTGATAGTGAAATTGTAATATGAATGTAATATGGTGTAATATGATTACCGTATGATATCTTTAACATATTAATTAGCATTGCCTAATTAATTGTGTCCGTTGCTATTATGATTTATGATTTTTAGTCCACACACACAAACACGACGACCTTGAAAAAAAAGACGTTCTTTTAATTATTATTGCATAAGAGCCTCTCCCAACGACCGGGGAGTTAATAAAATTAATTTCCATTATCCAAGATCGACATTGGCCAAAGGAACATAAAGTAAGAATATTGCATATACGATAGGCCAGCGCATTTATAAATCACCAGTACTTATAATCTTGCTCCCACTCAGCGATTCTTTCGCAAATAATATTTTTTCTAATGGCGCCAATTATGAGATTATTATTCTCACGAGTTCTATAATGAGGAATGCAACATAAATCTTGACGCAAAATGAGAATTTCTTGTGTAATTCAATTTTTATTTTTGCTATAGGACTTTAAAATAAGTCCTAACAATATGTAGCAACAATATTAATAATAATTTTCTAATTTATTAATTCACTTTTTCATTTGTTCTTCAATTTGTAGTTTAGATTAAATCGACTAAATTTTAAGAAATTTTCTGAAAAATTTAAAAATCATTAATTTATTAATGACTTAGTTTCAAGATCCTAATTTAAATATAATTTAATTGGTTGATATTTAAAATCTTCAGGTTTTAATTTAATAAATTGAATAATTTCTGATTGGAAAGTATAATTTTCAAAACTTTTACAATAATTAAACTTTAAAGTTTCAGTGTTTAAAATTCTTTAATTTTGAACGATGAAAATGAAAGTGATTAAAAGAAACCGATTCAATCATTTTTTAAATCACTTGATACTACATGAAATGGCGATTATTAATAATATATTTATTATGTTTAAGATTTTTGTAATACCAATTTAAAATTATAATTTGGAAACTAAAGCTTTTTGTGTCTAAGGCGTAAATTCGAATGGATTAACACTTTTTTTATTTTTTGGAGGTTTCCAATTTCAAATTTGAAAAATTTGTATTATCAAATAAAAATATTGAATATTTAAACTTAAATTTTGAAATTGAATTATTTTTTATTTGATAATGTTCCCAAATATCAAACACTTCCTACTTAACTAAAAAAAAAAGAATTTCAAAATGAAAGGCTTGTGTGATTTGAAACATTGAAATGATATGTAGCAATTTTTTTTGCATTTTTTTTTAAATTTGGATTGTAATATCTTAAAATTATTAGATTTTTATTCGAATGTTTAACCAATTAAAATTTAATTTAAAATTGGAAAATATTTGTTTTGAAAATTTCAAGAATGAATAATAAATCTAAATTAAATGTTCTGAAATTAAAAAGTTCAATATTATTGTTTAAAATAGAAATAGATAAAAATCAAACTATCTAAAATTGATGTCTTAGTGATTTTCTTTGATTTTGAATTGTTACAATTTGAAAGTTTTTAATTTTCATGATAAATACTCAATTTTCCATTTTTCGCTTTTAATAGTATTAATTTTGCAATTCAATTGAAGTGGTTAAATCTTGATAAATGTAATTAACAATTTAAACATGTTTAATATTGAAATGATTTTAATTTACCTATAATAATTAAAAAATTAAAGGGTTTTGCTAAAAAATTGTAATATCACCATTTTTGGTAATAAAACATTTTTTTATTTTTCAATAAAGTTCGGATTCGTTTAATTTTCAACGTTCCAAATTTTTTCATGTTTAATGTTTCCTATGTACACTGCCTTTTTTAACGTTTTTTTAACAAATAAATTTTTTAATGTATAATTGATCATTTTTCCTTTTCAAAAGGTGAGAAAGACCATAAAATTATTGCTTAAGCTCAGAAATACTTGTATAATCAATTCTTATATTAAATTATAATTTTTTTATTCAATAAAAAATTTAAATTCTTGAACTTTCAATTTAGTTTTTAGTTTCGAATTGTGAAATGTTAATCGCTTCGAATTGAAAATTATTTAAATTAAAAATTTTTCAGTTTAAGATTATTTTATTTTGAACGCTTTTAATTAGAAATAATACAATTTCAATTTCTTCGGGATTAAAATGAACCAATTTTCAAAATTTTCTTTTAATTTTTAATGTTTGGAAATTGTTCTGTTTTATAAATATTAATCTGAAAAGATTTCATTTTCAAAATTTGAGTCTGAAAGTTTTAAATTTCGAAAACTCGTGATTTAAAAGTTGTTAATTTCAAGCACTTTCCATTTAAAATTGTTTAATTTTAAACGTTTTTACCTAATAAGTTATACAAGTTTAAGATCCTTGTAATTTACTTCTAAATAATTTTATTTACATTTTTACTTATTCTATAATTGTTCGATTTCAAGTGTTTTCAAGTCGAAATAATTAATAATTATCAATTGAGGGGTTACAGTACATAACGAGACAAACGAGAATTTTTATAAAAACTGGTTTTATTGCAAAAAAAAGCCTTAAAAATCAAATATACATTGCAGTAGAAGGATTTTTTCAAAATATAATTTTTTGACACAATAATTAAAAATAGTAGTAACAATTTAGTTGTAAATTTAATTTAGTAATATATTTTATAAACTTTTAGCACTAATATTTCTTAAGTTTATTGTAATCAAATTACGTTTTTTGTATTTTAGCAGAAAATGTCTCATACGTTGTTATCGCAATTTTCTCGGCACAGATTTATTATTTTGTAATGAAATTTTTTTTATCTTATTGAGCATCTATATATATTTTTATTTTTGTAATAAATTAAAAATTAGTTTTTAAATCCCTTTCAAAATCCGAGTGCGAAAGCCCATGAAATTTTAATCTCAAAATTCTCAGTATATTTTCTCGAAATTGGCTAACTTTTTGACATCAAACTTTGTTTACTTGTATTTAGGAACTTAAAATTTCGGATGTTTAATTTAGTTTAATTTTTGAACTAAAAATTAAGTTTTTTTTATCGAAATCCGTTGTCAACCAAATTTCAAATCAGTGTTACTTTGAGATTGTCAACTTCAATATCCATTTCCTCAAATAGAAATTTTTTTTCAATAAACCTGAATAACTTTCTTTAAACAAACTTTTTTGGTCTCAATTTAACAACACTTTGGCTCGGAAGTGGACGTTTTATCTTTAAATAGTGATTACCATTTTACAGAATATTTCCCCCCTTATTTTTAATTCCAATTTTTTGGTTATCTGTTTCGGTACTGCTGACTCTAGTACATAAATAATAACACAAATTAAAAATATTAACCTTAAGTTTACGTAATAAAGAAAAATAAATTTTCGTTTATTACATTTTAAACAAAATTCGCCGAAGTTGAGTTTAATTTGTTGCGGTTCTCATAAAAGTCAAAGGAAAGGAAAAATCTGCGTAATTTGGAAGCCGAAGAGAAGTGAAACAAGAGAAGGAATTACAGTGGTCTTTTTTTCTGTCCGAGTGAAATAGCCACTTTAGAGTAGTCTCTTTTTGATTGGTAAAATTTGACGAAAAAAAAGTGTTGTTTGCTGCTGCCATCTGCAGGAAGATGCCCCAACCATTTCACGGACGACCCTGGCTCTCACACAATGGACTTTGCGGTCAACCGACTCCACTAAGGGGGCCGTCCCTCCTGCCTCTCTGCCACTAATCTTGCCCCTTGGCGACGTCATTCGAGAATCGAGCTGAATTGCTTTTCCTTCCATTGAGATAATATCTGAAAGCACACGAATGTAAAGATAATTCAACAAATTCCAGACCCATTGCTGTTCTTCGTAGAAAGTAAAAAATGGGACTATTCTTCGAAAGGGAACGTCCATTAATTACTCAAGAAACATTTTTTTTACATTTCAGACTACCTTCCCCCCGTTTAAATAAGATTTAATATTCTTTACTCATTGTATCAATTATTTCCACTCTACACGAAATTTCAAAAGATTTTTAGTGTTTTGAAAGGATTTCAAGAGATTTCAAAGAATTGTGAGGCATTTCAAAGAACCATAAGGTATTTCAAAATGTAACAAAGTATTTTTTAGATTACATTTTTTACGGAATTTAACGAAGTTTCTAACGTTTTTTTAGGGGTTTCATTAGATTTCAAGGGATTTCAAAAGATTTACAAGGTTTTAAGTAATTTGAAAGGATTTCAACAGATCTCAAAGGATCTTAAGACTTTTTTAAAGGTCTCTAAAGTTTTTAAAGTATTATACAATTTTTTAATTAAACGAGATTTGTAAAGATGATTGGGGATTTCATGAGATTCCAAAGGATTGAAAAATATAAGATTTTCCGTGATTTCAACAGATTTCAACAGACTTTACAGGATTTTTAAGACATTTCAAAGGACTAAACATTTGTTTAAAGAATTATTATTTTTTTTAACATATTTATAAGGTGTTTTAGGGGTTTTTTGCGATTTTAAAAGATTTAGAAGATTTTCAGTGATTTGAAAGGATTTCAAAAGATTTTAAAGGGTTTAAAGGCATTCCAAAGGACCCCAAAGTATTTCAATCGATTAAAAATATTTTATGGCCTTTAAATAGATTGAAAAGATTTCACAGGATTTTAAGGCATTTCAAAGGGCTAAACATATTTAGAGAATTATCAATTTTTTAAACCATATTTCTAAGGTTTTTTTAGGGATTTTATGCGATTTTAAAAGATTTAGAAGATTTTCAGTGATTTCAAAAGATTTCAACAGATTTTAATTTTTTAAAGGCATTCCAAAAGACCCCAAAGTATTTCAAGGAATTAAAAATATTTTACCATATTTACATAGATTTCATGAGATTTCAAGAGATTTCAAAAGATTGGATGTCCATTATTCATTTGAAAAGGTCTCAACAGATTTCACATTAACTGAAACCATTTCAAAGGATTACAAGGTTTTAAAAATAATTATGCAATTTTTTAATTGAACGAGATTTCCAAACCTTTTTGAGATTTCATCATATTTCAGATTTCAAAGGATTTCAGAAGATTATAAGATTTTCATTAATTTAAAAGAATTTCAACAAATTTCAAAGGATTTGAAAGCATTTCAAAGGACCCAAATTTTTTTGAATTGAATTATAAGAATCTTTAACGAGATTTTCCATGCTTTTCAGTGACTTAAAAGTTTTTCGAGGCTGTTCAAAACATTTCAAAGAATCTTAAAATTTTCATAGAATTAAAGGAGATTTCCAAAGGTCTTTAGGGACTTCATGATATTTCAGAGGATTTCAGAAGATTAGAAAATTTTCAGTGACTTGAAAAGATGGTAAATGATATTACATGACTTTAAGGCATCTAAAGGCACGGAGAAGTTTTAAAAAAATGATACAATGTTTTAATTTAACGAGATTTCCAAATTTTTTAGGGATTTCATGAGATTTCAGATTTCGATGGATTTCAAAAGATTATAAGATTGTAAGTCACTTGGACGGATTTCAACAGATTTCATAGGATTTTAAGGCATTTCAAAGCACAAAAAATTGGTTTGAAGAATTATACAATATTTTTACGAAATTTCCATACCTTTCAGGAAATTCATAAGATTTGAAAGATTTTGAATGTTTTTAAAAATATTTAAAAGAATCACAATGCATTTTAAAGAATCACAAAATTTGTACGAAATGTAAGGAAATTTCCAAAGCCTTTTAGGGATTTCATGATATTTCATATTTCATAGGATTTCAAAACATAAGATTTTCCGTGACTTGAAAAGATTTTAACTGATTTCAGAGGCTTTTAAGGCATTTCAAAAGACACCATTTTCTTAAAAAGGAATTATACAATTTTTTAATTTAACGAAATTTCCAAATTTTCGTAGGGATTTCATGATATTTCAGATTTCAAAGGTTGTCAAAAGATTAAAACATTTTTATTCATTTGAAAAGATTTTAACTGATTAACAGGATTTTAAGGTATTTTAAAGTACTACAAAGCTTAAAAAAAAGTATCAGTTTTTAATTTAAAGATATTTCCAAAGCTTCTTAGGGATTTTATGATATTTCAGATTTCAAAGGATATAAAAAGATGAAAAAATGTTTTCAGCTTGAAAAGATTTCAACTAATTTCACAGGATTTTAAGATATTTCAAAGGACTTCAAAGTTTTAAAAAATGTGTACCATTTTTTAATTAAAAGAGACTTCCAAAGCTTCTTAAGGATTTCATGATATTTCAGATTTCAACTGGATTTCATATCATTGCAAAGGATTTCAAGAAGATTAAAAATATTTTCATAGTATTTTAAGGAATTTTAAAGGACTGCAAAGTATTTCAATGAATCACAAATTTTTACGGAATTTAACGAGATTTCTAAAGATTTTTAGGGATTACATGAGATTTCAAAGATTTCAAAGGCTTACTCAGATTTTAAGGGACACCGAAGGGTTTGCACTGATTTTTAATGATTTTAAGCAATTAAGAACAATTTTCGCCAATGACAAAGGATTTCAAGGGATTTCAAGTAATTTTAAGGAATCTTGTAATGTTTCGTAATATTTCTCTTGTCAAGATTTCCAGGTTTCCAGCCGCGCATAATTAATGGAAGGTCCCTGATTTACTTAATCCTTCTAAATAAATTAGTAAACGTGAGTTTCATAAAAAATAGCGAATTAAAAAAAACGGTCCTTCGAGTCGGATTTAAGAAATAAAAAAATAGAGTAGAGGTACATGCATTAATTACATAAGGACGATTTTTTTATTTTAGACCCCTCCTCCTTCTCACGTAATTTTGTTTTGCTTAATGTACCAACAATATATCTAGCTAAAATTATTCAAAGAGAATATTATTAAAAATAATAGTAAATTGATTAAACAATTATGGAAGCAGCATAGAGTGCTTTTAGAAAATTTAGTTATTGACCAATGTCTTATTTGTAAACAAAAAACGATTCCAGTCATCCTAGAAGCTGCAAGTCAATGTAGTTTATGTAGGTTTGTTCATGCATTTCTCTACATAGTATAGAAGCAGCATAAAGTGCTGTTAGGATATTTAGTTATTGGCCAAGGTCCTAATTGAAAACAAAATACGATTCAAAGACAAGGCTCATTTTTAATAGGTCACTCAGTTAGTGTTCCGACGGATAGTATCGGACCACAAATTGAATGACCTATTGAAAATTAGCCTACATTTCCTTACAACACTCTATGCTGCTTCTATACCTTGTAGAGAAATGCATAAACAAATGAACATAAGAAATATTGATTTTTACATTCATGTATAATGATTCGGTTGAAAAATATCCTTCGTGAAATCCTACTTGGTATGGAAGCAGCATTGAGTGCTGTTTGGAAATTTAGTTACGGACCAAGGTCTTAGTTGGAAACAAAAAAGAAGATTGCAGATCGCTCTGGAAGCTGCAAATAAATATTTTTTTGTAAATTTGTTTATCTATTTCTCTGGAAGGTATATAAGCAGCATAGAGTGTTGTTAGGAAATTTATTTATTGACCAAGGTCTTGATTATCAACAAAAGAGGATTAAAATTTAAGGCTAATTTTTATTAGACCACTGAGTTAGTGGTCCAATACTATCCTTCGGTAGTATATCAGCATAGAGTGCTGGTAGGAAATTTATTTATTGAACAAGGTCTTAATTGCAAAGAAAATACGATTAAAAGTCTAGGCTTTTTAATAGGTCATCCAGCTAATGGTACAATACTACCTGTCGGTAGTATAGCTTCCTTCATTACGCATGAAATAAGTCCACAATTGTTTATGTACAATGATTGGATTGCAAAATGTCTTTCATAAAAATTCGAAAAAAACTTTCCAAAGAATTCTCGGACAACCCTATTATATATCTGACATGATTCTCCTGAATATCAGCTTTACAATCACACCAGCAAAGATTTGTAGTTTTGGCAGCATAGAGTGCTCTTAGATTTAATTATTGGCCAAGGTCTTAATTGTAAACAAAAGGTGGTTAAAAGTCAAGGCTAATTTTTAAAAGGTCCCCCGTTAGTGATTCGATACTATCCGTCGGTAGTATAGCAATGATTCGGTTGAAATGATTCGGTCTTGGTCGCAGATGCGCTTGATAGTACTCTACTTGCCATAGAAGCAGCATAGAGTGCTGTTAGGAAATTTAGTTATTGGCCAAGGTCTTAGTTAGAAACAAAAGACGATTCCAGGTCGTCCTGGAAGCTGTGTTGGACGATGTAGTCATACATGCGAGTATAATCTACATGCGCTCAAATCGTGGCTGTATTTTCGCACGCCTCTCACCGTAAACCATATAATCGTAAAACAGAGCTCAGGGATCCCTCTGGCTCTGTACCAGAATAATGGTCGATAGGTATAGGAACGGCTTTGATAATTATAATAATGATCGGCATGGTCCGCATAAGCAAACCAGAGTAGCAGCCCTATAGCTGGCTGGTGGCTGCCTGGGTTATAAGGCGCAGTTATACTACAAAGCATACACTCTTATTACCGGAGATTTCTTTCGTGCCAGCGATAAGCACTGAGAGACCCAGGGGTCTTATTACGCAATTACAGGAGTAATTTCGGTCGTCTTACTGCTGGATACGCTTGTCCCCTTTTCAAGCAAGTCGAGATCGGGCTGGAAATACTCGTTCTGTCCTCTTTTTAACAACGCAATTGCAGTCGTAAAATATTTATCAATCAATAGCCAAGCATGGAAATGTGGAAATCAATATTCTCGGCGGATTGTAAACATTTTATGATTCTATTCCACTGTCTCTTTATTGCAATTCTCCAAGAAAATTGGTGTCATATCGATCCTTTATTTAGAACCTATAAAGTGTAACAGGTGCAGCTTTTAGTGGTTTACAATTTACGAAGTCGAAATTGCAGTGGGAATATCAATATTATTGTGCAAGATGTAGTACAAATATCTCATTTTTTTGTATAGAGTAGAGTCTGGTGGTAAATTATAAAAATTTGGATTTGAATGTTTGTCTAGGGAAAGCAACTCCTAAAAAAGTGGTCCGGCGGAGGTGAATTTTATTGGTAAATTTGAATCAGTCCGACATGGGTCACTGAATCAAATCAGTAAAAATATTCACTGAATCTCAATGCAATCTCACTGATTCCAATAGCTGGAAATAAACCACTTATTGAAATCAGTAAGGATTTTTACTGAAAATTAGTAAAATTTCACTGATGGAAATTTAAAAAGTGGATCATTTTGCATCAAATACACTGATGCGTATTAAAAAAGTGATATTTTTAAATAAGATTATTGAATATTCCATAAAATTTTCTGTTTAAGAATACTACTTTTCAACAAAATACGTCAATTTTAAATAAAGAAGTTGAATTTTCAACTGAAAAAGATACATTTGATCTAAATAGTTGAATTTTCAACTATAAATCTTCAAAAATAAAAATTACTTTTTTAAAAAATTCATCAATTTTAGACAAAAAAAAATATAAATTTAATATATGATATTTCACATTTATTTTTAAATTAAAAACAATTTAATTCAACCAGAAAGGCGAATTTTCAAAAAAACAGTTGACATTTCAAGTAATTTTCTACCGAGAAAAAAAACAAAGAATTGAATTTTTAGGATAATAGTTTATTTTTCAATAAAAAAGATTAATTATAATGTAAGAATTTTAATTTTCTATTGAGAAAGGGGAATTGCACCCAAATATATACATTTGCAATTGAGACAAATTTTCATCAAAAATGAAATAATTAAATTTCCAGTCAAAACATTTATTTTGAACCAAATAAAGAATGTTTAACAAAACAGTTAATTTTCTACCAAATAGATCAATTTTTAAGTAAAAAGGATACGTTTTCAACTAAAAATGTGATAATTAAATTTCTAGTAGAAACAATTAATTTTGAAACAAATAACGAATTTCCAATAAAACAGTTAAATTCTCTATCAAAGAAATTAATTATTTAATAAAAATGAAGCATTTTTAACTAAAAACGGATAAATTAAATTTTCAAGTAAATAAATTTGTTTTCAATGGAAAACCCCAACGAATTTTCAACCATAAAGATGAGTTTATTTCAAGCAAGAAAACGAATTTTCTACTAAAAAAAATCGAAATTTCAACCAAATACTTGAATTCTTAACTAAGATTGTATTGAGATTAATTTTTTTAACGAAAAATTACATTCCTTTTTCGTAAAAGAAACTAAATTTTCGGTTAAGAAAAATTAATTTTCAACCAGAAAAATGAATTTTAAACAAGTTAGTTCAATATTTAACCAAGTACAGTAGAATGTTTCGCTCAAAAAGGTATATTTTGAACTAAAAATTTAAGTTACATTTTCAGTTAAAAATAAAAAAAAACAATTCTCATTAATATGGTTAAATTTTTAAACAAAGAAATAAAATTTCTATCAGAAAGAAAAACGAATTTTCAACCAAATAATGACTTTTAAAAGAAATCGTTGAATTTCTTAAGAAGTAGATTATTATTTCACCAAATACTTCAATTTGCAGCCAAAAACATAAATTTTGAATAAAAAATCCTAATTTTCCACTAAAAAACGAAATTTTATCAAAATACATGGATTTTTGACTAAGAAAGAGAATGTTCTACCAACATTAAAAAATATGAATTTCCAGTAAAAAGAAAGTCATTTAATTCAGCCAAAAAATTACAATTTTTCAACAATATAGCTAAAATTTCAACGAAAAAACTAAATTTTATATATAAAAAGACGAATTTTCAACAAAACGGTAAAAAATTACTTTTTAACCAAATTTTTAAATTTGTCTACAAAGTAGAATAACTTTTCACCAAATATTTGAATTTTTAACGAAGATTTTTTCTACCGAAAAAGTCGAGTCTTCAACAAAGTATATAAATATTTAATTAAAAATTATCAATTTTGAACGAAAAATTAAATAGTTAAATTTTCAGTTAGGAAAATTAATTTTCAACAGAAAAAAAATCAAGAACATAGTTAAGAACTATTTAGATTATCGATTGAAATCACTCCGAATCACCTAGAATTTGTTACATTTGATATACTAATACATAAATAAAAGTATAACGTGGCGTTTTAGCATATATTTATTTTAAAATTTTCAATTTAATTTGAAACTACATTAAATTCGAATTAATTTGAGTTTTTATATGTATATTAAATGACTTAGATTAATGCGAATAGCGTGCTTTTAAATTTTTTCCATAAAATTGAACACTTTTATTTTCTGTTCATATTCTTATCTATTAAAAAGGATGCACTTAGCATTTTTTAAATTTCGCCTTAAATAAACATAAATTTATGTAAACTTTAAATTGATAAAGTTGTAATTAAAATCAGAAGATTTATTTTCTACATTTACTAATTCACTTCCTGAGAATGTACTGTAAAATTATACTTAAAACCTAGCCTAGGCCATGGTTAGATACTTCCGTTGCATCGTTAATTTAATGTACCATTAAGGTGAGATATTTCACTGATTTACATAAATTAGAGGATACAACACCGAAATTCTCTAAAGTGCAAATTGTTGTAAAATTGATTTTATGCAGCATAACATTCATAAAATGACTTTCATAGCCCATCACCCATTTTATATTCAATTTTTTTGTACTTTTCGGATTTTATTATTCCTATCCAACATGTGTTGATTGCAGATTTACGGTTCAACAATGTCTTCATTTTAATTTCGACAATTTTAGTTATCTTCTCTTTCTTACTATTAATGTTTATTTTTTAAAAACCTAAAAGGATTTTAACTACCATACAATTCTTAAGGAGCGACCCATAAATTACTTAACACATTTTTGCCAATTTTTTACCCCTCCCCTCTCCATGTATCAATTCATAAAAAAGTAGTTTTGTACCCCCCCCCCCTTTATATCTTAAGTAATTTTTCCAAATATATGAACTGTAAAAATATTCATCAAAAACTTCATTTTATAAAATTTTAGTACATATCATTAATAATTATATACAGGTTATGCATTTTTCTTGATTTTTTTTTAGATAAACGTAACCTTTAATGACCTAAATAAGTTAAAGAACGGTTGAGATTATAATAAACAAAAATAAAATTTAATATAACACGATATTATATATATATACATGAATGATTTTGTGGGTCATGGTTATTTAAAAAATTGTGAAAACTCTATTTTTATGGATATTTTAATTAAATGACATACATTCTTTACATTAAATACATTCTTAAAAATCATTGGAAATACATTGAAATATTTGAGAATTTCTTCAAATGTTTGAAATTCCTTAAATCTTGTATATAAATTTTTGAAATTTCATTAAAATATTATAAAATCTGATGAAATCATTTTGAAATTTCTTTAATCTTTTAAAGCTTTCTTGGAATCCTTTCAAATTCCTCAAAATGTTCCAAATCCTTTGAAATATTTTGAAATATTTTTAAATTTGTTAAAGCTCCTCAAAATTCTTTGAGATTCTTTTAAATTCTCTATAAAATCTTTTAAAAACTTTGGAATCTACTGAAATTCTATGGAATATTTGAAAAAAAAAATTAAATCAATCTTTTCAATCCCTGCATTTTTTTAAATATCATTAAAATATTATCAAATCTTATAAAATCCTGTACTTTTTCATAAAATCTGATGATATTCCTTGACATTCCGTGAAATATTGGAAGTTCTGAAATTCTTTGGGAGCGTGCAAAATTCAGTAGAATATCTTATTAAGAGCCTTTAAAATCCATTTCGTTGATATTCCTTAAAATCCTTAATTAAATATAAATAAATACATTCTTAAATTCCTTTAAAATATTTGGAAATCTTGGCAGTCTTCTAAAATTCCTTGAAATATTTTCAGATATCCTAGGGACCTAAGGTCTTCATAATTTTTTAAAAACTTTAAAATTAAAGTAATCTGATCATATTTCTCAAATTCCTTGAAATGCTTTGAAATGTCGTTAAAGTATTATAAAATCTCTTTGAGATCCTGAAAAGTTGATTGAAATAGGAAGTTAAAATCCTTTAAAATCCTTTTAAATGACTGAAATCCTTGGAAATTTGATCAAATTCTGACGAAAATCCTTAAAAATTCTTTGAAATATTTGAAACTCTCGGAAATATTTGAAAATTCCTTGAAATCCTTTCAAATATACTGCAGTCTTTAAAATTTCTTGAGATTTTTCAAATTTTTTTAAAATCTCTGGAAATACCTTGATGTAGTAGTTAAATAAAATGTGATGATATTCATAAAATTTTTCCTATTAATTGGAAATCTTTTGAAATCTCCTGACAATTTTGAAAGATCTTGAAAATTCCTTGAAATCCTCAAATTCTTGAAATCTACTGAAACATCCTCCAATATTTGAAAACTTCTTCAAATCTTTAAAATACCTTCATTCTTCGAAAATTTTCATCAAATTTTATAAAATCTCATGAAATCATGTAAAATTTCTTCGTAAATTCCTGAAAATCCCGTGACATCTAAAGTTTGATAAAATCCTTTAAAATCTTGGAAAATTGATTAAAGTACCCTTTTAATAAGCCCCTTTAAAATTTTTTGAAATGCTTTAAAATTACTAAAAATCCTTTGAAATATTTGGAAAATATCCTGAAATTCCTTGGAAAATTTTCAAATATCCTACATTCTTTAACAATCTTTTATTCCTCTGAAATCTCGATATTTTTTATAGTTCCTAAAAATTACTTGACATTTTTTTAAAATCCCTAAAATAATTTAAATCCTTCGAAATTCTCGGAAATCTGATAAAATCCTGTAAAATCTGTTGAAAGACCTTAAAAATCATTCAATCCTTTGATACATTTTGAAATCTTCAGAAATTTTTTAGAACATTTTCAAACATCCTAAAGTTTTTTAAATTCTTTATAATTTAAAGGAAAGTTCTAATCTTTGGAAATAACTTGCAATATTTTTAAATTTCTTCAAATTCCGTGAAGTTAAATGAAATCTGATGATATTTCTTGAAATTCTTTGAAATTTTTGTCATCTCTAGAAACTTCCGTGCAATCTTGTAAATTAAAACACTCTAAAATATTCTGAACCCTTTGAAATCTTTTGAATATCCCTAAAAGTTTTTAAAAAACCCTAAAAATGTCTTGGTATCTTTAAAGAAATTTTCTAAAGCCTTTAAAGCAAAAAAAATGTTGGTTTTGTGGATATTTTTTATAGAATATCTTTATAACATTATTACAATTTTTTCTTCGAAATCTATAAAATTTTCATTTTTTAGATACTATAATTTTGGATACCTGGATTTTATGTAACGTTGATTTGTTAAAAATACAAATTAACCGTATCGACCCCCCCCCCCTCTTAAAAAAACTTAACATAATTTATAGATGGCATCTAATTTCGGAAAAATGAAAGATAAGATCATTTTATTTAAATGACTTCTGAAGTATCTTATAAAATAATTTTTAGTATGTACATTGCAAAAGCGTGAATTATTGTCTATAAAAGGATATTTCATCAGTAAATTTGTGGAATTTCCCCAAAAAAACAACTACGTTGAGCACCCTAATATAGATAATACTCCTTCAATAACTCTTCATAAAAGAAAAAGCCCAAATTACTAAAATTAGACAATCGAAAACTGCATCTTAATATTACTCAACAAGAAAACCAGTATAAGACAACCAATAAGTTTAAAACTCCTACAAAGAAAAGCCCGAAACTGCCAAGCACTCCTTTCGCAGTTCATAAAAATCAACATTACGCCAATGAGCCTATCCAACCGATCCTCAGAATCAAACCTTCTATCGGGGAGACCGCAAGAGAGCCTGGGCCCGCGAAGATGACCGAAGTGGCTTCGGGAAGAGTCGAGGGGCCTATCGGCTGGGTTCGTTTGGGACTGATGCGGTTCCGAAAGGGACGAGCCTGCCCGAGCCAACCTGGCCAGACAGGTTCACACAGATGCTTGGCGGCCATCATGAATGTTTGTAAAATATGTATTCGAGTCCTGGGTCGCGGGTGGGGACTGGGGCGCGGGTGGGGGCCCAGAATCCCTCAACAGAGAGAGAATCCAAGTAGAAGGAGAAAAATAGAGAAAAGGCACAAATTCATAAAAGTGGGGGGATGCGGCCCGAGGGGAATAACCAGAATGGGGAAATGCTCAAGAGAGGGCGCTGAGATCGCTTTTCGACACGAACTTTGACGAGAGCGTTTCATTTTGCTACAAGATTCATAAAAAAGAACAACTCTTGAACGGATGCTGTGATTTGCGGAATAGACAAATTTAGATATGCTAATGAGTACAATGGTTGGCCACTCCTCAATTATTGGCCATTAGCTTTAAATATATTTAATTAAGAAATGTTCAGAAATAAAGCTATTAATAAAGAGTGCAAGATTGTTATCAAAGCACTCTACGTTATAAGTTTTAATTTTTAATGTTTCTCAATATATGATCATTTTGAGGTGGACAATCATTGCCAATGGTGGCCAATCACTTTATTCATTATCATACATTCATTTTTATGCGGATGGTACGCATAATTCTTCCTTTTGCTGAAAAAATACTGTCATAATTTTCGTTTATTTTTAAAGAATTTTTTAAGGTTTCACTAGGCTTAATTTATGAAATTAATTGTCTGAAATTATCTATGATAAATGATTTTTAAATACTTCTACCGGGGGCAAGAAAGAAATTGAATTTTCAATTCCAAAATTTTTATAGTTTAAAAATTGCTAAAGTTCAAAAACAATTTAAGTAAAGTTCCATATAATTCAAATGAATGGTAAAAATTTTTTTAATGAATAAAGGAGACTGAGAACATTCATAAAAGTGAATCGAACGAAATTCAAAGAATCAAACCATTTTTATTGAATTAAGTAAAATAAAAGTGAACAGAATTCCGGGCAAATTCAACATACTTTGAATGAATTGAATTTTTTTAACCAATAAATAAAATAACATTCCGAGTGAATTTATAATTTAAACAAATATAAGGAAAATCAAAAAAATTTTAGGAAATTCATAAGAATTCCATGCGAATTTAAACGAAATGTGGATTAATCGATAAGAACTGAAAGTGAATAACTATTTAAGCAAAGTTAAAATTAATTCAAAAAAACCCTGAAAAATTTCATTATTTCAACTAAAATGGAAGGAGAGTAAATTTATAAGAATTCTGGGAAATATATAATACTTTAATGAAATTCACAAGAATTTGAGCAAATGAACAAAATTTTAGAATAAAAAAATTTACATTGAATTTAATAGAATATAAGGGAACATAATTCAGGAAAAATTCGACAAAATTTAAGTAAATTTAAAAAAAAAAACAATTAAAATTCAAGTGACTATAGGAATAGAAAGGAAATGAGAAGAATTCGATGAAATTCATAAACGTTCAGAGTGAATTGAAAACAATTCAAGAAAAATTCAATAGAATTCAAAGGCATTCGAAGAAATTCAATTCTTCTGATGATTTAAGTAAAATTGGAGTGAATTTAGAAGAATTTAAGGGAATTCAGAAGATTTTGAGGAATTTCGTAAGGATTTGCGCGAGTTGAACGAAATTTCAAAAATGAAAAAAATGACATTGAATTGAGTAAAGTGGAATTCAGGGTAAATTTAAGAAGATTTAAATGGATTGAAAAAAATGCCAACAATTATTCCATTCTTTTAAGTAAACTGGGAGTCAGTTTAGAAAAATTAGGGGGAATACAGAAAATTTTGATGAAATTCATAAGTATTTGTATGGATTGAACGAAATTTAAAGAACCTAAAATTTGCATTGAATTAAATAAAATAAGTAAACAAAATTTAGAGAAAGTTTAACAGAATTTAAGTTAATTTAAACAAAAATTAATCAAATAAATTTCGAGTGATTTTAAAGGAATATAATATTCATTGACTTCTTTAATGTAAGTTTGGAGCGAATTTAGAAAAATTCAAAGGAATTAAAAACCATTTAGAATAAATTCATCGAAATTAATTCCAAATGAATTACAAAGAGTCCAAAATGTTCAATTGCTATCAGTTAGACTGTAGTAAACTTAGCAGAATTCAAGTGAATTCAAGAAAGTTCAATGAAAGTGTTACGATTTCAAGAAGAATTGAAAACAAACCGTTATAAATAAAAAATAATACAAAAAAATAACGAAAATTTTAAAATCCAAGAAATTCCATTGAATTCAGATAAATAGGATTAAATAAAAATCTCATACAATTGAAGAGAATTCAAGGTGAACTTTAATTGAAAATAAAAAAATATTAATTAAATTTAACAGATTTCAATAAAATTCCAAAAAAACTCTGGATGAATTTACAAGAATTCAAAAGAATTAAATAGAATTTAAAAACAATAAAGTGATATTCTAATTTTTGCACATTTTTTTCAATTAAAATGTTTTTTCTGTCACATGGTATGGAGATTTTTTATTTATTCTTTATGGAAAATATATTTTTTTTATTTCAAAAGAAATTCTCTGAATATTATTCTGGAAAAAAAAAGGTTTAGGGACCATTTTAGAAATTAAATTAACCATTTATAAAAATATTTATTTTTTTTTTTGATTAAAGAAAAAGTTTTAATTTTTAAAGAAAACTGTAAATATTAAAATAACTATAATTTCACGATTTCCATTGTAGTGCAATTACATATTTTCACAATCTAAGCCCGATAACATTCACAATTTGAAGTTGTGCTCCTAAATTTGGATTTGAAACGATTCATCTTGGAATTTATCCATTTTTGAATATTACAGGAGAATTATAAAATGTTTTGCCTTTCATTTAGAATAAACATTATTAAATTTTTAGTACCTGAAATCGTGCATTTTTCAATTTTGGAATATTCTAATTTGAAATTGTCAGATTTTAACGTTGTTAATCTTAAAATGGTCAATTCAACCCTAAACTCATAAATAATGATATCATTTTTGCTTAAAAAAGCGCATGATAAAAAAGTGTAACATCTCATTCAGTAGCATTGTATGGCATCAAATAACATAATACGTCATAAACCATAAAGGAGCATAACATGCCATAAAATAGCATAATGTGGCATAAAGGATCATAACAAGCCGTAAAGTAATATAACAAGTCGTAAAATACAACAATATAACACGGAATAATATATTCCGAGGACTTTTATCAAAAGAATTGCTGATCAGATTTTACGAGACACTTATAATTATCAGCTCATAATTATTCATTATTTTTAAAACTATTTTAGTCTAATAATTAAAACTCAGTTTTCGAAATGAGTAGAGTCACATTAAAAATGCGACAATACACATTGCAATAACTTTATTAATATATTTTTTTATTTAAATAATGTATTTTTTAGTCACCATTGTGGGAATTCTACTTCCAACCATCTAAATTTGAATCTGTCAAAAATTACTGATTCGAAGTCAGCTTGGACTGATTCAAATAATGCGGATTCGAAGACTGAGAAATCAGTCAAATAATTTATTTTGCCTATAATTAAATTTCATCCATAATAAAACGAATTTTCAAAAAAAAAGTTAAATTTTCAACCAAAAGGATGAACTTTTATTTCAAATGATGAATCTTCAAACCAGTAGCCGAACTTTCAACAAATTAGATAAATTAAAAAAAAAAATTCTCCCCCAAATAGATTAATTTTTTACGAATTAAGACGATTTTCAACAAAATACGCGTATTTCAACCAAAAATGAAATACTAAAATTTGTAGTCATTATATTATTTGAATGAAAATGTTTATTTATTAAATTATCATGCAAAATTATATTTTTTCTTGATTTTTTTAACTGTTCAGAATTGAAGAAAATTGCTCGGAATATTGGATTTCTAATAGTCGAATTTTTTAGAGTTGAATTAAAATGTTTAAAAAATTTTTAACCGTTGAAAATTTAAAAAATGGTTGAAAAAACAAGTGAAAAAAATGTTATATTTACATAATTTGCTATGAGAATTAAATAAAAATTTCAATTTATGATCATTAAATAAACATTACAGTCTATACAATTTCTTTAAAAAGTCGATTTCTTCGTAAACAGGTTGCCATTGAAAAATCTTGTTTTGGCAAATGTATTAATCATCCAATGGACTTTCAGATAGACAATTTATATTTAATAAAAATTTTAACTTGTAACAAGCGTAAATATAAATTAGATATTGGTCAAAATTGAAGAAAAATTGATCTTGCAAGGGAATTCTGAATTTCTTTAAAATTAAACAATTTACCAATTTTAACGTTAACAATTGAACTGTTTCATCCTTTTAATAGGAAATTTTTTAATTAGAACTATTTAAAATTGTTGCTTTAAAATCAAAATTTAAGAAACCTTAATTTTTAGAAACCGTTACTGAAGTTAGATAAAAATATAGTAAAGTTACTGTAAATGTTACTGAATTTCGTTTTCAGCAACCTAATTTCGTAAATTGCAGTAAATTTTTTGGGCTGGGCATTCACTTTTAGGGATTTTTTTGTAAAATTGCAGATCGGAAAAAGGATTCGTCTTTTAAACCTATCCGCGAATCAACCCATTCTTTGTCACTTTCATCAGAAGTGAATCGTCGCTCAGGCAGACCATGTGTGATTGATCGTAAGAAGCAATCAGACGGCGCGTTGTCTGGAGAATACAATTTAATTTCGTAAATTTGAGTTACTTTATTGGCAGCGTGCATTTATTTTGACGAATTTTTTGTCAAATTTCAGGTTTATTTAAATTTAAAGCATTGCCGATAGCTAGCCAATATTTTATCGCATATTTCTGGCAGCTTATGGGTACCACGTCGGAAAAACAACTCGTCTTTTGAAGCTTTCTACGAATCGACCCATTTTTTGGCATATTCATAAGAAGTGAATCGTTGCTCAAGCAGATCATGAGTTAGATCGGAAAAGGTGATAATCAGACGGCGCGTTGCCTAGAGAATGCAACCTAATTTCGTAAATTTCAGTCACTTTATTGGGAGCGTGCATTCATTTTCAGGGATTTTTTGTTTGTAAAATTTCAGGTTTATTTGAATTCAAATTATTTTCTACCGCTAGCCACTACTTTCTCCCATATTTCCTACAACTTATGGATACCACGTCGGAAAAACGACTCGTCTTTTGAATCTATCCACGAATCGATCCTTTTTTTGGCATCTTCATAAGAAGTGAATCGTTACTCAGACATACCATGAGTCATGGATCGCATAAAGTGGTAATCAAAGGGCGTGTTGACTGGAGAATACAATCCGATTTCGTAAATTTCAGTTACTCTATTGGAACCGTGCATTCATTTTGAGGGATTTTTTTTGTAAAATTGCAGGTTTATTTAAATTCAAAGACTTGTCCACCACTAGCCATTACTTTTTCCATCTTTCTGGCAGCTTATGAATACGAGTTCGGAAAAAAGACTCGGTTTTTGAAGCTATCGACGAATCGACCCATTTTTTGGCATCTTCATTAGAAGTAAATCGTTGCTCATACACACCATGAGTAATGATTCGGAAGAGGTGGTAATCAGACGGCGCAATATCTGCATAATACAACCTAATTTCGTAAGCCTCAGTTACTTTAGTATATTAAATACGTCGAAATTTTCAAAAAATTTCTAACAGTGTATTCACAGACAAAAGCGAAGTATCCAACTCGGGTTTAGTCATAAGGAAGATTGCAAGTAATTCTGAACCCAATTATATCGATACATGTAAAATGTAGAGTGCATTTTAATATTTAGCATTGCCCAATGCCCACGCATCGAGAACCGGATGCTCTGCAGCGACGCGAAATAAGATATTATAATCTGGCGGACGATCGTAAATAACCTCCCGGCGACATCGCATTAAGCCGCGCTGTAAAACCGTGCAACGTGTTACCCCGGATAGTCACCCTGCCGAATCGAAGCGAAAATTTTTCAAAGTCGGGTTCTACATAATACGCTGTTAATTAATTTTCAGTAGAATTAAAACCGGTAAACTGCGAAGCGTTGATAAAGTAAGCAATTTTACTCCGGGGTTCATATTTGTAATTAATTCTTATCGAATTTTTTCGGTAATGAGAGAGATTACAGGCCTCGTTCGATACTATTTAACAAATTCGGGGCTTAAATGGAAAAATGTCTAGTTTCGTTTTTTTTTTAATCTTATTATCCTGAAATGTGACCAGAATGCGTCCAGGTTAAATTAAAATATTTCAGCATTCAATAAAATGAATTCATTGAAGTGAATTCAGATAATTTTTTGTAAATAATCAAGCTCATTTCACTGAATTCAACAAAATGAAGTTGTGTTCTATCAAGTCAATTCTATTAAATAATCTCAAAATGAATATTTTAGTGTTAATTCTACTCAATTTAAATCATATTCTAATCAAATTATAATTTAATTTTAGTAATTGTAATTTAATTTTAGCAATTATAATTTAATCGAAACAATTGAAAGTAATTACAAAAACCTGAAATTGAAAATTGTATTTTAGCAATTACGTTTAAACTAGAAAAAACGCGCGATTAATATTTTTGTCGCGCGCAATTTTTAATTAATTTATAAAATTATTATTAATAAAAAATTTTCGTATTTTATAGTATTTATTATCTATGGTAATAGAAGAGAAAACCAAGTTAATATTTTTGATAATTGATGAAAATTATTATCTTAATTTATTAACTAAAATATAATATTTTTGCATTTTTCATCAATAATACCAATTTTCGACGAAAAAGACTAACATAACCTAAAGTTCTTCAAAATTGAAAGTTTAATTTTTTAAATCTATTGATTTTGTTTGTAAATAATATTTACGTTTTAAAACATTATTTACGTACATTATTATTCTTAAAGTATTGTAAATATTTTTTAAAATTTAATGTTTTTTATTAATAATAACTATTTTAAACAAAAAATACTAACATAACATAACAAAAAAATTTGAAAGACTGATTTCCGTTGAGAAATGTTAACATAACCTATATCGTTTTTCAATGAAAAATACTCATTTCCGACAACAAAAAGTAATAAAAGAACCTAAAGTTCTTCAAAATTGTAAGTTTCATTCTTGAAATTAAATAATTTTTCTTTAAAATAATATTTTTGTTGAAAAACGGAAATATACCCTATTATTGTTTAAGTATTGTAAATATTCTTTGAAATTAAATGTTTTTTGTGATTAATAACTTTTCTTTTCTTTTTCTTTTCTTTACTATTATTTTTTGTCGAAATAAAGATTTACAATTTTTGAACAGTTTCAGGTTATATTAAATTTTTCCCTCAGGAAATTACTTATTTAAAAAAAAAATCATTAGATTTCTAAGAGGAATTACAATTTTGAACAATTTTATGTAATGTTAGTATTTGTGCAAAATTTATTTCGAAAATTTTAAATTTAAGATATCAAAAAACTTCAAGTTTAACTATTTTTTAGGTTTATTTCGTTATTTACTTTTATGGTTAAATAAATATAATTTTCCTAATATTCTTAATTTTTTTTTAATTTTGGAAAATTTCATAAATCTTTCAGTTTTAAAATATTTTGAATCTCTTTAAAATTTCTGAAATTCCTAAATATCTTTTAAACTGACTTTTTTCAAAATAAGTTTTTTAAAATAACGAAACATTCTGAAAAAAATTCTGCTATATAAAATTTGTAACATAAAAAATGATAAAAATTTTTCAGAGAAATCTTAAGAAAAAATTGTATTATTTTAAAACCTTTCAAACTGTCTTATAATCTTCCAGATTCTTTCTTGAAATATTTTGATATCTTAAAAGCTTAAAATTAAACCTTAAATGATAAATTAAGATATACTAAGTTTTTTCTAATAATTTCCTAAAAAATGAATTGTGATAAATAAAATAGAAGTTTAATAATTCTATTATTGTTGTTTTTACACCGATTCTTCAGTGGAATTACTTAATACAATATTTAATCCGTTATTACGTTTTTTACTGATTCAAATTTAGAGGGAATTTTTTTTCACTGCCATTTAAATGGTCGGAAAAGTAGGTTGAGGGCTCCTATTGATTTTATCTAACCCTCAACATAAGAAAACATTTTTCATCCATTCCTGCCAAATGCTAATTTATTCTTTTCGTGAAGATCTGCTACAATTTACGAGAACCCATGACAACCCCAAACAAGATTTTAGATTACCGTTTTAGCATTTTCCAATAGGAAACCATCTGACTCCTAAAATCGACCATTTTCCCATAACTTATGTCATAGTTCCTGCCCCCAATTCCCCTGGGAAGAGCGGATATTTTTTTAAAGGGTTCCTCCCTATTTCAGCTGTTTTATCTATGCAACTGCGCGTCATTGGTCAATTTCTAAGGATATCTGTTTAATCTTTAAAATAAGAAAGAGATTAGATATCTGAAAACAGCTTGGAAAACAGTCTTATACCAAAAGTCCTCAAGGATGTGGAACTTTAGAAATATCAGATTCGAACAAATAAAAGCGAACGAAAAGTAAATGGAAATTTTAAATTGTTAATTAGGTAAACTTTCTGTTCCGGGGGGGGGGGGGGGGGGGGGGGGGGCAATTTTTCTATGTTGTCTTGCATGGAGGAGAGAAGTGTTAAAAACTATTTCTTAAGCAAAATATTTTCAGGTCTGCGAATCACTAAAAAGAGATTTAAAATTGTTATTTAATATATTACTATAAATAATATTTTAAAACGTTTTACCACTCTTTTTCCCACTTAAATTCCAACTGAATGAAAAATTAAAATTAAAAGTTCAGTTTTTCCTGTTAAAAAGTTAATTTGGTTTTTCTTGGCTAAGATATTTTTTTATTGAAGATTCAAATATTTTGCATTCATCCTTAAGGTTTGAAAATTAATCTGTTTTTGTTGAACTTTCTCCTTTCACGTTAAAAATTCAAATATTAAACTGTGTTGGTTAAAAATGAATTGTTTTGTTGAAAATTTACAATTTGGGGTTGAAAATTTATTTTTTATAATTGAAAATTAAATTTTGGTCAAATTTAACTGGTCTTTATTTAAAATTAAATTAAATTTGATGAATTGTCACCTATTACATTTTTTTGTTGAAAATTAATATGTTTATGTTGAAAATTTAACTCTTTGGTTAAAAGTTGAACGAATTTCTTAGAAATTAATTTTGTGATAAAGATTCATATTTTTAGTGGAAAACGCATTTCTTTGGTTAAAAATCAAACTATTTTGATAAAATTCAACGACTCGTTTGCAAATTAAAGTTTTTTATAGAAAATTTGTCTATTTGTATTAAAAAATTCCACAATTTGTTAGAAAATTAAACTGTTTGTTCAAATTTTTTTAATGCTATTTTAACTATTCCATTTTTGGTTAATAATTGAAACGAAAATTTATATTTTCAAGTGGAAAATTAAAATATTTGGTTGAACATTCCAGTTTTTTGGTCAAATTTAACTATTTCTAATTTAAAATAAACAATTTTTGGTTGAAATATAAAATATTAAATTTTTCGTTGAAAATTAATCTTTTTAGGTTAAAGATTAAACTCGTTGGTTGAAAGTTGAACGGATTTCTTATAAATTAAAGTTTTTGATAAATATTCATATTTTTAGTAGAAAACTCATTTCTTTGGTTAAAAACCAAACCAGTTTGATAAAATTCAACGATTCGTTTGCAAATTAAAGTTTTTTATAGAAAATTTGTCTGTGTGTTTTGAAAAATTCCACAATTTGTTAGAAAATTAAACTGTTCAAATTTTTTAAATGAAAATTTAACTATTCCATTTTTTGTTAATAATTGAAACGAAAATTTATATTTTCAAGTGGAAAATTAAACTATTTGGTTGAACATTCCAGTTTTTTGGTCAAATTTAACTATTTCTAATTTAAAATAAACAATTTTTGGTTGAAATATAAAGATTACATTTTTCGTTGAAAATTAATCTTTTTAGGTTGAAGATTAAACTCGTTGGTGGAAAGTTGAACGGATTTCTTATAAATTAAAGTTTTTGATAAATATTCATATTTTTAGTGGAAAATTCATTTCTTTGGTTAAAAACCAAACCGGTTTGATAAAATTCAACGAATCGTTTGCAAATTAAAGTTTTTTATAGAAAATTTGTCTGTGTGTCTTGAAAAATTCCACAATTTGTTAGAAAATGAAACTGTTTGTTAAAATTTTTTTTTAATGGGAATTTAACTATTCCATTTTTAGTTAATAATTGAGATTTTTTGGTTTTAAAATGCAACTATTTGGTTAAAAAATGATTTAATTGGTTGAAAATTCGTCTTTTTGTGTAGAAAATTAATCTTCTTCGTTAAAAATTTAATTTATTATTAAAAATGTTATGTATTATTTTGTTTGTTAAGAATTCGTTTTTCAAGCAGAAAATAAATATTTTTAAAAGTAAATTTATATGTTCAAGCTGAAAATTCAACTATTTATTTGAAATTTAATGTAATTTATTAAAAATTCGTGTTTTTTTGAAGAAAATTAATCTCATTGGTTAAAAATTCTACTATTTATTAAAAAAAAATTTAATTAGTTAAAAAATCTACAAATTAGTTGAAGATTTATGTTTTTTGTTGAGAATGCGTCTCCTTTAGTAGAAAATTAATCTTTTTGGTTGAAAGTTTAATTATTTGTATGAAAATTCAACTGTTTTTTAGAAATATTGTCACTTTGGCTTGAAAATTGACTATTTTGGATAATATTTATTGTCTTTCTTGACTGAAAAATCTTTAAATAAAAATAATTTTTTAATTATTTAGATAGCTGCATTTTCTGGGTCATAAAATTTAAACTTTACAAATTCTATAATGGCGGAATTTTATTTTTCAGGACTTTTAAATCGTTCCGCTAAATTAAGGTTGTGAAAATAAAAATTTTAATTGTTCCATTTAAAAAAACATTATGTTCTGAGTAAAAGTGTTGAATTTTTATTTATAAGTAACAACTGGATCATTATTCACGTTTAAACAATTTTTTCACTTAAAAAAAAAAATTATTAATTATTATTTACTAATTATTTATTAATATTTAAATAATCAAAGATTAATAATTAAATAAAATTTCTTCTAATTTAATAAATGCTTCGATTAAAAAAAAATGTTACTCGTTCAATTTTTAATGTTTATAACTTTAAATTGCTTAAAGTAATAAATCAAAAAAATTTCCATGACTTGTCCCTCACTGCTTCAACATAATTTAAAATTGCTTAAGTGAAAAGCGTTAAAAGCTTCCGTTTTATGCTCGTAAATTATCGAGCTTCTGAATAAAAAATTTAATTTAAAATTTAAGTTCGGGTTCACTTTTGATCGTGAAAGTTTTCTGCGAGTTTTAAAAAAAACAGTCACCCTGAAAAAGTAGGAAAAAATAATATAATATTAATTTTTTAAGAGTGATAAATTGTTATAATTTCTTTAATGTACAGGAAAAATAATATAATATTCATATTGTATAAGCGACAACTTTTTCAAATTCTGAAGGTTTAAATGAGGAGGTACCAATTTTAGATCATTCTAGAACTCCCGTTTTGCTAATTTAAACACATTCGTTCCGCACCACCGCTCTGATCCATGGCGCTGATCAATCCCTCTAGCAATCATCCAAGGTGAAGAGCTTCACAAAGTCATCATGTGTGAAGGATCACACAAAAATTGAAAAAATACCCTCTCTCTAGAATCATGTTACCTGATGGAATTTAATAATAGAAATAATATTTTTCGATTAACCCCTAAAAATGTCGGCTTCCGTTTTCAATTAGCTTTCCCCTCGTTGATGCAACCATTTCAGACTGACCACACCCGAAAAAAATTTCACTCCCGCACTCGAAATTCGGAGCCAGCGTAATGCACGTTTTGGTAAATGGAGATTACTATCCGCATTGTCTGCTCTTACCATTGAGGGGTGTGGGGTAAAGAGGAAGGGGTGCGAAAGACAGCATACGGTCAGCGGAAATAAAGACGAAGGTATAGGTGTCGGGGGATGGACCATTTCCCGGGAACATCCTATGAAACCGAGTGCAGTCCGGGGTATAGTAAAGTAGACGTCCCCGTCCACCATATCCGACCCCTGAGTTTATCGGGGGCGGCACGAAGGGAAGGGGGTAATATAAGTGGAAGAGCGTGTGAAGAGGACCGTGTGCTATGTGAAAGGGGAAAGGGACATATGATGGGAGTAGGGATTGGTTTGATATCAGAGGACGTTCTGGCTCTATTGAAGTAAAAATACGAAAAAATTTTCGAAAATTTCAAATCGGTCCATATTATCGAAAATATTTTTTTGAATTAGGGAAACGTACATTTTGGTAATATATATTTTCGGATTTACAATGAGAAATGTGGATATCTTTTTAGGAAATTTGGGAATTACATTTTTATTTTATTTAATAGGGTCAAACGGGGTAACTATGGATCAGCTGGGGTAAACGTGGGTCAAATTTTGGGCTCCATAATTTAGTGAATTTTTATTATTTTTTTTATGAGACTTTTGGTATGTTTTGTAAACAATAT
The DNA here is from genome assembly GCF_010883055.1 of Belonocnema kinseyi. Classification (NCBI taxonomy): domain Eukaryota; kingdom Metazoa; phylum Arthropoda; class Insecta; order Hymenoptera; family Cynipidae; genus Belonocnema; species Belonocnema kinseyi. The sequence goes on along the minus strand of NC_046666.1, from coordinate 49,929,348 downwards.
TCTTGGGACGTACAGTAGTATAATATTAAGAAAACAAACCAATTTTAGGGAGATATACCTTGATCCATATTTACCCCGCTGATACACAATTTCTCAGATTGCAGGTTAATTTTGATTCATTGCGGAAATAAATTTTAGTTTACTGGAATTTAATTCGTATTTCTGTGGAATTGAATTTGAATATCTGGATTTTAATTTTAATTTTCCTTTTTCTATAGAAAAGTACTGTTGAATTTTTAACCAAAAACAAAAATATTCAAACAAGAAGAATAATTTGCCACCGAAAAAGGCGAATTTTCAAACAAACTACATGAATTTACAACCAAGTAGTTGAATAAAAAAAATGTTAAGTAAGAAAATTTATTTTTCTAAAAAAGAGACTAATTTCGAAGGAGATTCATTATTTTTCAACCAAATAGTTGACGCTTTAACTAAAAAAGGAGAATTTACCATTAAAATGGGATTAGTTATATATTTTCAGTTAAGGAACGTAATTTTGACGAAAACAGAAACTAATTTAAAAAAAAACGAATTTTCAAACAAGAGGAATAATTTTCTATATAAAATAAAAATAAATTTTTAACAAAATAGTTGAATTTTCGAATGAAAAAGAATTTATAATCAAAAATGGAATATACAAATAAAAACAAATAGTTTCAATAAAAAAGAAACGATATTTCAACAAATAGTTGATTTTTCAATTAAAATTGAAAAAATTTTCGACGAAATATCTCGACTTTCAGACAAATAGGTTAAATTTCAAACAAAGAATAAAATTAATTTTTAGTTAAAAAAATTTATTTTCTCCAAAAATGAAACAAATGTTTAACAATTAGCATGAATCTTCAACGAAAAAAAAGAATTTTTGTTTAAAAAAGGATTTTTTTAATTCTACAAGACGGTTAGATTTTTCACCTAAATACAATTTCAATTTTCTACTAAAAATAGTGAGCAGAAAAATTAATTTTCGACAAAAAAATACACATTTTTTTACAAAATACATGAATTTTCAACCAAATATTAGAATTTTTAACTAAAAACAAAAACAAAATATCATTGAGTGAGAAGTGAATAGCTAAATTTTAAATTAAAAAATTAATTTCCAACCGAAAAAAAACAACATTTTCAGCAATATGCTTCAACTAATAAGATTAATTTTGTACCGAAAAGACGAATTCAGATTTAAAAAAATATTTTTTAACAAAAAGGATTACAGAAAAAATAGGTGAAAACTATTTGGATTACATCGAAATACGAAGATAAATACTTAAAATATCTAAATTACTTCAAATTGAATGGATTATAATTGGATTAATTTTGATTGTATAGGTTGATTACTTTGGATTACAAGTTAGTCCGACATATTGGGATTACTCTTTATTACACGTTGATTACTAAAAATAAATAAGTTACTTCGAATTTTCCGGATTACATATTGATTATTGTGGATTAGAGGTTTATTCCTCTGGCTGAGAACTGGATTACTCCAGATTACAAGTGAATTACTCTGGAATACTGGGATTACTACTACGGATTACAAGTTAATTACTTAGAATACCTCAATTATTTTGGATTGACTGCATTATAAGTAGATTACCTTGAATAATAGGTTCATTGTTCCGGATTACAAGTAGCTAACCCCGCATTGTGAATGGATTACTCCATCTTAAAATTTGATTGCTCTGGAATACTGGAATTTCTCTGATCTCCAAGTTAATAACTTGTAATATCTAAATTACTTTTGATTAATTCCATTACGCGTGGATTACAAGTAAATTATAGATTGATTACCCCAAATTACAAGTAGAATAATCTAGATTAGAACTGGATTACTTCATATTACAAGTGGATTAATTCGAAATACCAAGTTAATTACTTAGAATACCTAAATAACTTCAAATCGGATGGAGTATAAATGAATAACTTGAATTGTAGCTCATTATCTAGATTACAAGTGGATTACCTTAGAAAAGAATTGGATCACTCCAGATTACAAGTGTTTTATTCTGGAGTACTTAGATTACTCTTTATTACACGTTAATTAGGTGAAATAACTTTAATTACTTCGAATTAACTGGATTATAAATAGATTATCCTGAATTATAAATTCATTACTCTGGGTTAGAACTAGATTACTTCAGTATTCGAGTGCACTACTCCAGATTACAAGAGGATTACTTCATAATGCAAGGAGATTACTTTGGACTACTAGTATTAATCTGGATTATAGGTTATTTACTTGGAATACCCGAATTATTTCTGATTGACTGGATTACAATTAGAATACCCTGGATTACCCTGGATAGTTTGAAAAGTAGATTGTTTTGGAATACTGGGATTACTATGAATCTCAAGTTAATTACTTGGGATATTTCTATTACTTTTGACTGATTGCATTACGAGTAGATTATCGAGGATTACAAGTAGATCACATTGGATTACACGTGAAATACTCTGGATTAGAGGTTTGATTATTTCAGATTACGAGTGGATTACTCCGAAATAATTGGATTACTCTGGTTTACAATTTACTTGCAATACCTGAATTACTTTGGACTAAATGGATTACATGAAGATTACCATAAATAATAGGTTTATTTCTCTGATTAAAATTCGATTACCTCAAATTATAACTGGATTGCTCCGCATTAGAAATGGATTGTCCCAGGTACAGGGATCAGTCTGAACTCCAAGGTAATTACTTTAAATAGATAAATTACTTTGGATTAACTACATTATGAGCGGATAACCCTGGATTATAGGTTTATTCCTCTGGATTACAATTATATTGCTTTGGAAAACTGGGATTACTACGAATCCCAAGTTAATTACTTGGAATATTTTAATTATTTTTGATTGATTGCACTATGAGTAGATTATCGGCAGGATTATAAGTTGCTTTCCTTGGATTACAAGAGGATTACTCTGGGTTAGAATTTGGATTATTTTAGATTACAAGTGAATTACTCCGAAATAATTGGATTCTCTGGAATACAACTCACTCGCAATACCAGAATTACTTTGCACTAACTAGATTCCATTTGGTTTACCATTCGAAATTATAACTGGATTACTCCAGATTAGAAGTGGATTGTCCCAGGTACTGGGATTACTCTGAACTTAAATAGCTAAATTACCTTGGATTAATTATATTGCGATTGAATTATCCTGGATTATAGGTGAATTATTCTGGATTACAAGTGGATTACTTTAGAATACCGGGACTACCCTGGTTTACAAGAAGATTATTTCAGAATACTAGGATTACTATGAATTACAAGTTAATTACTTCGAATACCTAAATTACTTCGAACTGACTGCATTAAAAGTGGATATGGATTATGTGTTAATTGCCCGGGATTAAAGTGGATTGCCGCTGCTAATAACTGAATTACTGCGGATTACAATGAAATTACTCCGGAATACTCGGATTACTCCAAATTACAACTGGATAGCTCGGATTGCAATGGATTAATCGCATTACTAATGATTTCCAGGTCGAATAACCAAACGGTCTAGTGGATTAGTTTCCCCCTCGATTCTAAATTATTATTAATCCCGAGAATATTCTCGAGCACATTCCCTGACTAATTTCTCGATAATTTCAGAACTCTACGTCTAGGCCCAATAAGAGAAACAATTTCCATCGATTCATGAGAATTCATTCGAGAAATGGTAATTATAAGCAGAAATCGAGGAGAGCGGCATCAATTAAAGGAGAATTTGGTTTTAATTAAGTCCGGAATAGGAACTACGAGAATCGGAACGTGGAGACTGTGTAGTGCCTTTTCCAGACGATCAGCGGCCATCTCTCCAATACTCTCTCTCTCACACGCTCTCTCTCTCTCTCTCTCTTTCATCCGCCTCTCTCTCTCTCTCTCTCGCTGTCTCTTTGAAAATTCGATCTCTCTCGCTCGCACCCGCAACCTACGCCCGCGGAGTAAAATATTTGAAGTGAGCTCCGCCTCGTTCCGCCATCATGCCCTCGACCAGTACACAATTATTAGGTACTTTAATGCCCAGTTTCTGAGGTTTTGCCGATCTGTGAACGTCTCGCGGAGCACAAATTTCCTGTAAAGATATGGCAATAACGATTTCTCGCGGCTTCGTTTATTCTACGGTTGAGATACTGAATTGCAGCTTTAGGAAAAATTTTATTCCACCCAGAGTCTCTTTTTTTGGGTCAGGTTTAGGAATACTTGGAAAGATGGCTCAATAACCGATAACGCTCCTGTTAGCACCATTTCTAGATCGATATTCGATTTTTAAGAAATTTTTTTTCATGCTTTTTTAGATGCAGTGGTCAGAATCTACCTAGAATAAGTAAACTAGTAAGTTCTAGTTAGGGCACTGTTAGGTTCCACACTTTTATTTTCAATGAAAAAATATAAACATCGGGAATTATTTATTCAAGATTTGTATGTATTTAAATATTATTATTCATTTTGTTGTTTACAAATCATTTTTTACATTTATTTGTATCACAGCTAAATGCTGAATATATAGGAAAAAGAGTAGTTCTATGTGGGGGGAGGGGGTTAAAAGGGTATTCTTGTATTATTACGTTTTTGTATTTTTAACGGAAAACTCTAAAAAATTGTACGTTTTTTAATTAATTTATTTTTTAGATCACTTATTAACTCATAACATTGCGAATTATTGGTATTTTCTTAATTCTTTGGCATAATTTATGAAATTTTTTGTTTGAACTTTGAACTATTTTAATGAAAGTTAATTTTTTTTGTTTTGATTAAAAATTTCTTTTTATAACTAAAAATTAATTGATTCAATTTTTGTTTGGAAATCAATCTTTTTTAGTTGAAAATTCATATACTTAGTTAAAAATTAATCTTTTTTGTTAAAAAATGTATCTTTTTGGTAGGAGATTCAATTACTTGGATGAAAATAAATCTTTTTTTTAAATAAATTTATACTTTTGGTTTGAAAATTGTCAAAATAGATTCTGGAAGATTTTATGGATTTTTTTTAATTTGCAGGATATTCTAAAAATTGCAGGGAAAATTCCATTCATTTTGAAAGATATTTAGAAGTTTGGGAAAAATTCAAAAATAATTTTAAATTTGAAAAATTTTTAAACAATTTTGAGATTTCTCAAGATTTTGAAATAAAATTTTGAAGCTTTTCAAGGATTTTAATACTGTTTAAGAAGAAAATAATTTAACTTCGAATTCAAGAAGTCTTCAGTTAAAATAAAAAAAATTATTTATCAATTTGAAGGTTTCTAGCTTACAATTGCTCAAAATAATATAATTTTGAGAATTTTAAAGTTCATTGATTGATTCTTAAATTTAGAGGATTGAAAATAATATTGCAGATTCATATTTTTGGAATTATATCTGAATCTTTGAACTCCAAATAATTGATAAAAGTTAAAATTTCTGATTTTTGCAATTTATCTGCATTTCACTTAAAATTGAATACAATTTAATGGCGGTCGGAGCGCAGTCACAAAAAAAATCAATAACTTTTGAACATTGGTACGTGTAAGAATTATTTTACAGACGAAGAAGTTTAATTAATTTTCAATTGTTTAAAACAAACGATTATTTAAACAATAAAAAATGTTTTTTTACTACCGAACAATGTTTTAGCGTAAAGTATACTTCGTAACAAAAATTTTCATAACTCAATTATTTATTTCGATGAACCGTTCGCGAGTAATCCATTTTTGAAAAAAAATTATCAAGAACTTTGAAAAAAATGAATTTTTTGCAAAAATATTTTAGGGGAGTTATTTTGATGCAAAAACGAATCGAAAATTGTATAAATTGATTGAAAATAGAACTATCGATTTAAAAGTAGCACACTTGAGATATTTTGACGCTGATATTAATTTTATTGACCATAACAAATGTTCGCAAACCGGGATATGACCGGGAATTTTTTTCTTCTATTAAAACAACCAGCCTGGTTTATTAAAAAGAAACTTCTAAGCCAGAATAAGTAGAATTAAGATTAAAATAAACTTGAGAGGTTAATTCTCATTCTTAGAGAGGAAAACTTCCGAGGAGAAAGGATGACTACGCCAATGGGTTGGTTGGGTGGAGCATCGGCCGCTGGTAAATGGAGTCATGTACCATACTTGTATACAAACAAATTTTTTATCTCAGGTTTTTAAAACATCTTAAATGCATTAAATTAAAACAAAAAATAAACAATTTTACTAGTTGTCTCCAAATACAAATGAAAAAGTTGAGAAAACTTCTTTGAAAGAAGTAACAACAATAAAAAATGCATAACTCCCTAATTTCCTATTTTTATCGATAAAAATTCCGTACGAAAAGCATTGGTTACGCCAATGGGTTGACTAGGTGGCGCGTCAGACTCTGGTGCAGCCAGGATGCACGCATACAGATAAGCTCGATATCCCGTTGTCCTTTTTTTGTTCCTTTTGGCCTCCCGCAATCTCCCGTAGGCGAGGATTACGCTCGTCTCTCGAG
>NC_046666.1:49914876-49922877 GCF_010883055.1 Belonocnema kinseyi | reverse complement strand
CGGGCATCCTCTCTCCTCTCAAGGAATCTCCCGGGTAATGCCGCGCCGCGTCGTCCGCCGTCAATTTGCATATTTTGTTAGGTTAAATCTAAAAACGGCACCGGGGATACCTGACTGGTGGGCTCAGGGAAGCGCGAAACGAGTTCACGATCGTCACGCACCCAAAAAGGTCTCCTGCGAATGCGCCATTACGACCACCATTGCAACCCTTCTTTCTAGTAAAAGGAGAGTCTGTGCATAGATAACGGAGAATTACGCCGGACATCTGGTGTCCTGGGTAACCGAAAAATTTGACCGGTGGGTTTATCCCACTAATTTATTGTGAGAGACGTACTCGCGATCGTAACAACGGCTGAATTTCAGACATTCAGAATTTAGATTGCCAATTTCCAGCTGGTGCACAAAATAAAGCATCACTGATGAGGTCATTCAGAAGAAGGTTTATTTAATTCCGGTTGGCGGGGTCCCTAATCTTCTGTTTATAAACCAGAATACGAAAGTGGCCATCCACACCACGTGGAAATTGGGGGGGGGGGGCTTGACCGGGAAATGATAGGGAATTTACTTCTGATCGCAGTAAAGTTGAAGTTAACATTTAAAAAATTTTAATTAGATTAAAATCAAAATTAAAAGTCCTATTTATTGTCCAATAATGAAATTAATGGAAACTCCCGTTAAAAGAAAATATAAAAAAAAAACAAGAATCCAACGACCAAATTTGGACCACAACGAACAGACAAACAAAAAAACTCCTATTGTGATCTGAAAATATAAAAAAAAATTTTCGGACAAAAATAAAAAGGTGGAAAGAAAAATAAGAAGGTAGGTAGTAATAAAGATAATGAAAATAAAAAAGACGAAAGAAAAAAGAATGAAGGGGATGTGGTTGGCTGCCTTCTTATTTTTCTTTCTTTTTTTTATTTTTGTGCGAAAATGATTTTTTTTATTTTTTCAGAATACAATAGGAGTTTTTGTGTGTTTGTGGTAGTCCAAATTTGGTCGTTGGATTCTGTTTTTTTTTTTTTTAACAGGAGTTTTCATCAAATTTCAAGTTTTCGTTATTTTAATAATTTTGTTCAATTTATAAAAGTGATTTCTACTTTATCTATAAACGCGTATTATCTCAGTTTACTCTAATTAAATCAAAATTTATTATTGATTTTTCCCTCTTAGAATTTAACCGCGTCCCCTTATCGAGGGTCGTTTCAGACCCATGGTTTTATTAGTAAATGTCTGCATTTGCCAGAGGTTTTATTGATAATTGAGCGTTTTAACATGCCTTGGGTCTGAAATGACCCACGATATCCTGAGAATGTACCAAAAAAGCAATAACCTGATCGGGTTAAATTAATTTTTTGAAAATGTATCTAAAAACAATTGTCCCGAAAAATTAGTGAATGCTCTAAATTTTTTAATTTTTATCCTACTTTTTAAAAAATTACACTTTTTATATAGAAAATTAATTTTTATGTTTGAAAATTCATCATTTTGGATAAATATTGATCTTTTTTTTTGTTAAAGACACAAAAATTTGTATGAGAATTTATCATTTTTAATTGAAAATTCAACTATTTTCTTGAAAATCAATTTTTTTCGTGGAAAATTATCTTTTTCTTTGCAAGTTAATCTTGTTTAAAAATTCTTCCCTTAAGTTGAAAATTCAATTATTGCAGTTAAATATTTATCATTTTAGTGAAAATTAATTTTTCAGGTTGAAAATAAAATTAATTTGTTGAACTCATTTTTTTTCGTTAAAAATGGACGTATTTTATTCAAAAACTACTTTTTTGGGTAGAAAATGATTTTTTTTCATTGAATGTTAATCTCCTTTCTTTAAAATTCTTCTTTTGCATTCAAAATTCAAGTATTTCAGTTAAATATTTATGATTTCAGTAAAAGTTAATTTTTCAGGTTGAAAGTAAAATTAATTTGGTTGAATTAATTTTTTTCGTTAAAAATTCATGTATTTAGTTGAAAATCGACTTTTTCGGGTAGAAAGTGATTTTTTTTCTTTAAACGTTAATCAGCTTGCTTCAAAATTCTTCTTTTGGGTTAAAAATTTAAGCAATACAGTTAAATGTTTATCATTTTAGTGAAAATTCATTTTTTAGGTCGAAAATAAAATTACTTGGTGGAATTCATTTTTTTCGATACAAAATCCCCGTATTTAGTTAAAAAATCAACTTCATTGTTAGAAAATAATTTGTTTCTTTGAGAGTTAATCTCATTGTTTAAAAATTCTTCGTTTCGGTTGAAAATTCAAGTATTACACTTAAATATTTATCATTTAAGTTGAAAATTCACCTTTTAATTTGAAAATAGATTTACTAATTTGCTTCGTTGAAAAATAAAATCTTTTGTTGAAAATTATTTTGTTTATTGAAGATTTATCATTTTAATTAAATTCTTTGGTTTAAAAAAAGAACTATTTGAATGAAAACTAGTTTTCTATTTGGATAAAAGAAAATTTTTGGTTGACATTTTATCTTTTTTAGTACAAAATATTATTCTTTTGGTTGAAAGTTCAACTGTTTCAGTAGAAGATTTATAATTTTGACAATTGATCTGCTTTGATTTAAATTCATCTATTTCGTTAAAATTTATGTATCTTGTTGAAAAATTGTATTTTTCGATAGAAAATTATTCTTTTTATATGAAAATTAATCTTAAATTTTACTTTAAAAATTATCCATTTCAGACTTCTGATCTAAATTTTAATTTTAGGAATTTTAAAATGCAATTTTAACGACTTGAACAATTAAAAATTAGAAGCGTTTCAAATCGAAGATTTTGCATAACAAATTTTAGTTGATCAATTGTGAATATAAATTAATTAATGGTTTTTAAAATTAAACTGTACTTTAAGATTCAAAAAGTAAATAATAATTGATTTTACAAGACGATTTGGAATCAGTTTATAATTAGTTTTAAAGCATTAAATTTGAATTTTTTAATTAGGAAAAAAAACAATTTAATATTTAGAAATACCTGACTATTCATTTAAAAAATCAGTAATTTTAAATTTAATATTTAAAATTAAACACAAAAACTAAACTTCGAACGTTACAATTTTAATTGTTCTGTTTGAACAGATTTAATTTGTATGTCAAATTTTTTAATTTTGGTGTATAAATAACAATGGAACATCTCTTATTCTTAGAAAAAATTTTAAAAACTTGAAGATATTTAGAAGTTTTTAAAAAAATTTTTAAATTATTAACATTTTTTTAATAATTATAAATAATTTGGAAGCTTTTAGGAAGTTTGAAAGGCTTCGGAAGCATAAAAAACATTTCCTAACAAAATTGAAAATGATTTTTTATTTTGAACATTTTTTAAAGAGAATATTTTAAAATATTTTGAAAGATTTACAAAATTATCAAAATGAATGTGGAACATTTCAATGAAGTTTTTTTTACAAGTTCTGAAAATATTTTAAAATTAATCTAAAATTTTTAAAAATGTAAAACAACATTTAGATGTTTCAAGATTTTGAAATAAAATTTTGAAGCATTTTAAGGTTTTTGAACTATTTAAAATAAAAATTATTTAGCTTCTAACTTAAGAAGTGTTCAGTGTGTAAAAAATGTAATCGTTCCATTTTTAACGCTTTTAGCTTAAAATTGCTAAAAGTGATATAATTTTGAACATTTAAAAAATTCTCTGATTGATTCTTGTAATACAGAATTGATTGAATTAGAAAATGTTTAAACTTCAGTTTTAAAGGTTTTAAACACAATAGTACCACTTTGTACTGGTTTAATTTGTAGCTCAGTTTTTATTATTTCAAAATATGGAAAATTTATTAGCTTTAGAGTTTGAATTAAAAAATTTCTTTGACCGTGAAAAATTTTTTCGAGTCGGTTAAAACCCGGGAAATGACCCGGATTTTTCTCCTTTGTTTAAAACTTCCACCGTGTGTCTTATCTCGATATTAATCATTTCAAAATTTGAAGGAAACTTTTCTTATTACTTTATTTCGATCTTAAAGTCTAATTTAAAACAAGCAAAAATTCGGCTCTCACTGCGGGCCTTCACCATGAAAAAATTCCTTTTCTAAAATACAAAGTGTTTTTCTTTTACATACAATAAATTAAAAACTAAATTATAATAACCAATTAGAAACATAAAAACATATTTTTGTTATTATCTATAATTTAAATATGTTGTCAAAAGTTACATTTTAACTGTCAAAAAATGTTCTAAAAATTAATGTTCATTGATTTTAAACGCGTTCAAAAACATATAAGTCATTTTCGAAATTTGGAACCACAAATGAAAAATATCGCGCCAAAACTCAAAGGATGTAAAATTTCGAATTGAATTTAGTTGATTGAACAGTTTTTTTTTATATGTTGAAATATTAAATTTAATGTAAAATGCATTGATACATCTGGTTTATATTTAATACTTCAGCCTGAAGATTAATTGAAATTTTATGATATTTTTTGATAAAAATAGGTTCAATAGTTCGTCGTTTATAAGTGTTTTTTCCCCCTAATAAAATTCTAATATTATTAAAATTAACAAAAAAGTGATAAAAATTCTATGAGTGCTGAGACAAACCAGTGTTTAAATTTGAAATTTCACAATCTCTCTTATGCTCAGCAACTCTAGTTTTTAATCTTCTGCCAGTTTCACCGATGTATACTTTATTGCAACAAGTGCATTCTATTAAATATACGACACCTGATAAATTTTCAACCTTTTCTGAATGTTTTTTATTCAGAAGAAAATGATTTAAAGTGTGGTTATTTTTAAAATAAACGTTGATGTTAAATTTTTTCAAAGAACGTCTTAGTCTTTCAGAAAGACCTTGAACATAAGGTAATTTAACCTATAAATCTGTTTTATTGTATTTTTGTAAATTTCGTGAATTATTTCTTCAATAACACTTTCTATTAACGAAAGTGGATAATTATTCTGCAACAACGTAACTTTTAAATTATATAAATTTTCTTTTCTAAATTTAACATTACCTAATTTTATGCACTTATCTACTAAACCTTTCATTACACCAATTTTTTGACTGAACAAATGGTGAGAATCATAATTTAAATACCGCCCCGACCACGACGGTTTCTTGTACCAATTTTTGTTTTTTGTACCAGTTATCTTTTATGTTGATAATTCAACAATTTGCTTAACATTATTTTTCATTCTTGACTGAACATTTTTTATTGGTACAACATTCACTTTTTGGTAGAAATTTCACCACTTTTTGGTTCAAAATGCAAGTTTTTAGTTGAAGATTTATCTATTTTGGTTGAAAATGAAACTATTTTATTGAAAATTGAAAAATTTGGTATAAAATTCAACTTTTTTGTAGAAAATTCGTTTTTATCGTTTTTTAAATTAAAAATTAATTTTTCTCAGTAGAAATTCATCTGCTTCATTTTTTGGTTGAAAATTGAACTTTTATGGTTTAAAAATGCAGACTATTCATATATATATTTTTTTTAATCATCAATTTGGTAACGGATTTAACTATGTTGTCATCAATTAAATGGTTTTGTAAAAAAATAGTTTTTTTGTTTTTAATTGAAAATTAGTTCTCAGTGGAAATGTAAATACTCCATTTTCAGGGTGGCCATTTTAATGAAAGAAAAAAACTTCTGGGCATCTTTCGTTTTACAACAAATTACAACTTGTTTGTCTTATTTAACATTTGTTTATCATCTATTTTTCACCTATTTTAGAAAAAAGTGACCTATTCACCTTTCTTGACGATAATAAGTACTGTGATGACTAAAATAAAATTTAAAAAATTAAGAAAGTGGATTTATCTTTTTAATTTATTAATAATTGCAAACTACTGCGCGCTTTCAGAATTAGGCTTAGCAGCTTCATTTGTTTTATTAATGATTCTCCGTATTATCCGAGCATACAGCTCAGTTAATGCGGAGTGCTTGAATGAGTCCCGTTGCCTCGGATAACGCGGAATCTCGGATAATCGAAGGCCGGATAATCTAGGTTCTACCGTTTTTTTATTCTATTTTTTTATTCATTTTTAAATTGGACTGCAAGACCAAAATAAGGTAATAAGGAAACTTTTCCTAAAATTTTGCGTTCATATCGACGGTCGGACAAGAAGTAGAAACAACTGCATTCTTGCTCCAAAAAGTTCGTTTAGATAATTCATATGACATTAATCATTTTATAATTTCCAGTTTTTACTTTTCTTACAGCCTTGGTAATCGTTTTTATTCCTCAAGTTGTGCATTCTTCAAATAAGTTCTTTTTCTCAGATGCGTTCACTTATACCGAGTGTCTGGTGGATGCACCCTTTACAAAAGGTTCACGGATTTTTACCAATTCAATTTTGTGCCCGAACAGTTCGATCGCTAAGAGTTTCCTTCTTATCGCTTTCGCGATAGGAATTTTTATTAGGGCTTTACCTCCTCTCCGCTTATGAGTTCGATTCGTTCTTCGCTACCATACATACAGATCGTCGCCACATGATGTATCCTGAGTACGCGTTCCGAAAACGAAATTTGAAAAACAATAGCATATGCGTAATCGAGGGAAATTGGGCTCTTTCTTCAGACCTTCGGTATCTACATTCTCACCCTTAGGAAAACGTCCATAACAGATAGAGGGTCAACATCTCAAAAACATGTTAATAGATACCACAGCACTTTTCCAAATTTCGGTAGGAATTTCAGGGTAGCTGCTGGAACGGAAAAACTGGAAACCAGAAAATGAGCGGTAATTTTATGAGACCGGGAAAATGGCAGTGAATTTTTTTTTGACGGAAAATTTTACAAAATTTCTAAAATAAATATTTACGCAATTTAAATTAGACCAAAATCCAAATTAAAAATCCCGTTTAACGTCCAATAATCAAATTGATGCAAAATCTTGTTAAACAAAACAAGAATCCAACGACCAAATTTGGACCACAACGAAAAAACGAAAACCAAAAAAAAAAAAAAAATTTCGGAAAAAAATAAAAAAGAGGAAAGCAAAATGAGAAGGCAGCCAACCACATCCCCTTCCTTCTCTTTTTCTTTCTTTTGCCTTTTTTATTTTTATGACCATGAAATTACAATAAAATAAAAATAAAAAACATAAATAAATAAATTAGCATTGCCAACGTTTCGGTACTCGTACAGTACCCTTATTAAGGCAAGAAAATTTTAAGTGGTAGAAATTGACAGCACCCACGAGCAGGTGCTCTCTCTTTGATACCTAAGAATCTCATTTTTCTTTCCTCTTTTTTATTTTTTTCCGAAAATTTTTTTAAAAATGTTTTCAGATTACAATAGGATTTTTGGTTTTCGTTTTTTTCGTTGTGGTCCAAATTTGGTCGTTGGATTCTTGTTTTGCTTAACAAGATTTTTCATTAAAATAAATATTTTGCATGCTTTCAACCGTTTTTAAAATAATAGCTTGAATTATGATTTTTACCCATTTTTATATCATTCAGTTTAGAATGCTTAAACCGAAAATCTTTCACTTTAAACATTTTAATTTTAGATTTTTTAATTTTAAGCATATATTTTAATTCAAAGAATTTAAAATTTCAATTTTAAAAGCTTGAATAATTAAAAATTAGAAGCACTTAAAATCGAAGATTTTGAATAACAAACATTTTTAGTTGATCAACTGTGAATGTAAATTAATTCATTATTTAAACAATTGAATTTTACATTAAGAATGAAAAAATGAATAGTAATTGATTTTACAAGACAATCCAGAATCAGTTCACAATTTTAAAATTTCCAGATTTGAATGTTAAAAAATTAAACTATTTTTAATTTTTAAATAACTTCAAAATATTATATTTATAATCAAAGGCTTTTATTAAATTCCAAATATTATTCCAGTCTCAAATATTCCAGTTCTAAAGAATGAATTTGAAATTTTTCAATTAAGAAAAAAATACAATAATTGTTCTACTTAATACAATTGTGGGTCCGGATGCAATAAGGGCACATAAAATTTTTTCGTGCGAAAACGAAGTCCCCTGGAGGCTTTAGAAAAAATTTTCGAATTTTA
>NC_046666.1:49911352-49914776 GCF_010883055.1 Belonocnema kinseyi | reverse complement strand
ATAATAATAATAATCGAAGAAAGGTGCCAAGTCTTCTAAATATTTTTAAATGAAAAAAAGAGAAATTATGAAAAAAATAGTTAAATTTTTATCCAAAAAAGATTTAAGTTTGACTTTTCAGCATAAAAATATGACTTCAATGAGAAAAAATGTCTATCAGAATAGTTGCATTTTCTACCCAAAAATATGAATTTTTTACAAAATAGTAAAATTTTTAAGAAAAAAAAGATTTTAACAAAAGTCTTCAATTTTAAAACCCAACCTTTACATATTTATCGAAGAAAGATGCAATTTCTAGTAAAAGAGATGAATTCTTAAATCAAAAAGACAAAATATACAAAAAATAGTTGAATTTTCATCCAAAAAAGATTTCAGTTTGATATTTCAGCATAAAAATATGAGTTTTAAAAAATAAGTCAATTTTTTACGAAACTAGTTGAATTTTTAATCCCCCAAAAAATAATTTTAAACCCAAAAATTTAATTTTCAACCAAAAAGGGCGTCTTTTTAATCAAATTGATAAATTTTTAAACAAATATTAAAATTTATAACTGAACAGTTAATCATGTGGAGGAAACAACTGCAAAAAATATAGATCAATAGCAAACAAATTACTATAACAAGAATATTATAGGATTTTTGTTCTTTAAATCCCTGACTTTTTCCTGACCAATAAAATTCCCTGACTTAAAAAAACTGTTGTGAGCTAGGTTCGTTTTTTATTTATCACATTTTTTTGCGCGTGATGTTCCGAAGAATTATGTACATAAATAAAGTACCCCCCTTACGTTACAAATCATAACAAGATCTCTCGAGCCAGCTGAGTGCGCATGCAACTGCGCACTTCTTTCCATTAAGATAACTTACATTTCTGTTACTATTCAGGAATTTTAGAAAACTATTTGTAATTTTCTGAAACCGCTTCTGAAGTTACTTAAAAACTTAGTAAATTTACTATAAAAGTTACTGAATTTCGTTTTTTGCAGCCTGATTTCATAAATTTCAGTTACTTTATTGGGAGCGTGCATTCATTTTAAGGGATTTTTCCCCTAACATTGCAGATTTATTTAAAAGAATGGTTACCAGTTGATCATTCAAAGTATTGTCCATCGCTAGCCCCCTTTTTCTCCAATCTTTTTGTCAGCATACAGATACCACGTCGGAAAAACGACTCGTCATTTGAAGCTATCCACGAATCGACCCATTTTTTGGCATCTTCATAAGAAGTGAATCGTTGCTCAGACAGACCAAGAGTCATGGATCGGAAGAGGTGGTAATCAGACGGTGCCGATATCTGCAGAATACAACCTAATTTCATAAATTTCAATTACTTCATAACCTTAAATGTGTCGGAATTTTCCGATGATTTCTAAAAGTGAGCATAGATGTTTCCTGCCATAATTTGTTGCAGATAAAAAAAGGTTATCAAGATTTGCATATCCAACATCTATTCACTTTCCCTTCATTTACATATCTATTTAAGAATCATTGTGTGCCTGATATGAACTTAAGTAACAGTACTGAAGTGTAAGATTAGGCCTTGTTTGTCGTGCATAATGTACGATCATTGAACAAGGGCATCAATGTCAAAGTGAATTAACGACTTAGCTCCCTGGCTTTCAAAGGTATTGGACGCTTTCGTCGTTCGCGTGCATTCTGACGCGTTATTGTCGCCTCGTTGATTGAGAACACGTTGAGGGCGACGAGGAAAGTGTATGAACGAGCGACGACGTGGCACGCGAGGCTCGACGAAAAACTCATTTCAAGGAGAAACGTCTGGTTTCTTATAATAAACGCTCGTCACAGCTGCGAACAAAAGTTCGCCGTCCCAGCTCTTTGTCTTTCAATGGGAGACGTCGTCGACTCCCATCAGGAGGGTGTCGGGATATCTAAAATTTAGCCTCTGTGACCCGAGAACCCGAGAAAAGTTACCCTTCGCTTCAAATTTAGAAGAAAAACGAGACGGAAAGAAAAAGTTTTGAAAGGGTTGAACTTACGAGGTTAGGTTTGAGCTAAAGCTGGAGCTGGATTGCAGTTGAGGATTGTTTGCGATTCTAAATGGTTCAAGTTGGAAGTCAATTCGCACCGTTTTGCCTCTTTGAGGAATAACTGCTAAAAGCCATTTTCTATGGTCACCACGTGACCAAACCAGTCCTTGGTCATGAACTTTTTTTTGATATTCACCATGTCTAGAGGCAATGATATATCGCTCTTAAAGTTTTGAATATAGGAAATGAGACAATAAATTGGGTTTGTATATTTAGTTTGAGTAATAATTTTGAAAAGAAATTATCCGAGTAAAAAATAAATGTGTAAAATTATTTTCATTTTTGTTAGTGCTCACTACGTCCACATGGATTGGGAAAGTAGAGATTACGTGGCCAAACTTGGTTATGATTCTTTTTGCGTTCGCCATGGCCAAATGCAATTATATAGCGCTTTTACACTTTGGAATATAGGAAATATAGGTCACGTGATCTCTACTTTATCGACGTTGAAAGTTTCTTTTTTTCTCCGCTAGAAATTCCTAAAAATGCTCCAAAAATAATGAAAGGTTACTTATTTGTTTATTTGAAACAAATGTGCAAATGTTATTCTTTATATTGAATTTTTAGAATGTTTGGAGGATTTATTCGAAATTTGTGTCAGTGTTCAACATACGCGAATCAAAAAATTTGAAATTTCTCAAATCAAACATTACTTGCAAACATTACCTGCTTAAATTCTCAACACGATATCTTAATCCGTGCGGACGTGGTGAGCCCACGAAAAAATGCAAATAACTTTACACATTTATTTTTTACTCGGTTAATTTCATTAGTATAGTATATATTTTATTTATTTATAGTTTTACAAACGCAATTTATTGTCTCATTTCCTATATTCCAAACTTTGATATCGATATATCAGACATTACCAGACGTTCGGTTATCCGAACTGGTAATTCGGAGTATTCCGAGTATTTCAGTGTAATCTGTAGTAATCCACTTATAATACTAAAAATCCAGTATAATCCCTCTATAATGCAGGGCAATCGAATTATAATCCAGGCAATTCTAATTAATTTAGGTAATCTAAGTAATTAGGTTGCAATCCAGAAAAATCGAGGCGATTCAGAGTAATTTAAATAGGTAATGCAAATATTTTTCAACGATTTTGTTGAAAATTTGTCGTTACTTTTTGTTGGGCATTAATTTTATTAAATGAAAATTGAGCTCTTCCATTTTTTATTCAAAATTTATGATTTTTGTTAATCATCTTTTTGCCATGAGATTCATGCGCATAATAAGCGGGAAATCCCTAATGGACAAAGTAAGTAACAAGATAATTCTAAAAGAATGTGGTGCAAAAGAGACGCTAGTAGACACATGGGAAAGAAATCGGTTAAGATGGTTCGGACATGTTGAGAGAATGCCAAATGAAC
>NC_046666.1:49904592-49911252 GCF_010883055.1 Belonocnema kinseyi | reverse complement strand
TAACGACTTCGTGAGGTTCTTCGCTTGGGGTGATTGCTAGAGAGATTGATCAGCAACCTGGGTCGGTGCAGTGTTGCGGAACGAACGTGTTATTTACTTAAACAGCACGAGAATTCTGGATCAATCTGAAAAATCTCTATCCCTTCCACACACTACTGCTTTCCCCTGCCGAGTGAGTCACGCCTACCTCGAAAAGGAAATGGCTTAATGGTGTAATAGTAATAATAATAATATTTTTGCATTGAAAATTCGACTATTTTCGTTAAGAAATTTATTTCTTTTTTTGAAAATTTAACTATATTGTTCAAAATTTGTTTTTTTGTTATTGAAAATAACCTTTTTTAACTGAAAAATAAACATTCTATTTTTAGTTGAAAATGGGTATTTTTTAGTTGAAAATTAAACTACTGCATTAAAGGTTGTATTACTTTATTAAAAATTTGATTTTCTGATTAGAGGCTTCTTGATTTAAGTTGAAAAATCATTTGGAAGATAATTTAACTGTTTTCTTGAAAATTTGTTGTATCTTGTGTTTGGTATTAACTTTATTAAACCAAAATTTAACTTTTCCATTTTTTATTTAAAATTAATCATTTTTGTTGATAGTCTTTTTTGTATTAAAAATCGAATTTTTTTAAAAATAATTTCTTTTTTTTTTAAATTTACTTACATATTTTGTTCAAAATTCGTGTTTTTTTCTTGAAAATAACGTTTTTTAATTGAAAAATGAAGTATTCCATTTTCAGGAAAAATGGATATTTTTAGTTGAAAATTAAACTACTGCATTAAAGGTTGAATTGCTTTATTAAAAATTTAGTTTTCTGGTTAAAGGTTTCGCGATTTAAGTTGAAAATGGTTTATCAGGTAATTTAACTATTTTCTTAAAAATTTGTTTCTTTTTGTAGAAAATTTAGATGCTTGCTTGAAAAACCATCTGGTTGAAAATTCAACTACTTTTTTGAAAACTAAATTCTTCGGTTAAAAATTAAACTTTTTTAAAAAGAATTACACTAATTGTTTACGGACCAATTTTTTAAAATTTAAATTTCATTAGTTTAAACTGTAAATTTAACAATTATATTTTTGATAGTATCTTTTTCAGTTGACAGTTCTACTATTCGGTTGAAAATTGATGTATTTTGTTGAAAATTCATCATTCATTATTTGGTTGATAATGCATTATTTTATTTAAAATGTTTATCTCTTTGGTTGGCTTTTATTCTTGTTCAAATATTTATTTTATAAATTAAAATTGTAACTATTATATTTATTTAAAATATATATCTTTTAGTTGAAAACATAACTATTTTATTGAAAATTCATCTCTTTGGTTGAAAATTCATTTCTTTGGTAGGAAATTCCACTATTTTCTTAAAAATCAATTCTTCTGTTTGTTGAAAATTGATTTTTGATCTGAAAGTTTATCTATTCCATTTTTGGTTGAAAATGGATACTTTTCAGTTAAAAATTGAACTGCTTAAAAAAATGTATCTTCTTTAGTTGAAAATTCAATTACTTTTTAATAATTCATTTTTTAATTTGTGTTTTTCGGTAGAAAATTATTCTTATTGGTTGAAATTTCAACTTTTTGGTTAAAAAAAAATCTATGGTATTGAAATTCTGTTATTCAGATTCCAGAGTACAGTCGAATCCGGAAATAACGCCGATTTTAGGCCTGTGGTAAGGGGGCGGGGCAAACCCGATAGAGTGCCGCTTCAGATGGTAAACGCTCTTGTCAGTTCACGTATGTGTGAGCTAACAAAATTTTAGGAAAAATTGTAACAGAAACTTAGGAATTTTAGGAAAAATTTGAGTCAGTTTGAAAGATAAATTATATATATTTAAGAAAAAAAATTTAATAAACAAATACATTATCCTGAAGCTGCAGCCTTATTAAAAGAATAAAAGTATTGAGAAATTATCATGAAGTTCCCAATTTGAAGTTTCCAACTGAAAGGACTGGCAATGAAAAAAAAACAAATATTTCGGCAGAAAAGAGGCTGATTAATGCAATTGTTTACTCAATTTGTTAATAATATTAACAATAAAGATGCGAAGAAGAGATGTCATCATTATATTGTTTTTGTCCAAATCTCTTGCAATATATAACTTAAAAATACGTAAAATTATGGAAAATAATGAAAAATATTCTTTCAACAAACAATTTGTTTGTAAAATTTTTTTGTTTTTTATAGAATATTTTTAATTCTTTAATTAATGTGACTCTATGAAACTTAGGTGATTTCTAAAATTCTTATATTATTGACGAGCACCGGGAACGTCAAATAGAAAAATAGCCATTTTTTTAAAATATATATTTAATTGTAAAAAATTGAAAGGCTATTTTAAAAATCAGGCTCGACGACTCTCTTGGAAATTTTATCAGGTTTTTTTTTTTCATTTTTTGTCAGTCCATTTCGGTCAATATTTGTGGGCTGTACGTTATTTTCAACCAAAAAAGTCAATTTTTCCCCACTGTCTTATTGTCGGTAAACATTTTTTTGCTGAATGTGCTTCATATTAATGTAGAAATGACATTATATTACAAAAATAATTTAAAAGTTTATAGTAACCAATTTTATAAACAATTCTTGTCGCAAAATATTAAAATTTGAGATAAACAAATTCAAATTTTGGTCCTTTCGCATAGAAAATAATTTTTTTTTTCACTGGAAATGTTTTAAATTATTGGACAAATGACTGCTAGTCACACAAATCTGAACACTAATCTGAACACAAATCTGAATATTTAAAAACCCCGATTTTTTCCGAGTGAAAATGCCAAAATTTGGAATTTCTTTATCTAAATTATTTATAAACATTTAAGTTGTTATATTTGAATTAATATTATCAAAGATACATTTTTTTAGGAATTTCCGTAGCCATTCTAGCGATTAAAGAAAATTAAAATTGGATAAAACCTTAAATATGAATATTTTTCCACGAGAATTATTTATAACAATGCTTATTGTTAGGCATTATTGTTAACTTCTTAAATATTTATGTGAATAGCAGTCATTCGTCCAGCAGCTTAAACATTACAAATTGTTTCTAAAAATTAAAATTGTTATATTTGATCAAATATTAATAAATTTTTTTTATTTTAAGGAACACCTGAAGTCATTTTAGCGATTGAAGGAAAATATAATTTGAAAAAATTTCAAATTTTAATATTTTTCCACAAGATTTGTTTATAACAATGGTTATTATAAACTTTTAAATTAGATTTTTAATTAAATGTCATTCCTACATTAATATCAAGCACATTAAACAAGAAGACAATTTTTTTACCGATAATAAAACAATTTGCTAATTTGTTCATAAAATTTTTTATAACAAACAAATGGAATAATTTAACAAAAGATTTGTATTTTATGAGCATGTGAGCATTTAATTAGGAAAATATAAAGTTTACCTCATCAGTTATTAAAGCGTGAAAAATTTTTATGTAAAAAATTCAGTTTTTCCATACTTTAAGTGAAAAAATGATTAATAAAAAAACAGAGGAGACAAAAATTCGTATCACCAAGCTCTTCAGAATTTAATGAACTTTAATTTTTTTAATTCAAAATCGGACCAAAATTAAAGGCTCTGGAAATTTTTAAACGAAAAAAAGTGAATTTCCTCCAACTGTGCGGCGCGGCATCAATTCTCGGAAGGGGTATATCCAGTAGCGTTATATCCGAGTTTTACTGTAATCCTATGCAATCAGGAATAATCTTAGGTAATCCAAAGTAATTATCTATATATATAGGTAATCCAGGGTAATCCGATATAATCCGGAGTAATTCACCTCCGCTGAACCGCATTTTTTAAGGTTGGTTCCCCCTCGTACCTCATATCGGGCATCGCTGCTTATACATAAGACACAAAAAAGAAAAAAAACGAGTGTTATGTCTGAGGTCTGATGCCGAAGGCCTGAGCCTCACAGGCAAGCGCGCTTCATTTCGCGTCCACTTTGTATGCAGACCACCCTCTTTCTTCCCGTGTACGTATAGACGTAACTACACAAGACGAGGCAAGAATCACCATCGCCCCCCCCCCCATCCCTATCTCACCATTTCGAACCCTTGCCGATCTTTTCAAGACTTGCTTCTTCCTTTGTTTTAATCTCAAGTCTGTTACGGATCCAGAGCAGTTTCCCGCTTATTATTCTACCTCCTGGGCGTCGATCTCATCGCGCTAATTTCCCCTTGAAGATCCAGGACCTTCCCTTATATCCAAGTTTAATCGGGATACGGGATTAACATCCCAGCTGGGGGAATTCAAGGGGGAATCTTCTGCCTTGGTTGAAGTTATGAACTAAAAGAAAAATGGTGGTTTTGGTTTGTTTCTAGACGTGAACTATAGCCTTGGGAAGTGCGCATGATTAAAACATGAAGGAATTTCCATTTTCGTGATGGTGGTGAAGATTATGGCACTGGTCATTATTCCAGCACCGGTTTTAGGTGTCAGAATGATGAGTAGTTGGAGAAGCAGGGTTGGTTGAGTCCTTAACAAATGCTCAGATTGCGAACCACCTGGTGAACCCCACCTCCTCATAGGTATAGCTGACCTGACAACCTCATTACCCGCATTATGTATCCCATTCAAGCATGAAAGGGTCCTGATAACAACATAAAATAAGATTAAACGAAGGCCAAGAGCAAAGAAACTCTTTACGAAGCAGATGAAATTTGTGCTAATTGTTAAGATTGTGATTAATCTGTAGACTTTATCTCATTAGTGAAATTTTTCTGTTTTCAGATTCCAACCGAAGAGATGATCCCTCAAAAGTGCGTAAGTAAAACAATGTTTTGAGTTTAAGATAGTATCTTGTTAATTGGAAACTAGAGTATGTGTCCTGTGTGGACCCTTAGCGATTGTCCATAAACTGCGTTACCACTTTAGTGGGGGGGGGGGGGGGGGGGGGGGGGGTCTAAAAATACGGTTGGTAATGGGTAGGGCGTGGAGGCCCCGGTGAAAGTAACGTTAAACGTATATTACGTATATTAACGTATATACCTTTTAGAATTTAGAAAAAAAATATTTCTGAAAGTAGGGACAAGTGGGGTATGGTGCCGGTGCGGGGCAATGGTGACTTACAAATAACTCTCGAGTTTTCGAATTTTCATATTAGTTTTTTTTTACGATAAATAGATTTCTTTAATACCAAAAAAAACTGTTTTACGTAAAAAACTAATATGAAATTTAAAAAACACTAGCGTTATATATGTTAGTCTCCGTGCTCCACACCAGCATGGATCCATACCCCACTTTCTCATACATAAAAGTTTTTAGTACGTTTCCAAATAATGAACGATTTGGTCTTTTTGTTGGAAATTTTTCGGTTTTAGTAGAAAATTCAACTTTTTTGTTGTGAATTCTTGAATTTTATAAAAAAATTCGTGTTTCTTGATAGTGAATTAATCTTCTTGTATAAAAATTCATCTTTTCTAGTAAACTTCAACTTTTTGGTTACGAGAACTCTTAAATTTGGCTGAAAATTCGTTGTTATTTGTATTAAATTAATCTTTTTGTTTAAATTCTTATTTTTTTAGTTGAAGATTCAACTTTTTGCGTAAGAAATCTTAAATTTGGTTAAAAATTCTTTTTTTCTCTAGAAAATTAATCTTTGAGTTTCAAAATTCATCTTTTTGGTTCAAAATTTCAAAACTAGGTTTTAAAGTTGAACTGCTTTCTTAAAAATTAAAAAATAAGATTTTTCTCTTCTTTCTTTCTTAAAAATTCAACTTTTTGGTGGAGAATTCTTGAATTTGTTTGCAAATTCATTTTTTTTTGTGTAGTAAATTAATTATTTTAATTTCATCTTATTTAGTTGAGACTCCAACTTTTTGGTTGAGAATTCTGGAATTGTGTTCAAAATTATATTTTTTTTGTATAAAATTATTCGTTTAATTTTATTAATTTTTTTGGTAGCAAATTAATCATTTTGTTTTGAAGTTGAACTAATTTCTCAGAATTAAAAAAAAATGGTTTTTTCGTTCTTTCTAAACAATTTTCTTAAAAATGAATTTTTTGGTTGACGATTCAGAATTCATCTTTTTGGTTGGAAATTGAACTGTGTTCGTTGAAAATTCCTTTTTTTTGTTGCAAAATTACTTTGATAATTGAAAATTTACCGATTCCATTTTCGTATAGAAATTTTTTTTTTATTTAATCAAAAATTTTTTTTATTGAAAGTTTACCTATTCCATTTTCGGTTCAAAACGTACCTTTCTTAGTTTAAAGTTAAAAAATGCCAGGATTAACTGTCATATAAAATTCTATTAGGCACATTTCAACACTTACCCTGAAAATCACTTTTTCATTTTAATTCTTGACTTATTACACACTCGCTAGGCGGAGAGAATTTTCAAGAGATTAATTCACGGAAACGCATGATTTGAGAGCTACAACATATATGTGCATTAAAATCTCGGACTCTATGATCTAAAAGCATAGAATTCGAGACCCTAGAGAAAAGGGGCGTGGCCTCAGGCCTGAAACTTCGAAACCTATACTTTAAAAGCAAGGGTTCCGAGATCTTAGTTCTGGCGACAAAGCGTGATAAAATCAAGGAACAGTGCCGTGAATAAATCTTCCGAAATTTATCTCAGTGTGTAATAAAAAAAAGTCGCTATAAACGTAAAATCGGGTTTTATCTAAATTCTACGTTAT
>NC_046666.1:49888851-49904492 GCF_010883055.1 Belonocnema kinseyi | reverse complement strand
TAAATGGTTAAAAGTTGGTAACGTAATTTATGGATGATCCCTTATGAGTCCTCTTTCAGACAAATAAGCTCTACGGTTGCTCAATGAATTCAAGTTTCAACCCCTCCCTATGCCTACACTCCTGAAGATAGCAAAATGACAGTTACCCACCCTTGAACGTCTTTCCTTTGTTTAATCTCATGCCTGGTCTTTTGCGAAGATCTTGCAGCTTTCCCTCTTCACTTTACCTCTGCAGCACTCCCATCCCCGGCCCGCCCACCTTCGCAAACCGGTAGTGCGGTGCTGGTGCGCGATATTAGCACCAGGGAGCACTACGTTCGACCCAAGCACGGAGCGTATAGCGACCTCACCGACGCCCGAGTTTCTTAATGTAATTTTCCTTTTTTGCCTCCATTCACTTTACGACCGAAACTTTTGCCTCCTCCACCTCCTCCATCTCCACGATTTCTCTCTTTCGCTCCATAGTCTATCTATCTCTATCTCTCGAGCAGCATCTTATTCCTCCCAATGGATCCGCCTTCGAGCCTCTCTCATCCCTTTCTCACTTTTTGCCTTTCCTCGCCTTCGACGTCCTGAACACGAGCCCTGAAAACGCGTTTCGCGATTTCTCGCCGCTCTGAACTAAAACTCGAAAATGTTTCTAGCGAGACCGTCCTCCGGAGAGAGGGCAAATCCGCACTTGGAGTCGTTAGTTTGCTAACTTACGGGGTTTAAGGGAACACTCCATGGTGAAGTGAACCTTTTCTCTTCAGTCGCGCCGCGAAGATACTTTTTTCTTCGATTTTGATATGTTAATATGTGCGAGATTGCTATGAGATTGCTGGAAGCTTGGACGATGGGGTCTGCAGTTTTTCAACTGATTCAGAAAGTTACGAAAAGAGGCCGAGGCTTTACAATTTTTATGATGTTAGATGTAGTTCTAAGAGAGCCAAATTGGTAAGTTGGGATTTCAGGAAAAGTTTTGGTCGGCCGTTACTATAGTGAAACTCTGATACTGTGCCTGTTTTGGGGCTGGCGGTGCACAGTGGGAAAAAAATGACTTTCTTGTTTCAAAATAACTTATAGTCCACAAATATTGACCGACTTGAACAAAAAGCATTTTAAAAAATGCTTATAAGATTTCTAAGCGAAATATCAAGCCTGATTTTTAAATTACGTTCTCAATATTTTTATAAATAAACAAATATGACGAAAAAATGGCAATTTTTTCTATTTGACGTTCCCGGTGCTCGTCAATAATAAGGAAAATTGTTGAAATCACCTAAGTTGCATAGTGTAACATTATTTAAAGATGTTCCAATATTAGACAATGAACAAAAATGTTTATAAACAAACTATTTGTTGAAAAAATGTTTTCTACGATTTTCCATAATTATACTTTTGTTCAAGTTAAATTGCAAGAAATTTGAATGGAAACACTATTATATTTTAAAAAAATTCTCTTAAGATTATACTTGTTTATATTATTATAAACAAATGTAATGTACAAATAAAGTAATCATGCATTTTTCGATAGAAAAATTCTATTTTTTTCGATGTTTGCCTTTTTAATTGGGAACTTCATGATGATTTCAGAAAAATTGATAATTGGTTGATAAATTATACATATTTTTAAAACAAATGTAATAAAGAAATGCATTATTCGGGCATTTGTCGATAGAAAATTATTTTTTTTCGATGTCTATCTTTTTAATTGGGAACCTAATGGAAATTTTATTACTTATCATACTTAGTTGATAAATTGTATGATGTTTTAAACAAATTTATTAAAAATATGCATTATTTGGATTTTCGTCGACGAATTAAAAAGACTGATATCGAAAAAAATTAATTTTTCCGTCCACAGATGCCCACTAATGCATTTGTTTATTAAATTTGTTTAAAAAAATAAATAAAATTGATCACAAAATTATGAATTTTGCTGAAGTTATCATTAACTTCCTAGTTTAAAAACTTGAAATGCAAAAAAACTAATTGTTCAGTCGACAAATGCCTGATTAATGCATTTATTTATTAAATTTGTTTATAAAAATAATTAAATCGATCAAAAAATTATTCATTTTGCTGAAATTATTATGAACTTCCTAATTAAAAAAGTTGACATAGGAAAAAACAATTTTTTCTGTAGTATATGCCTGATTAATTCCTTTGTTCATTAAATTTGTTCAAACAAATCATAAAACTTATCAACTTATGAACGTTGCTAAAATTGTCATAAAGTTCCCAACTGAAAAGACTGGCATTGAAAAAATCGAATTTTCCTGCCGATAAATGCCCGAATAATGCATTTGTTTATTAATTTTGTTTAAAAAAATCGTAAGATTAATCAATAAATTATCAGTTTTGCTAAAATTATCATAAGTACCTAATTAAAAAAAAATAACTTAAAAAAACGAATTTTTCTATCGAAGAATGCCTGATTACTGCATTTTTTCAATAAATTTGTTTATAATATAGACAATTATCATCTCAGAGAACATTTTTTCAATATAATATTGTTTCCATTCAAATTTCTTGCAAAATAACTTGAAAAAACGTATAATTATGGAAAATCGTAGAAAACATTTTTTCAACAAATAATTGGTTTATAAAATTAGTTTTGTTTATTGTATAATATTAGAACATCTTTAACAAATGTTACTCTATGCAACTTAGGCGATTTTAATCATTTTTTTGTTATTGACGAGGACCGGGAGCGTCAAATCTTATCAGCTTTTTTCAAATTTTTTTTTTCCAAATCGGTCAATATTTGTGGGACCTACAATATTTTTAACCAAAAAGGTCATTTTTTCCCACAGTGCACTTTTTTCGTTCAAAAATATCCAGAGATAAGTTTGGTCTTAAGATTATTATTGTTAATATTATAAACAAATTTAATAAACAGATGCATTAATCAGCCATTTTTTGACAAAAAAACGAATTATTTGGGCATCTGTCCAGGGAATTTTTTTATGTCAGTCTTTTTAATTAGGAACTTAATAAATAAATTAACCAAATACTTATTCTCTCAACAAATTTGGTTTAAAAAAAAAAACAAAAAACAGAATATTTTATTGTCCATGTGCAAATATTTGAAGTACAACCGAATATTTGTTTGGGTTTGTTATAGAATATATTTTATCTTAGGATGAATCTATAATAGAAAAACAAGAGATATAAAACCGGTGGGGTTTTTGAACTAATGGATTTTGAGTGTTTTTAGAAAAACCGCAGCCATCTTCTCAATTTTAAATTTCTTGAAATTTTCAAACGGATTTCGAAAGAAGACGAAAAAATTCTATCAGAATCAGAAAGAAAAAAAAGAAATAATATATTACACTTAACTAGTTTAAAACTAACATAGAGTACTGAACAAAAATTCTCATTTTTTCAGTTGTGGCATTGAATTTAAATTGACTGGGATTAAATCTACAATTAATCGAAAATTTTGTTTAAATTTGTTAAAATTAAATTTGTATGACTGGTATTTAATTTGCATTTACTAGAATTCGATATGACATAACTAAAATGTAATTTAAATTGTTTAGATATAAGTTTCTCTTCAATAAAGTTAGCTTTATTTTGTTTCAAATACAGTTGACTCCAATTGAATTGTTTAAAACTTACTTCAATCCATTTAAAATTTACTTAAGTGAAAACGAAATCCTGAATTGTATATAATTCAATTTAATTATTCATATATAAAAAGAAAGATGATTTTAAACAGCAATTATTGTCCATGATTTATGATTTATTATTCTGTATCAGAATGAACTTTAACTATTAAATTTAATCAAATTTGAATAAACTTTAAATACTAAACGTGTTTATTAATCTTATAATTATAGAAAATAAGAATTCAATTTTAATGAGTAAATTTAAGCGTTTTCACTTATAATTAAATCATAAGTCATAAGGATTTACTTGAAGGTTTAATTTCGAACATATTGGAAATAAGAAATATTAGGATATTTTCTAATCTTCGTTTAATTTTTGCATATAAGATATAGACTTGAACAGTAAAAAATTCAAATTTTTTTTACTTCGATTTGCTTTTGAATTCCTTTTTATTTATTGGACTCGTTTTTCAGCGAAGGCGGATTGCTTTTGTCATTTTTAAAGGTGACGTGTTTTCTGAATCTCTTATTGATTCTTACATCTTGTATTTATTTTATTATATATTTTCATATCGGCTAAAAGTATCAGTATAAAATTTGTCAGACTTGATAATATTTCTAAACCGTAAATTCAACTCTTTCTTCTTTAAAACAAAATGTTAAGTAACGTCAATTTTTTTATTTGAAAGTTAAAACCGTTTTTAACTGCAGACATACAATTGGATAATAAAGCCTTAAAGAACATTGTCCTATAATACTTTTATGGGAATCCAAACGTCTTTTACAGACTTTGTCATTAAAGAAACTTAACCCAATAAAAGAAACTTTTCTTAACTTCGTTGCAGACTACTTTTAAATTATAGTAGTCTAGTTAAAAGTCTACGTTTACAATCGGTAGCGCCAAACGAAATAAAATCAGATACTATATCTTCAAATTACTTTCTGACACTTTAAAAATGCGCCTTTTACCTCGAATAATTTGCGACTCACTGGAGCGAAAAAATAATTTACGCAGCTAAAAGCAAGGCTAAAAATCGACCCTGTGGATGGCACGTTAGATATCATTTTGGTGTCCCATCGAGTAACCGTTTTATGAGAAATCCCAGGAAACGAACACCCTCTCTGAGATAAGATGCCAAAGCTAGCTAGACGTTACGATGATTACTTATGTACTTAACACAACTTTGTTTCCCCCCCTCCCCCCTATAAGTAAAGTCGTAACTACTTTATTTAAATCTTGAGCCTGACTGGAGATAAGGTCTCGAATACCGCGTTTCAGAAAACCCTTTGTCTTCGGATTTGTATTTTGTACGAGTGCAAACTGGTTTTCACAGTTGTCCAACTTGACCAGTGAACTTTATGAGGGAGGATCTTCTATAAAGTCTGCATTAATACGCACTTCATTAGATGACGTCACGTGATCTATAGACGCCAAGATTTTTTGAGAAATCCGACGAATATTAATCCGAGATTCGTTGTAGTGTCTGAATTATTTATGGGTGAATCATTTCCTGATAGGGAATGCTTAATTCTTTTCAGGAATTTCTGTTCGGACTCTATCATCACTTTTATGGAATTGATAAATCTTCTTTAAGGTCACTCAAAAACTGTGTCACACTGCTGGAGTGGGGCTGATTTTGTGACGATTTGTGACACAAGGGGGGAGGAGTTAACGGAAAATGTTAATGTGAATTAACATTGAAATGTTTGCGAAAATTGAAAATAAGTGATTTTATTTACAAGTAAGGACGTAAGTAGAGACTTTACCAAAAAAAGTTAAAATTTAAGAAATTTAAGTCAGATAAAAATCAAACTCAAACTCCTTTTTAACGTCCAATAATCAAGTTGATGTGAAGAATTCCTGAAAATAAAATCAAGAATCTAACGACAAAATTTGGACAACCACCACAAAATGCTCCCATTGCAATCTGAAAAAAGAAACATTTTCCTCTTCTTCTTTCCCCCTAAAAAAGAAAAGAAAATTATTCATCTTTAATTTGGACAAAAATAAAAAGGAGGAAAAAAATGAAAAAACTTCTCATTTTTCTTTCTTCCTTTTTATTTTTCTACAAATTAAAGATGAACAATTTTCTTTTCTTTTTTATGGGGGAAAGGAGAAGAGGTAAATGTTTCTTTTTTTCAGATTGCAATGGGGGAGCATTTTGTGGTAGAGACTTTATACACTCTATTTTCCACCCTCATTCTTCCCTTCTCTTCAAGCATGTTTTCACCCTTTTTTTCAATAAAATTTTTCCCCTTTTTTCTCGTTTTCGCTTAAATGCGAACTAAATTAATAGAGCACAATTAGGAAATTTAACTCTTTTTTTGTTAAAAGTTAGTTATTTTTACCTGAAAAGTGTACTGTTATATTTTTAGTTCAAAAATCACCTCATTTGGTTCAAGATTCTGCTCTTTACATACTAATTTAAATATTTGGTCGAATATATTTATATATGTGATATATTGAGTTATTTTAGTTGAAAAATCAACTATCAAATTTTTCAATTAAAAATCAAATTTTTTTGTTTAAAACTTCAACTACTACTTGGTTGAAAGTTGAACTACTTTGTCAAGCATTCATTTTATGATGTGAAGGTTCAACTAGTTTGTTAAATTTTTTTAATTAATTTTTTTCTAAAAAATTATTTTTGCTGGGAATCGAACCACAGAACTTCCGATTGCCGGTCGACTACTTTTCCCTTAAACTACTAGAGGGATCAACCGACGAATCTTTTTTCATTTTGTTAAAATCTCGTTCTTCTTTCGCCAATAATTAATTTGTTCTTTTAATAAAAAAACTTAAATATTCGAATATTGATTTTAAATTGATCGTTTTTGGTTAAAAAGTCAACAATTTGGTTAAAAATGTATGTATTTTATTGTAAATTCATCTGTCTTGAGAAAGAATTAATTTTCTTTAAAGAGAATTTAACTGCTTGGTGGAAAGTTAAACTTTCTTAAAAATTCATTTTCTTAGTTTAAGATCCATCCCTTTAATTAAAAATGTAATGATTTTGTTCGCCTTTTTAGTTTAAAATTAATTTTTTCCCTAAAAATGTAACGTTTTTATTATTGGTTGAACGTTTATTATTTTTGTTTGAAATTCTACAATTCGGAGGAAAATTAATGTATTTTATTGCTAATTCACTTTTTTGGGTAAAACATTAATTTTCGCATTGTTCCAAATCCAGATTATCGGGTTTGAAATTCAACTGTTTTCTAGTCAAGTCGCCCTTGTGGTTTACAAATTGAACAATTTTCTTTTTAAAAAAATTTTCTGTTTACTAAAAAATCTTTCGTGGTTAAAATTCAACAGTAAATTCAGTAGTAATTTTATCTTTTTTAGTTAAAAATGAAACTGTTTGGTGAAAACTTAATGTTTTTGGTTGAGGATTTATCTTTTTAGTTAAGATATACTGTTTTTGACTAAAAATTAAAATGTTTTTTCTTTGGAAATTCAACTCTTTTATTAAAAATTTAATTATTTTGTTGAAAAATCAACTATTTAGATAGAAAATTTGTTCTTTTAGATTGAAAATTCAACAATAGAAAATTCAATTTTTTAATTAAAAATACAACTCTTTTTTGTTGAGTTTTAATCTTTTTTGTTTAAAAATTCGACCAATTGGTTGAAAATCGTCTTTGTATGTTAAAAATTGAAATATTTGGTATAGTTGGAACTATTTAGTCAAAAATTCATTTTTTAGTTGAAAAAATTATTTTCTTAACTTAAATTTTATATAATCTATTTTACACTAACAATTGATTGTTTTTAGTTGAAAATTTAACTTTGAATGAAAATTTATGTATTTTATTGAATAATACTCTTTTGGTAGAAAATTTCTTTTCTTGGATGAAAATCCAACTACTTTGTTTAAAGCTGAACTACTTTGTTAAAAAATTCATGTTATAGATGGAAATTCATCTCTTTGCTTAAAAATTTAACTATTTTGTTGAAAATTACATTTTTTAAACTGGAAATTAGTTATTTTATCTGTGGTTTAATATTTATAGTTTTTAGTTTAAAATCAAATATTTGGTTAAAAGTTAATTTTCTTGATGAAATTTTACTGTTTGTAGAAAATTCGTTTTTTACGCTTAAAAATTCGACTATTTTGTTGAAAAATTTTATTTTCAGGTAAAAAAATCAATTAAAATAAGAAATTACATTAAATTAAAATTAAAATAGATTTTTTCCTCTATTAACTGAAAAATATTTCATTGTTGAACTCTGTTGTTGAAAATTCGTACTTTTCGTTTGAAAATTCATCTCTTTTGGTAGAAATTTGACCTTTTTTAATTGAAAATGAAAATGTTGGGCTGAAAATTAATCTGCTTTGTTCGAGGATTTGAGTTCGTCTTTTTTGGTTGAATTCAACTGTTTTTTATTTAAAATTAAAATATTTTTGGTTGAAATATCAACTATTGGATATTTTGTTCAAAGTCATATTTTTGGTTTAATTCAACTTTTTATAATTTAAAATAAATTAATTTCATTGTGGATTCAACATCTTCGTTAAAATTTAAACTTCTTTGTTAAAAACTAATTTTTTGTTTCTTGAATATTCATAATTCAAGTTAAAAAATCAACTATTTTATTGAAAATATAAGCATGTTTAGTTGAAGTTTAACTGTTTTTCTTAAATTCATCCACTTAGCTGATAGTTAAACTTCTTCGTTGATAATTTATTTCTTGAAGATTTATGATGTAAGTTAAAAAATTCAACTATTTTGTATAAAACTGTTTGGTTGAAAATTAACCTGTTTTGTTTAAAAATTCGAGTTTTTTATAGAAAAATCGAACATTTGGTTGAAAATTCAGCTTTGTAAGTTGAAAATTTAACTATATGGTTAAAACTTAAACTATTTTGTTGAAAGTTCGTCCCTTTTGCTTGAAAATTTAATTGTTTGGTTGTAAATTTAACTGTGTAGTTGGTAATTAATTTTTTGTTGAAAATGCATTTATTTTGTTAAAAATTCAACTGATTTGCAGAAAATTCGTCTGTTTATAGAAAATTCGTCCTTTTGAACAGAAAATTGATCTTTTTTGGTTAAAAAATTCTTGGTTGAAAATTCAACTCTATTCTACAAAATTTGTCTACTAAATGTTTCAAAATGTCTGTGGTTGCAGCCACGCCTTTTTGTTCGGAAATTCGACTATTGGGTGGAAAATTCATCTCTTTTGGAAGAAAATCAATTTTTTTATTTAAAAATAAAATATATTTAAATACGCTATCTTACTTTTATTCAAAATAATTTATTCCTCTTTTAAGTAGGGGTGGGGGGGGGTGTTTTCTTACATTTGTGACGTCATGTTGGGAGGTTCAAGCTTTGTGTGACGATCTGTGATGAAAAAAGGGAGGGGTGGAAAAAATTTTAAAAACTGGGTTGTTCAAATATATTTATGACGACTACAGCTTCCTGCGCACTATCGATTGATAGTAATGCTCGTAACCAACGAATACGACGCTCAACATTTTCTGGATTTTACGACTCGGGATTTGAGAAAGCATATGTGTCTAGCGCTTCACTGAAGCATTAAAATTTGCAATTGCAATATCACTCCTTCGGAATGCTGCATTTTTATTTTAATTACGTGCAGAAAATTCTTCAATCTAATTTACAATTGTAAATATTGAAGGTAAGTCCTCTTTTGGGTGGTCTCAAATACAGAGTATATAAGTTCATTGAATTCTTTATATTTTTTTATCAATCATTGATTGGTTCTGATGGCGTATTTTTTCTTTCTTTATTTATTGTAAAGTTTTTTTTTTTAATTTCGAACCAGGAATCTTAAATAAGAATTTCAAGATCTTAAAATTTTTTATGGATTAACGAAATAGGTCAACTGCCAATTAAGAAGTTGAATTTTTAACCATAAAAATTTTCCAGTCAATAATGAAAAAAAATGATCAAAAATGTTGAAATTTCAAAATAGTTGAATTTTTAAATTAAAAAATATCAAATTTAAAAATTAAATTGTTAATATTTCATTAGAGAAAATTAAGTTTAAATTAAAAAAAGAAGTTTGTACACACAAAATTAAAATTTTGTAATAAATATTTGAATTTTCTAACAAATAGTTGACTTTTCAAGTTTTCAATTAAATAGAATAATTTTCCACAAACAATTTAATAGTTGATATTTCAGTCAAAATATATTTAAATATTTTAAAAAACTGTTAAATTTAATGAAAAGGTAAATGAATTTTTAAAAAATAGACCAGAATCCTGAACTAAAAGTAAGTAATTTTCAATCTAACAATAGCATTTTTAATAAAATAATTGATTTTTTAACAAACGACATCAATTTCCATTAAAATAAATAAATTTCCAACCAAGAGGAATAATTTTTCTACACAATTACGAATTTTCAACTAAATACATAAATTTTCATGAAAATAGTTTAGTTTTCAACTAAAAATAAACAATGTTCTACCAAAAATTAAATAGTTAATTTTTTAGTTGGAAAAATTGGTTTTCCAACCATAGAAGTGAATTTTTAACTAAAATGATGAATCTTGAAGTAAAAAATGAATTTTTAAGAAAGCAGTTTAACTTTCGACCATATAGTTGAAGTATTAACCAAAAAGATGATTTTTTAATTTAAAAAAACGAATTTTCAACAAATTACATCAGTTTTTAACAAAATAATTAAATTTTTTACAACAAAAAAGGAGTTTTTAACAAATTACGTAACTTTTCAACCTAATAATTTATTTTTAAACTGAAAACACTTAATTTTTAGCCAACAATGAAATATGTTAATTTTCAATCCAGAACTTGATTTTTAATTAAATAAACGAATTTCATATAAAGAATTAAATAATTTTATCAAATAGTTGAATTTTCTACTAAGTTGTTGAATGTTAAAGTCAAAAAGACGAATTTTTCACAAAACAGTTACATTTTTTTACTAAAGAGATGAATTTTCAACTAAAATTATGAATCGTCAACCAACAAAAAAATGAATTTTTAAGAAAATAGTTAAAATTTCTACCCAGGACTTTTGTACCTAAAAAGATCAATTTTGCATCAAAAATGTAATAGTTGATATTTTAGCCAAAAAAATTCTTATTTAAAATTAAAAAAAGTTTCAATAAATAAAACTTTGAAGCAAAAAGGATTTTATTTTTTAATAAAGAAACCGTCAGATTTAACCAAAGTAGCCTAATTTTTAACCAAGTGTTTGAATCATCGACCAGAATAGATTAATTTTTAGTCAAACAGTAGCATTTCAATGCAAAAATTTATTTTCTATAAAAAGACGAATTTTTAACTCAAAATAATAAATTTATAACAAAAAATGGAGTGGTTAAATTTTCAGTTGACGAAATTAATTTTCAAATATATTAATTAATTTATATCTAAAATGAATCTTCAACTAAAAAAAAAACTTTTTTAATAGGGTGGTTCAATTTTTGACCAAACTTTTTTATAGTTCTTCTAGATTGTTGAATTTTCGAGGCAAAATTACGAAAATTAAAAAAAAAATCCATCGGAATTATGGTAAAATTTATGGTAAAGTTTTACCATTTGATAAAATTTTAGTAAGATGTGCAATAATTTTTGGGTAATCCCTTGTTTGCTTATTCATTTATTATTTTTTCGTCAATTTATGATTATTACATTTAATATTAATATTAATATTCCTAGGTACAACCAATATTATAAGGTGAATTACAAGTAATACTGTTGTATGTGACGTGTTCAAATAAGAATGTTCCATCTCGGAGCAACCAAATGAAAGAGTGCTAACTCGCATGACGAACTCTCGAAGTCTCCAAATTCCATCGAAATTTTATTGGGATCATCAGCGTCCTCTGTAACACATTTTCATTAGATTTCACCGAGATGGAGCTTTGGCATCTGGACACGCCGAGATAAGATTATACTCAAAGACGGCTTTAATTAAAAATCTTTATAGTTTTTAGGTTTGTTTTTAAACTCTATGGCTATAAATATCCCACTGAGATTTAAAAGATTAAAAAATTAGGGACATTAATCTACACATATTAAGTTATAGAATTTAGATAATAAGTTTTATAATTCAAGGTTTTAAAAATTAACATCCAGATTCTACGGCTTAATATCTATATATTGCTGTCCCAATTTTTAAAATCCAAGATCATAAACGGTATAATCCATCTTTCTCAGTGCGACGTGTCCAAATGACAAGGTTTCATCTCGAAGAAGCCTAATGAAAAGGTGCTAACTCTTGTGGTAATCTCTCTAAGTTTCAAAAATCCTATACAAATGGTATTGGGAACACCATCAACCTCAACTCTGTAGCACCTTTTCATTTGGTTTCCACGAGTTAGCACTTTTTCATTTTGTTACCACGAGCTAGCACCTTTTCATTTGGTTTCCATGAGTTACCACCTTTTCATTTGACTTCCATTAGTTACCACCTTTTCATTTGATTTCCACGAGTTAGCACCTTTCATTTGGTTTCTCCTAGATGGAACCTTTTCATTAGGATATATATCGAATTATCCATAAAGCAACATACCATTTATTAAATTTAATTAACTAGGACAATAAATTGTGGTGACAAACAGCGCTTAACAAAAAATCTGTTTAACTTTTGTTTTTTATTCATTCTTAGATAAACAACCCACTCAAAATACTTTGCGTAATTTATACACAGTTGCAAATCGTACACCCATCTGAATGCCAACTGAGAAGGCTTTTCATCCTTCCAGCTACCTGTTCTCTCATAATTTCCTAGACCTAAAGTTCTATTACTATCATTACGTATTATTTACACTCTAATACCAGCACTAATAGCGTCTATGGAATAGGCTAATAGAGACTAGGGATCTCTGTAGTCAATATTCTTTCTAAAGGCCCATTGTACACACTTTAGGGTCATTACTATCGGTCATTATTACCCATTGCTAAGGGTCATTATGTCCCCTGATTTAAAATCCCTCTTTCTAACTTTCCATCTTCATCTCCTGAAGATTCGTTAAACACTGAAGAATGCTACCTCTCTCGGATTTGCCGCACTTGTCCAATGCTCAGAAGCTTGTCCAATCTTCAGAAACAGGAATCTAATAAAGTACGGGAACAATTATGACCTTTAATTCTAGACTCAGCGGGGTGGTAATGGGTGTTTGCAGGTAGCTGGTGGTATTTGCAGATTACCGAGTCAATGGTGCAAAACGCAGAACTGGAGGCATACCCATGGAATAAATGCACTCTGTTATGCCATAGGTCGAGCGCGTTGTTCGCAAATTACGTGTGTGGGTGTCTCGACATATAGGCTCGTAAATAACATTTCCACAATTAGTGCAAACCCCATGGAGTGTGCGCAACCCCAAGGCGTGGTTGCGCCCCTCGAATTGTCCTTATTCGATCTACAACCTCCAAATATAGGATTCGAGTCATAAGGTCGTTTATGACTCGGAGAATTCCCCATTTTCAGCATCCTTTATTTGGACATCAGAAAAATCCATCTTTATGACACAAAGTTTATTAAGCGGCTTATGGTGAAGTTGTTGGGTACTTCGTAAAAAGAGAAAGATGCTTAATGAAGTTTACAAGAATGTTTTTAATACAGGTGACATCTTTGCTGTTTTTTCAACAAATATCGTTATTCATTGAGCCAAAGTGTCATGACCATAAAACTGATTTTTAATTGGCATTAGGGCCGATAATATTTGTTTTTGTTCTGCAATTAATTTTTAATAAATATACATTTTTTTAGATTAAAATAAAAATTAGAATTTTTTATGTTTCGTCCAGGACTGGCTCACCAGACTCGTTAGTAAGGTTATGTGAATTATTCCTGCATTAGACAATACATTTTATAAGTTCAGGGTGGCCGCTGCACAGTGGAAAAAAATGACTTTTTTGGTTTAAAATAACGTACAGCCTACAAATATTGATCGATTTGGACAAAAAACTTCGAAAAAAAGCTGATAAGATTTCTAAAAGAGTTGTCGAACCTGATTTGTGACGTAGGTTTTGAATTTCTTTTAAATAAACAAATATGACGAAAAATTGCCATTTTTCTATTTGGCGTTCTCGGTGCTTGTCAATAACAGGAAAATTGTTGAAGTCGTCTAATTTTCATAGATTAACATTAGTTAAAAATGTTCCAATATTAGACAATAATCAAAAAAAAATTATATGCAAATTATTTGTCGAAAAAATGTTTTCTACGATTTTCCATAATTATACGTTTTTTTAAGTTAAATTGCAAGAAATTTGAATGGAAACAATATTACATTTGAAATTTTTTTTCAACATTACATTTGAAGTAAAATTTTAAGTTCTAATTAAAATTTTTAATTTTAAGTTCTAATTAAAATTTTTAATTTTAAGAGAATACTTGAAAAGGTTTTTAAAGATTTACAAAATTTTCAAAAAAGTTTCTGGAAGATTTTAATTAAAATCTTCCAGAAACTTTTTTGAAAAATTTGTAAATCTTTAAAAACCTTTTTTAAGCATTCTCTTAAAATAATTTTTCAAAATGAAAAATTATTTTTAATTTCCTTACGAATCTTAAGAAAATGTTTTCATTCTTTTAAAGTCTTTCACAATTCTTGAAAAGATTCTAATTTTTTTGTTTAAAATATTCAATAATCTATATTTTGTTTTGATTTAGGTCATCATTTGAAGTTTTAAATTAAGTTTGAATCTTTTCAAAACTTCTGCATATCTCTTAAAATTACTTAAATTTCGTCTAAAAATAATAAATGTTCAATTGTCAGTCATACATTCAAATTTTAAGGAAATTTTTCTAAAATTTGCAGGATTTCCTAAAAACTGTGGAAAAATTCAATTAATTTTAAAAGACATTTAGAAGTTCTGAAAAAATTTCAAAAATAATTTTAAAGGTTAACCAATTTAAAACAACTTCTAAATTTTTCAAGATTTTGAAATAAAATTTTAAAGCTTTTCAAGGATGTATAAACTATTTAAAATGAAAACAATTGAACTTCTAATTTAAGAAGTGTTCAGGTAAAAAAATGTTAAGAATGTTAAGAATGTTGTGTTTTGTTTGAGTTTTACACCAAAGATTGGTATTAAAAAAAAATTTTAATTCGAAAAAAATTTAAGGTATTTTAACAATTTTGGATTATGTTCGTGTGTTTCGTCGAGAATTTGTTATTTTTAATAATAATAAAAAAAAAAACATTTTTGAAGAAAATTCACAAAAAAAAATTCATTTTCCATCCAAAAAGCGAAAATAGTTGAGTGTTCAGTTAAAATAATTAATTTTCGACAAAGTCGTTCTACTTTAACCAAGCTTTTATTTTAAACTATTCCAAACTATTTCAGGCTGAAAACTGATTAAGTAAAATATAAAATTCCTCAATTTAAAGTTTTTCAATATTTAAAAATAAGGAAGTGTTTTACAACTTTAATAACATTTGAAATAAATTCTGATTTTTTAAATGTAATAAACGAAAAAGTTTAAAGACTCTACTCATGCCTAAAATTAGAAAATGATAATTTTGAATAATTTCATTATTTTTACTAAAAACACTGAAATTGATATCAGAAGTCAAAAAGGTTGAAAGCTTCTTATTTATCTCTAAAATATTAGTTATCAAATTATTAATTTTATTTTGTTGTACATTTTTGAAAATTTAAAATTGATCCCAAAGATTTTCATATATATTACACAGGCCCACAAAAAAAACAAAAGTGTCTGTGCAATTGACCAGACCTATATATTCTTATGTATTTTTCGACGCTGAATAGCTACTTTTTTATGTGGTTTTGCTCGAAAAACCTCATTTTTACGGTTTTTTCATGGTTTTTTTTTAAATAAAAAAAAATAAAGAAAAATTTTATTTTTTTGACTTCAGAATCGAATTCTACGGGAAAAAAATACATCGAAAACCATGTTTTGATTTTTTGTTTACAAAAATTTCAACCCACCATACGGCTATGAAAAGGCAGAAAATCGCGAAAAGTGAAAATTTGATTAAAATTTGATTAAAATGACATTAAAATCAAGTTTTACGATTTTAAACCGATTTATAAACATTGAAAATACTTTACTGGGGGTTTTTGAGGTCGCTGATCA
>NC_046666.1:49860109-49888751 GCF_010883055.1 Belonocnema kinseyi | reverse complement strand
TGTATAGCGATATTCATGAACTCCATTATAATATTTTTAGCTTCTTTTAAGAAGTGCCTTAGAGTTTTAATGGGCTAATCAATTGAGTTTGTAGAATTTTCGTTAATACTTCGCAACTACTACTACTACTACTACTACTACAACTCTAAGGCACTTCTTAAAAGAAGCTAAAAATATTATAATGGAGTTCATGAATATCGCTATACATAGGTTCTAAGTCTTCCTTTATGATCAAGGGTCGAAAAAAGTTCTAGTTTTGTGATTCATGTAGGGGAAAACCTCCAGAACAGTATCCAAAACATCGATTTTTTGAAAAAATATCAATTTATCACGTTTATTGTCCACTTACGCCGACTAGGAGTTGTTTTTTGAAAAAAATGACTTAAAATTCGTGATCAGCGACCTCAAAAACCCCCAGTAAAGTATTTTCAATGTTTATAAATCGGTTTAAAATCGTAAAACTTGATTTTAATGTCATTTTAATCAAATTTGAAGCAAATTTTCATTTTTCGCGATTTTCTGCCTTTTCATCGCCGTATGGTGGGTTGAAATTTTTGTAAAAAAAAATCAAAACATGGTTTTCGATGTATTTTTTTCCCGTAAAATTCGATTCTGAAGTCAAAAAAATAAAATTTTTCTTTATTTTTTTTTATTTAAAAAAAAACCATGAAAAAAACGTAAAAAATGAGGTTTTTCGATCAAAACCCCATAAAAAAAGTAGCTGGACCCTACTTTTTTATTGCAAATTCGGATTCAGCGTCGAAAAATACATAAGAATATATAGGTCTGGTCAATTGCACAGACACTTTTGTTTTTTTTTGTGGGCCTGTGTTATCAATGGGGTACGATTTCTTTTTTCACTTATGTGTTTCTGAACTTGAATTAATGAAACGAATCAACTTGAAAAATAGTTACTCATTATGTTGTTTGACAATTTTCGAAAAAAATGTTCTCATAAAATGTTCTACAAGCAATTTTCAGCGTTTTGTAATAAATGTGTGTGTAATGTAATAAATTTTAAAATAAGATAATTGTGGCAATTTTTGTAAAAAAAAGCATAAAGCTGGGAAAGGGATAGGGTGCAATAGAACTTCCCTTTTCCTTTCCAAGCTTGAAAAATTACTATTTCAAATACAAAATTTGATTTATCTGATTTATCATTGTATTTTAAAAATCTGTTGTATTATTTTGTAATTTTCAGGGATGAGGCTGGGTCAGAAAACCGGAAAATGACTGGGATTTTTTTGAGACCGGAAAAACCCGAAAATAACAGTGCATTTATTTTTTGACCTGCAATTTTACAAATCTTAGAAGACAAAATCGGCCCAAGTTCAATTTTAACAAATTTGTTATAAATTAGTTAAATCATTATCTTCTTCAATTATGTTATAATTCAGTTTATAATGCGTAATTCGAAAATCTTTTACATGAGAAAATTTTCCATTCTAGATTTTTATTTTTAAGTATACATTTTTAAGTTAAAGAATTTGAAAATGCAGTCTTGGAAGACTTAAAGAATTAAAAATTGAAATTGCGAATATTCGATAAAAAACATTTTTATTTGAACGACTGTGAATAAAAGCTAATCAATTATTTAAAAAATTGAAGTATACTTAAAGTATCAAAAAGTAAACAATAATTTAATATAAACTTTTTAAGAATTATGAAAGGGTTCGAAAGAATAAAAATATTTTCATAAGATTGCTAGGAAAATTACGAATTATTTCTTTATTCAGAAAATTTTGTTGAATTTGGAAATATCTTAAAAGACATTGAGAAGTTATGACAAATTTTCAATCATAATTTCACATCTGAGAAAATTTGAAAAAAAATTTAGGTCTCGAATTCTATGCTTTTAGATCATAGGCTTCGAGACTTTAAATCACGTAAAAATTGTAGTTCTAAAATCGCGCACTTCCGTGAACTCAGGTCTCAAAATTTCTCTCCATCTTTGAACTCTACAATTTATAAAAGTTAAAAATTCGAAAATTTTCAGTTTAAATGCATTTAATTTTAAATTGTTCAATTGAAATGTGTTAGTACTTTCCATTTCATAGGTGTAAGTTACCGAGATTTTTTTGTTGAAAAGTCAACTGAAATTTTTTGCATCAAAATTTAACCCTTTTTTTGAAAATTTATCTTTTTGATTTGAAAATTCACCTGTTTTAGTAAAATTTTTATTTTACTGGGACAAAAATGCAACATCTTTCTTAAATAAAAATGCATCTTTGTTTAAAAATTCAACTTAACTATTTTGTAGAAAAATTGCTTGTTTGAATGTAATATTTTGGTATTAAAAAGAGAACTATAATCATTTCTGGGTGAAAATTCCTCTATCCTAAAATAAATTTTTTTTTAAATTAAAAATTCATCTGTTTAAGAGTAATTCCATCTTTTTTGGACTAAAATTCAACTATTTGGTTGAAAATTCAAAGGTTTTGTTGAAAAGCCATACTTTTTGATTGAAATTTCTGCTGTTTTATTGAAAATTTAACTATTTTGTGGAAAAATTACTTTTTTGAATATAATATTTTGGAAGAGAATTAAAATATTTTGTTAAAAATTCATCATTTTTGTTTTAGCAAAATTCGTCTTTTTGGATTAGAAATTGAGTTCTTTTTGTAGAAATTGAATTTTGGTTGAAAATACATATTTTTATCTTGAAAAACTATCTGGAATCTTTTTCGGATGAAAAGTAAATTTTTTTTTTAAAGTATTTAAAAAAATCATCTGTTTTGAGAGAAATTTAATTGCTTGTTATAAAAAGGTAACTATTTCGTAGAGAATTAAACAGTTTTGTTGAAAAGTCGTCCTTTTTGGTTGAAAATTAGTCTTTGTTCTTTGAAAATTCGATTTTTTTTAGAAACATATTTGATGTTCAAAAAATATTATTTTGAGCATGAAAGATAGAGTGAAATCTTTCTTAACAAAAATTTCAACTATTTTTTTAAATTCATCTTTTTGATTTAAAAATTCATCCTCTTTAGTAGAATTTTTGTTTTATGAAAATCGTAACTTTTTAGTTAAAAATTATTCTTCCTTGATTGAGTTTTAAACTATTTTGTTTAAAGGATTTGGTAGAATAGTTTGTGAAGAAATCATGTTAAAAGTTTAATTATTTTGTTGAAAATTAATTTTTTTTAATTTTTAATTGAACTACTTAGGTAAAAGTCAAACTACTAAAGTTAACTGAAAATGTAACTGTTCCAGTTTTTAAAGATTTTTTAGTTCATTTTCGTTGGGTAAAAATTACATCACTTTCGTGAAAAATTAATTTTTTGCTGAAAAGTCATATTTTTTGTTTGAAAATTCAATTTTTGTAGAAAAAAATCGTCTTTTGGCTTTAAGGTTCAACAATGTAGATACATTTTTATTTCTTTCTTGAGGGAAAAAACTTTATTCATTGAAAATTCGTCTTTTGAGTTTTAAAATTCTGTTTTTTTTTTTGTTTCAATATAAATTATGATACTTTTTTATGGGAATTTATCTTTTGAGGGTGAAAATTCAACTATTATGTTAAAAATTTAATTATTTTGTTGAAAATTCAAGTACGTTGTTAAAAAGTCATCTTTTGTAGTCGAAAAAACACTTCTTTGTTTAAAGTAAATTAACAATTTAAATTTTTTTTTTAAATATAACTAAAAATTACGTATAGTAAGACGGGGGGGGGGGGTATAAATATTTTGTTATGTTTTGTTACAGGGGGGTAAAGGGGTCTTAG
The DNA here is from genome assembly GCF_010883055.1 of Belonocnema kinseyi. NCBI lineage: Eukaryota > Metazoa > Arthropoda > Insecta > Hymenoptera > Cynipidae > Belonocnema > Belonocnema kinseyi. The sequence goes on along the minus strand of NC_046666.1, from coordinate 49,885,030 downwards.
AGTGGGCCTATAATCCGTAACGTACTTCATGTATGGCCCCTAAATATAAACACAAACAAAGTGGAAACACTCGAGACCGAATTCAAAGCTATAAATTATATAAATATATAATAAATTATACCAATTCGTTTCACAGCTATAAAATAGATAAATCTATTTTGACACTTCAAAATAGTTGCAATAATTAGGAATAGCCTTGTTGACCTGACGAACTGAGTTTAAAAATTTAATAATCCTAAAGTACATCATATACGAGAATATTTTATATTGTCGAGTATGAATCTAATTGTTCTGAATCTCGAAATTTTTTTTCACATTTTCAGAAAAATGTTTCTTTTCCTTGAATCTGAATTGCACTCGAAGAAAAAAGTGTTACATTCAACAGATTCCTTCCATTCGCCAATGGACTTAAACAAAGAAAGAGGTTAGGTTGTAGCAAATTTGAACAGTCGTTTTTACATCAAATTTTGAACACTAAATTTATTTTAAACTGTGTAGGAAAAAGCCTATTGTAATTATCATCATGAATCTACTCCACTACTACTGAAAATATTCACAAGTGATAGAAGCAATCGAGATTTGAACACAATAACGCAGCGTCTCTTTTCTAGATACAAAGTAGAAAAACCTCAACGTGGTCCGATAGTGGCGCCTCTACACTGAGAAAATGGTTAGTTAGGTCAACTATTTAGTTTGTAAGATATGGTACTCATATTTAATTAGTTGGAACAACTATTTATTAATTTGCTGGTACTAACTGAATAGTCACTGCAACTAATGGAATTGTTGTACACGCTATTAAAATAGCTGTATCAACTAATAAAATAGCAATACTATATCTTATTAACTAAATAGTGGGCTCAACTAAACATTTGCTTCAGTGTATAAAAAGGAAAAAAACACTAGATATTCATAATTATCAACTAGAGTTGCCACGCTAATGAAACTTTGTTTCTTTGCATAGGTATTATTAGGTTGGTATAGTTTAATCAACTGTATGGAAATAATTTTATTAGTAAGGAATCCTTGTTTTTTCAACTAAATTTAGTTTAACTAGAGCCTTTTGTTGATTTTGAAGAAAAATGTTTTTCAGTGTACCAACCAAAGTAGCACATAAAATAGCTACGCCACCTACTTTAATTTGTTAGAGCAATCAATTAGTAAGACTGATGGCTAATTAATTTGTAACTTGTACTACTAAAAAATTACTAACGTAAACTAGTCAAGGGTTCCTAAACAGACTATTTGCTTAGTTGTTGTTAAGTTGAATGCTTACCAATGAATGCTTTACTAATAAACAGGTAGTAGCTCCAAATATTCATTTTTCTCAGTGTAGTTTAATCATGATTAGCATACTTATCATAAAAAATCCGATATAAAAATCCAATTTTTTACAAAAATACAGATGTAATTTCTTCATCCGGATGGTAGGACATTCATTATACTTAAAAATTACATTGTACAATAAACCCGGATGTGAATCCTCCCATAGAAAATAAATACTTTCCCTTTATAATGCATGAAAGTTTCCTCGAATCGGCAGAAATATTGATTTCCTTAGATTTGGAAGACGTTCACCTGGTCGGGAGAGAGGTATTTGAGTGGCCGTAGCCTTGTACAATAAAATGGTCGAAGTTGTGTGTGAGCGTTAGAAGAGAACGAGCCGCCCTTTTGAGAAGCCATAGGAAGCCAAAGGAGCATGGCGTCCAACAAGTGACAATCGCCAGACTAGGGACTAGGGTAACTCTTATGGCGTGGTACATGTTAGCCCCGCCATTTGGTGAAGCTTGCTTCTATAAATGAATATTGTCCTCGCCCTTTCCTAGTCTCTGCTTCCACAAGTCTTCTAAAGGTCTCAGGCACGCGCTATTGTCGACTTTAGACTAATATTCATGATTTCTTAGATCGAGGAAACTCCAATTTCAACCTCAAGTCAAAACACCTCGAAGATTGGAAAATGGATTGCATTTTTTTCAAAAGAAATTCACTCCTTAGAATTCAAGGAGGTGAGGAATTTTCTATTAAAGAAAAGGAAGGGCCCTTGCTGGCTGAAAGGAGGTGACCGTTATTTTTTGAATTAATCATTTTCCCGTTTACAATTTTCTTTAAATGCGTAAGGCGTAAGCCAAGGGTGCGTCCTTCCATTAATTACGTGAGGCTTTTTTGGGGAGGAGGACCGGAAAATCTTACGGGTTTTTACTCAGGGCGGGTCCAAAACATTTCTTTGATACATTGAAGAAATGCTTTGGACCCGAATTTGGTTGGTTAAATTTCGTACTTTCGGTAGGAAAATTTACTTTCTCGTAAAACTCGAAATTTTTGCATTATTTTGGAAAAATTATTGTTTTTAACGGTATTTTATATTTCCAATATGTATGGTAATTTTCCTAATCACTTAGCTTAGGTCACGTAGAAAACCCTATGGAATTTTTGGAGTTTTTTTATTTTTTATATTGCCAATAATTATTTAGGTTAAATTCCCTATTTTTGACAGGTAAATTTAATTTTTCTTCAAATTGACAACTTTTACATTAATTAGGAAAAATTAATGGTTTCAAAAGGTGATATTTCTGCTATATGATAATTTTCAAAATCGCTTAGAAATTTTAGGTCTTGAGCTTAAGGCATAAAGAAACCCCATAAAATTTTGGCAATTTTCTACTTTTTAAGTTATTTTACCCATATGTAGTACACTATAGAAAATTTCCCGATTTTGGATAGGAAAATTTATTTTTCATTATATTGAAATTTTTCTATTATTTAGGCAAATTTCTTATCTTTGAAGCTAATATTTCTGTCATGACTTATTATTTTTTTAATCACTGACGGAATAAAGAAACTCAATGACATTTCCGAAATTCCTCTACATTTTTCAAGTAATTTAACCCATATAGAGTAAACTGTAAAAAATTTCGAGAATATTCCCAAAAAATCTGTCGGTTCCATTTCGTATTTTAAGTAGGAAATGATTGATCTGATAAAATTGGAAATTTTTACATTATTTAGGAAAAATTATCGTTTCGTGAAAAATTAATTTTTTGCTGAAAAGTCATATTTTTTGTTTGAAAATTCAATTTTTGTAGAAAAAAATCGTCTTTTGGCTTTAAGATTCAACAATGTAGATACATTTTTATTTCTTTCTTGAGGGAAAAAACTTTATTCATTGAAAATTCGTCTTTTAAGTTTTAAAATTCTGTTTTTTTTTTGTTTGAATATAAATTATGACACTTTTTTATGGGAATTTATCTTTTGAGGGCTTAAATCATTAAATAAAAGTTAAAAATACTATCTATCATTTAGGAAATGAAGAAACACCATGACATTTTGGGAATTTTCCTACTTTTAAGATAAGTTTACCAGTATAGAGTAATCTGTAAAAAATTTTGATATTACTCCTAAAAATTTTGTAGGTAAAATTCCCTATTTTGAGAAGAAAATTTATTTTCCCATAAAATTTCTAATTTCTACATTATTGATGAAAAATGATCGTTTTTAAGGTAATATTTCCGCTATGTATCGTAATTTTACCAATTATTTAAAGGCAGGCCTTACGGCTTAAAGAAACTCTGTAACATTTTGTGAATTTTCATACTTCTTCAGTCGTTTTGAGTAATTTTGTACTGTGAAAAAATTAGGGACTGTTTTGAACAATTTGGGAGGGCAAATTTTCTTTTCTTGGGTAAGAAAATTTAAATAAAAATAAAATTAGAAATTTTTACATTATTTAGGAATAATTTATATTTTTAACGGTAATACTTCCATTATGTATGGCAATTTTCCCAATATTTAGGGAATAAAGAAAGTTCATGACATTTTGGGAATTTTCATACTTCTTGAATACTTATTTTAGCAGGATAGAGTAGTGCACTGTACAATTTTCCGGAATGTTTTTTTTACAATTTTCGTAGATTAAATCCCCTGTTTGGATAGGAAAATGTAATTTCCCATAAATATTTTTTTGAAAGTTATATTTCAATTATGTATGGTAATTTTCCCAGTCATTCAGGAAATGAAAAAACCCCATGGCATTTTAGAAATTTTCATACTTTTTAGGTAATTTTACCAACATAGAATACACTGTAAAACTGTCGGGAATATTCCCAATATTGTGGTAGGTAAAATTCCCTATTTTGGAAGGAAAATTTATTATCCCATAAGATTGGAAATTTTTATATTATTTATGAAAAACTATTGTTTTTAAAGATAATATTTCCACTTTATTTCGTAATTTTCTTAATTGCTTCGGGAATACGAAAACCCTATGTAATTTGGGGAATTTTCCTATTTGTTAAGTAATTTACTAAGAGATATGAAACAAAATATAATAGGATTTTTTTCTTTGATAATTGGTAATTTTACCGTTAAAATTTCAAAAAATCTTTTTTCATTATTTGTGGAGACTTATTGTTGTCGTAGCAATGATCTATATTGGGGACAGAAATTTTCCCAGTAAGTTAGAAGATAAGAAAATTCTACAAAATTTTGGAAATTTCCTCATTTTTTTTTAGTTATTTTACCAGTACAAATTCAGAAATACCCGAAAATAGAAAGGGAATCAAATTTTTTCAACTACTTGTATTTTTGGCAATTTTTTGGAAAATTCCTACAATAATTGAAACATGTACCAAAATCGTTAGGAAATTTTCCTAAAATTATTGCCTGGAAAATTTCCTAAATACTTGAAATTTTAACGAAATAGTTATGGAATATTCCTGAACTGATTTTGATGAAAATTTCCGAAAATAAGAAGCAAACTTACTGAAATCGTTACAAAATTTTGGCGAAGTAATTTTCAGGAAAATACCCAAAATATTTTGCAAATTTACTTATGCTCATTGGAGCATGTTTTTGCTGTAAAAATTTATTTTGATACAAGTATAGACATTTATTTTTTTTTAAATTTATTTTGTACTATTTCATATTATATGTGTCTAATAATTATTTCAAATCTCAAATTCTTTTAAAAAATTTGTAAATTTCTTAGTATTTTCTTAATCGCGTGAAATCTTCGAAAATCTTTAAAATTAATTCATTAAAAAAATTGATTAAGCCTCTTAAACTCTCACAAAATGTTGTAAAATCCTTTAGAATAATTGAGTTTTTTTTCTAAAATTGTACTGAGTAATTTCTTCCAACACTTAAAATCTTTTCAAATCTCTGAAACCGTTCGCAATCCTTTGGAATTTTTGGATACACCCTAAAACTTTTGCAATGCCCTGAAATCTTCAAATCCTTTGAAATCTTAATAAAACCCAAAAATCTTACAAAATCTCGTTAAATTCCGTAAAAGTTTGATACTTCGAAGTATCTACATCTTTCAAATCTTTTTAAATCCCTATTGAAATCTTTCATAAGATTGTTTAAACTGAACATAATTGATACATTGTTGATATATTCAGTAAAAAATATAAATTTTTCGCCATAGTGGGGGGGGGGGGGTTGTCTTACGTAATTAATGGACGTTCGCTAAGGAATCTTATTTTCCATCTAAATACGATGTTCATTAAATATGTAATATGTTAAGACTTTAGCGAATAAAATGCAAAAGATAAAAACAAACCCTACAAAATTCGTGTTGTATTTGTTTATTGCATTTACAAGCTAGCTTACAAGTCTTAAGTATTTCGGGAATAAAATAATTTATCTCAAAATCTGGACTCGATAAACTTTCAATTAAATTCTCAAGAAGTGAAATAATTATTTGAATTTATGGTAGACGTTTCATGGCTCAGTTACATTGATAAAGTTTCAATACGAAAGCATACCCTCGGTTCAATGGAATCGGTATTTTTATGACAATAAAATGAAAGCTTCCTTCAATTATAAATGCTAAGTGATTTTACGGTAACTTATTTTACGAAAGGAGTGTATTAAAAATAAAAATTGAAAGTAATTATCTAAATTAAAAAATATTTCCAGACTCAAATTGTATTTACAAGTTTCTATAAGAGGCTTTTTGAAAATTGAATCCGCGGGTCAAGCAAAACTATGTAGAGCTTTTATGAAAAAATGTCTTCACGGAATTAGCTTACAAAAACACACTTCAGCAAAAATGTCCAACACTTTCTACTCAGCAAATTACATTGAAGTGTAAACAGAACGTTTTATGACCCATTTTATGACTACCTAAATCCATAAAACTATTTTTTTTTCTTTCAGTTCTCGAAACACTTTTAGGTCTTTTACGAGAGACGTTTAAAAAAGTAACGTGCGAGAATGCCATTAATCATTTCTCTATGTTTCAAATTCTCATCTTAAGAATAGTTTCAAATTCCAATATAGCTTTTAAAATTAAATCATAAAATGCTCCATTTAACATTCCTAAAATTACAGAAACACCAATTAAAAATTTCCGTTCAATTTAATTTCTTTAACGAGGCCGGTACCAGTAGGTATAAATCGATATTTGTATTAACCAATTATCGAAGGAAAATCCTCCTGCGGAAATAATAGATATTTATGCGCTTGATTGAAGAAACTTAATTATTAGAATTAGAATTTGCAATGCCAGCGAATAGCAATAATAATCGATGGCACTTGGCGCACAAAGTTTTAATTTTTATTTATTTTATTTATTTTTATTTATTATTTTTATTTTTATTTATTGTATTTTGAAAAAGTTGCAAACAAGAAAGCAGTGCCATTGCCTATCGTGGGAGGCAGAAAATATGATCAACAGGCTTAAGGTTTTATACTCGATTTTATATCCCATTCTGTATTTCTTCCTCGAGGAGTCGCCATTGAATTCCAGATCCGTTAAGCCTTTAGAAAGTAAATTTAAAAGCAGAAAAGTTGGATATTTCTATTTCGTAGGGACGTAGGTTGATAAAAAGTGGAGGCTATTATATATTTAATTTTAGATTGGGGCATATTTAAAATTAGCTCAAAGGTTGAATTGCGTTTTGTTGTTCGCCGACGCTAAGCAAATGCCGTCGGTCGAAATCTGGGGTTTGGTGGGTTTGTCCAGGAGCAAATAAATCTGAGAAAAATTTCATTTGGAGCTGCATTTTTTTAAAGAAAATTATTGTTTAATTTGTATTGCGCTTGATATATTTTTTAATCAATGAAAATTTTGAAGGTTACAATTTACGGGAAGAATATTTTTGTCCAGTCGCAAAGAATGTTTCTGGAACAAAAATTAATTTTTCGTCTCTTGTGACTAATGAAAACGAATTATCTTTTTCGAAATTTGGGGTTTTTAATTATTTATAATACTTTTTAAATAAAACAACAATAAAAACAATTCTTAGGCGTTCTATCATAATGCTACATTATTTTCAGTAATATATTCCCAACCCCTGAAAGATTACTCTTTTAATTTGACAAAAGAATTTGTTCAGACGTAAAAAATGATTTTATCTTCCACCTAAATTTGAATCTGTGAATTTTTTTTAAAGAATAAATGACTTATTTGTGGCTATACTAAACAGTGAAAATTTACTGGGAATCAATAAAATTCTAGTCACTTTACATTAGTTTTCCAAGAGAAAAGTTAATTTATTTTCAATCAAACTTTTGTAAATTTCTATTGGAAAACTAGAGAAAAATGACTGGATGAATAAAAAATATCTACCAAATGTTTTGGAATAATTCCAAAAAAAGATCATAGTTTCTTTTAGTTCCTATTTAGTTTATTTTTAATTATTTCTAATTATTTATAATTTAAGATAAAGAGATTGTTATTAGTAAATTTAAAAAAAGAAAGATTATTCGTCTTTTTTGCTTACTTATATTTCTAAAAATAAAAAATTAATGTTTTGCTAGATGTAGATGTAAAAATAATTAAAACCAAACAGTTTTTAAACTGAATTGTTTGAAATAGAAAGCCTTGAATCGTTACAATTTCAGAGTACTACATTTATACTTTAAACATTAACATTTTAATACTGTGTAAAAAAAATATTTAAATTTCACAATTCTGAGTTAAAAAAAAGGAACAAATTTGGTATTTAATTTTTTTAATCGGAAAGGAATTTCTTAAAGATTGTCTTTATCGAGCTGGGAGGGATCAAATTTTGGTTTAAATTTTTTTTCTGAATTGAAGAAAAACATTCTTTTATTTTTAGAATTTTTATCATATTGGAAGCTAGAAAATTTGAGTTTCAAGTTTTTCTAAAGTGGGAGGGCACTGTTTTTGTTTTGCACATTTTTATTGAGTTGGAATGGAGGTAATTTTGTATAGTAATATTGTTTTTTCGGAATTGGAAGAGAAAACATTTTCCCTTTAGATTCTTTTTTTTCTTAGTAGGTTGGGGGAAAATTTGGTATTTTTAACATTTAAATGAAAGGAAGTAACTGTTTATTTTAAATCTTGTATTGAATTCGAAGAGGGACACGTTTTATTTTTAACATTTTTATTAATGTGAGTTGAAAGGGAGGATTAGTTTTAATTTAGAGCTGTGGCACTTAATTTAAAATTGTTTAATTCAAAAGTGTTAAAAGTTTTCATTTTGTACGTGTAAATTATTGAGTGTCTTAATACAAAATTTCGAAATAAAAAAAATGAGGGTTCAATTTTAAAAGATTAAAATTCAAAACAATTTCACTTTCAGTGCTTTAATTTTTCACTTCTGGTTTGAATATTTGAAATGTAAAAGTTTTCAGCTTTTAGAGTTGGAATTTTTTATTTCTGTGATCGTCAATAATGTTTGCGAACTGGGAATTTTTTTCCTTTGTTAAAAGGAAAAATCGGTTGGTTCCAGGAACAGATTTTTTAGTTGTAAAATTGCAATACATTTACAGTATTTTTTCAGAACTGTAATGTAAAGTTACCATGCCATTTATTTTAAATGATATCTCGGACTAAAATAAACAAGAATTATTTCTGAAAAAGCATTGAAAATTTCATCAAACTTAGCGTAAAATGAACCTTTCTTGAAGTATTTTTGATAAATAGAGGCTCAGATAGTAAGTGAGACAGACTAGCCTAATTTCTGAGTTTGGCTCATGTTCGTGATTTAACTTCAACTCCTGGTAAAATCTCGGGAAAAAATGGTAAAAATTTAAAAGTTACACAAAATGAACCTTGAAATATTCTCTTTAAAATGAGACAAGGAAATTGGAGTAGTTATTGCTGGTTCTTGATTTATCATTAAAATGTAGAAGAGTGCAGAAGGTGAAAATCACTCGCCTCTACATTTTTCATGATAATTCGAAAACCAGTTTACATTTTTACATTTTTTGAATCTCATTGTAAAGAGAAGATTCCAAAGTTGAGTTTGCGTGATTTTCAAAGTATTACCTATATTTTATTAGGTTTGGCTAGAAGATGAGTTTGAATAAAGAAAATTGGTAACAATCAGAAATTAGACCAGTCTGTCTCACTATCTTAGTCTTTATTTATCGCAAATACTTCAAACAAGGCTTATTTGATGCATAATTTAATAAACTTTTCAACGCCTTTTTATAAATTATTCTATCTTATTTTGTTCCGGGGCTTCCCTTCAAGAAGTAAATGTTTTTAATCAATAGTTTTTTAGGTGTCATATTACTACTCGGCAGTACTGTATATTTTTAAATTTGCATTTGCCCCTAAAATCATTAATATTTTTAAAAAACTGCCAAATCTGAAGGACTGCTTCTAAAGCTTTAATCTTAAATTCCTCTTTTCCTTTGTATAACTCTATCTCAACCCCAAATAATAACTTAAAACAAAGCAACAAATACGTTTTTAATTAATAGTTTTTTACATGTCATATTACTCCCCAACGGTACTGTATATTTAAAAAAAATATTCCCTCCTACAATCATAAATATTTAAAGAAACTGCTAAATCTGAAGGACTAATTCTAGAACTACCTTAAATTACTCTTTTTCTTTGTATAATTCTATCTCAACCCCAACTATTGACTTTAAACAAAGCAACAAATATGTTTTTAATGAATAATTTTTGAGGTGTCATATTACTCATTGACGGTACTGTATATTTTTAAATTTGCATTTGTCCCTAAAATCAGGATTATTTAAACAACTGCTAAATATGAAGGACTTTTTCTAGAGCTTTCATCTTAAATTCCTTTTTTTCTTTGTACAGCTCTATCTGAACCCCAAATAATAACTTAAAACAAAGCAACTAATATGTTTTTAATGAATAGTTTTTTAGGTGTCATATTACTCCTTGACAGTACCGTACATTTTCAAATTTGCATTTCTTCCTAGAATCATAAATTTTTTGAAACTGCTAAATCTGAAGGACTGCTTCTAAATCTTTCATCCTAAATTCCTCTTTTCTTTGTATAACTATCTCTACCCCAAATCATAACTTGAAACAAAGCAACAAATATGTTTCAAATCAATAGTTTTTAGATGTCATATTACTCATCGACAGTACTGTATATTTTTTAATTTGAATTTGTCCCAAAAATCATGAATATTTAAAAAACTGCCAAATCTGAAGGACTAATTCTAAAGCTTTAATCTTAAATTCCTCTTTTTCTTTATATTACTTTGTTTCAACCACAAATCTTAACTTAAAACAAATCAACAAATATGTTTCAAATCAATATTTTTTAGGTGTCATGTTACTAAAAGCATAAATATTTAAAAAACTGCCAAATCTGAAGGACTAATTCTAAAGTTTTAATCTTAAATTCCTCTTTTTCTTTATATAACCCTGTTTCAACCACAAATCATAACTTAAAACAAATCAACAAATATGTTTATAATGCATAGTTTTTTGGGTGCCATATTACTCCTCGGCAGTACTGTATATTTTTTAATTTGCATTTGTCCTTAAAAATCATGAATACTTTAAAAAGTTCTAAATCTGAAGGACCAATTCTAAAGCTTTCATCTTGAATTCCTCTTTTTCTTTGTATAACTCTATCTCAAGCCCGTATCATAAGTTAAAACAAATCAACAAATATGTTTTTAATCAATCGTTTTTTAGACGCCATATTACTCCTCGGCGGTACTGCATATTTTTAAATTTACATTCGTCTCTAAATTCATAAGTATTTTAAAAAACTGATAAATTTGAAGGACTGCTTATAGAGCTTTCATCTTAAATTCCTCTTTTTCTTTGTATAACTCAATCTCAACCCCATATCATAAGTTAAAACAGAGCAAGAAATATGTTTTTAATCACTGGTTTTTGAGGTGTCATGAATATTTTAAAAGCTGTTAAATCTGAAGGACTACTTCTAGAGCTTTAATCCTAAATTCCTCTTTTTCTTTGTATAACTCTATCTCAACCCCAAATCATAACTTAAAGCAACAAATAAAATCGCTTTAATGTCTCTCAAAATGAAATTACTCCACTCTAAGTGCTCAGCTCTGAGACCACAGAGTCAGAGTGCATACATAAAATGTAGAGAGAGTCACAACAATATTTAAGTAACGAAAAAAAGCGTATAAGAACCGATTGGACGAAAATTTCAAGAGACAGTACTTAAGGTTAGGGTCTTTAATGTCATCGGTGCAAAGTTAAGATCGTAAAAGTAGATATATAGGCACGTTACATAATTTACATTTTCATAACTGGTGCTACCTGACGCTGCTTAAAGGTACTAATGGACCATGGTTGATATTCGCGAAAAAATGAAAGAGTCGTGATAACGACAGGCGTATAACAGTCGATAGTTAAATGCTCGTTGAGCAAGAATTTCATGAGACCTGCGTGTTATATTATTATCGATAGTATACTCTGTAAACATTTGTGGTCTTCAAGTCGGTAGTAAATTCGTGCCCTGAATAAAATCACAAGGGGCCAAATACCCCTTCACGTATTTTGATGTCCGAGCATAATACTATAATGTTTATGTAACTTCTCCAGGTCAATGACGGAAATTATGCTCAACGAGATTTTAATGTAATACTAAATGAGCGTCAAATCATTTTGCATATTATTTTTACTACTTCCAATTTGCTGTAAAAATATTCTTAATCTGTATTGACAGTGAATAGTCACTTTTCGTATTTGGTCAGCTACTAACATAAATTAGGTTCAAATTATATGCACGTTTGGATAAAGTTAACGAACTCCAGGGAAAATGTAAATAATTATTTATCAGTTTTTCTAATTGTATACTATTTTGAAAAATGTTAATTTAGAGTATTTTATAGTGTGTGCTAGTGTGGAGTGGGACTGCTGTCTATTGTCTGTAAAACCATTATTTATTTAATACGTTCTAGTTTCAACAATTAGAAACTAAGGACATTATTATTATTATTATTAATTCAATAATTTAATCGTTTGCATTTCGAAGCTAAATACGTTTAATTTGTCTTATTCAAAATTTACAAGAATTCTAAATTTCATGATTTTGAAATCATGATAACCACAGAAAAATTCAATTCTCCACGCAGCATAAATTAAACTTCATATAAAAGCCTAATTTTGTACAGAATGAAGCAATTACAAAATAAAGCATTAATACTTCTGCGAATCGAAATTTAAATTGTTCAAAAAGAAACTTTGTGAGCCGAGCTATTAATTAATTCAAAAGGGTTTTCAAATGATTTACTTTAATTTCGAATTTTTTTCGCGGAATTATTAATAAATTATTTCTGATTTTTTAAAGTCAAAATTAGAAAACTTGGTTTCAAATATTAATAGTTGAGCTTTTAAGCCAAAAGAAAAACGAATGCTTTAAATGATTGTTGAATTATCAGCCTAAAAAGATGAATTTTTAAAAAATATATTTTTTTAGTCCAGAAAGATAAAGTTTTAATCAGATAGTTGAATTTTCAAACAAACAAAAATAATTGAAAAAAAAAGTTGCATTTACAAAAAAATAATTGGAATTTCAATCAGAAAAGACGGCTTTTCTAAAAAAATAGATGAAATTTTAACCCAACCGTAGAATTTGTCTGCTGAAAAGATGAATTTTTTAGAAAACAGTTCAATTTTTAACAGAAAAGTTAATTTTTAACCAATATACATGAATTTTCAATAAAAAAATATTACTTTTCCAACATATGAGAGGAATTTTAATTTCAAAAGGATTACTTTTTTATAACACAAGGCAAATATTCAACAAAGCAGTTGAATTTTGGAGCACACAATAATTTTGTAACAAAATAATTAAATTTTATTTTAAAAACGAGGAATGTTAAGGCTTGTAATTTAAAAAAATTAAAACTTTGAACACGGATTTATAAAATTATAAATTTTTCGATTTCAAACACTTTTAATCCAAAAATTTCTCAGAATAAATTTGTAATGAAAGGCTATTCAAATTTTAATGTTTTTAATGAAACTTGTACAATTTTCTTTAATTCTTACTTTCAATTTTTAAAATTTCATTGAAATTAATGTTCAAAATAAGTATAGCGAACTTCTGGAAAAAGGGCCATTAGTCGCACTTTTCTATGAAAAGTCGAATAAAGTCACACCATCCGAGCCCTGTAATTTCAGCATTATTTGTCTCCAAAAAGCGTTGAAAAATTAAAAGTTTATTCTTTAGAGATCAAACAAACTAAGCATAGAAAACTTCTCAAAAGAGTGGATTAGTCGCAATTTTCTTCAAAAAGTCGCATTTTTTTAAAAAGTCGCAAGATTCGAGCCCTGAATTTTCAAAATTATTTTCCACCAAACACCTTTCAAAAATTTAAAGTTTATTCCTTAGAGATCATATAAAGTATTGCGTACTTTTGAAAAAAGTCGATTAGTCGCATTTATCTTTAAAAAGTTTTGAAAAATCTCATGAAACAAGGTAGAAAAGTCGCACGATCCGAGTCCTGTAATTTAAACACTATTTTCCTTCAAAAAACTTTTAAAAATGAGAAGTTTATTCCCTAGAGATTAAATAAAGCATTGCACAGTACTGAAAAAATCGAATAGTAGCATTTTTCTTTAAAAAGTAGCAAAAAGTAGCATTGAAAAAAAATGGAAAAGTCGCATGATCCGAGCCCCGTAATTTAAACATTATTCTCCTTCAAAAACCTTTTAAGAAATTAAAAGTTTATTTCTTAGAACTTCTGAAAAAAGTCGATTAGTCACATTTTTCTTCAAAAAGTCGCAAGAAGTCGCATTAAAAAAAATCGAAAAAGTCGCACTATCCGAGCCCTGTAATTAAAATATTAATTTCTTCCAAAAACTTAAAAAAATAAAAAATTTAAATCCTTAGAGATCAAAGAAACTAAATATATAGCGAACTTCTGACAAAAAGTCGATTAGTCACATTTTTCTTCAAAAAGTCGCAAGAAGTCGCATTTTAAAAAAAAATCGAAAAAGTCGCACTATCCGAGCCCTGTAATTAAAATATTATTTTCTTCCAAAAACTGTAAAAAAATCAAAATTTAAATCCCGAAAGATCAAAGAAACTAAATATATATCGAACTTCTGAAAACTTCGATTAGTCACATTTTTCTTCCAAAAGTCGCAAGAAGTCGAATTTAAAAAAAAATCGAAAAAGTCACACTATACGAGCCCTGTAATTAAAATCTAATTTTCCTCCACAAATCGTTAAAAGCATTAAATATTAATTTTCTAGAGATCAAAGAAACTGAATATAGCGAATTTCTGACAAAAAGTCGATTCGTCGCAGTTTTGATCAAAAGGTCGTAAAAAGACGGATTTTAAAAAATGTAAAAAGTCGCATGATCCGATTCCTGTAACTTAAAAATGGTCTTTCTTCAAAAACCTTAAAAAAAATTAAAGTTAGGAATAGCGAACTTGAAAAAAAAGTCGACTAGTCGCATTTTTATTCAAACAGTCGCACGATCCGAACCCCATAATTTAAAAACTATTTCCCTTAAAAAACCTTGAAAAAAAATTAAAATTTTATTCCCCAGAGATCAAAGAAGAGCAAAATAAAATTTCTGTTCACTTTGGTTGTTCAAAAGAAGCATTAAAGTACTAAAAATGATGGAACGGCAACTATATAGCAATGAATATAAGTTGCGACGGTAGAGGCTTCCCGCAAGTTCCAGGTTTCTGAGCAGCAATAAACCGTGTAAAGCGCAGCTTTGAACGGCGTAAAGAAACGTGAGTGCAAACACTGGAACCACAATCGCGAGACGAGGCACTGAAAGTAATGGAACGCCAATGCCAAATGCCAATTATTGTCAGAAGTATGTTCCAAAACGAGCGCACTTATTTTTCCTCTGCCCTCAGAAGCGCCCAGTGCTTTAGTTCACCAGAAAATATAAATATCAATTTCACACACACGCACACACACATTATTTTAAGTTTCCATTAAATGAGTCACTCAATTAAGGATTTTTTTATCATTCTATCCATGGCCGAATTATTAATATTCTGAAATATTGGAATGGTCAATCCAATAAATTTATAAACTATGGCAACTGTATAATAGTGACAATTTTTTTTAGCTGAATTGGCACAATTTTCTTTGCAATTCACCATACAAATATGAATAAATTTCACACTCACAGTGTTTCAAATCTTCTGTCCTGAGTCAGATGTTATTTTTTAGCCTTATTTATGGCCGGAAATTTTCCAAAATATTTCTCGATGTAGTTTTTTAGTGAATAAAGTATAAATGCTTTTGTAACTAATTTGCATTTGCTTTTTTCACTGGATTTATGGCTTTTAGATTAAAGCAATACTGTATTAATACGGGGGCAATAAATTTATGAACTTCAAAGAATTTCTTGAGATTTTCTTCATGTCTGCTCTGAGTCCCCTTTTAAAATAACTCAATATTTGTTATTTTTTTATCAATTTATGTGATTCTTTTCAACAGGAACAAGTAATAACTAAACTTTTTTTTAAATCTTGAATTTTGCGTCTGAAAAAGTTTATATGTCATTTGTTTCACTGACTCTTTACATTTCATTAGATATGCCAAAGACATCAGTTTTTTCTCAATTCTACATTTCTGTTTCATTTTACATAAAAGTTCTGAAGAACAAAAAGAAAATTTCAAGCTTTATGTTTTGGCATTATATCTTCTCTACTATAAGTTCTAAATGAATAATATATTAAGATGAATGGAAGTAAATTAAATTATCTTTAAAAGTAAAAAAGAAAATTAATTCTAGCTCTCATAGAACAGATGTTACAGTCACTTGGCTGCTTTTTGTAGAATTATTTTTACAAATATATCCAAAAAGACATCGGGTGAACTTTAGAAAAATAGTTCAGTTTTAAATTGATTATTTGACAATAGTTATTAAGAGTTTGTTGTGTTTTCTTTTCCTTTAGGCATAAGTAGCAATTATTATCTGATCCTGATCTAATCCTTCAAAGATTCTCTAAACTAAATATCACTTTGGTACGTTTATATTAAAAAAAAACTTGTTTATGAATTATAAAATTCTTATTCTTATAAAATATAAACAATACTTTTATTTAATGCAATTCAAAAAATAAAAATACACCAAAGAGATTTCTATAAAATAAGAGGAATAAAAATAAACGCTGCAACATTAGAATTAAATAAGAAAAGCAACTTTCACCTACACAGAAAGCAAAAACATCAAGCCCTAAATAAATATTGTTAAATAAACAATTTTAATCTGCAATATTTTCTCTCAAGTTCGCATTCAGTTCTCGTCCAAAATTAGTTACATTAAACATTCGGAATCTTCCTCGATTTTATAATTCATTCAAATATTTCAATATCTAAACCAATATTGTTGATTGTTTTTCTTGAATTTGATCAATCCTTTTGTCAACTTTCAAAATTCGACAGAAAATTACAAAAAAAATTTTAATTGACAAGAGAGTGACGGGTTTTCTGAGAATCTTTAACTCAATTTTCTCAAAAATATCCCACTATTTTTGCTAGATTTTTTTCTAAGTTAGTACTAATATAGTTCATATATCCCATAAGATTTTATATTGTGTCCGCGTCTTCAAGAAGAGAAGATTGGATTTATTTTGATAAAAAATGAAATTCCTGATTTTTTACAAAAATGAGATATGGGAGAAATCAAATAAGCAAAGTTGTTCCACTTAAATACTTTATTTTTTTCGAAATCGTCCCGAAAATATTAATAAAGTCGGCTATAAAGTGTACTTTCTTTAAAACAAGAAAATATTGTAATATTTTATAAAAAAAAAATCTGGACCAAAAATTAAATGTTTTTAGCTGATAAAACTTTACTCATTCGCTTTAAAAAATGTCTGTTTAAATCAACCCGAATTCTGGGTTATTATACCCTTACTATTTTTTCTGGTTTACTTAATCAGAATTCTGATGGCTTTTAGTCAGAATTCTGGTTATTCTAACCAGAATTCTGATTACTTTAACCAGAATTCTGGCTACTCTAACCAGAAAAAATAGTAAGGGCAGTTTTAACCGGAATTTAGATTAATTCAACCAGATATTTTTTACTGTTGTCGTCAACCGGGGTACAATTTCAAGCATGTGGGGTAAAGTCGGGCATTCCTAAATTCAAAGTTTAAATTATTTAAGGTGATCTTAACCAGAATCTAGAACCATTTGTGGTCTAAATTGATTTCAGATTCTGATTAAAACTATCCTAATTTATTTAAACGGTAAATTTAGGAATTTCCTAATTTACCCCACATGTCCGAAATTACCCCATTTGACGGTTCTAGTTCCTTTAATGAAAATCAAATTCTAAATTTGAATGAGCAAGAAACTAAGAAATGAGCCATTGAATCAAACCAGTAAAAAATGTCACTGATTCAAATAATTAGAAATGGGTCACTGATTGGAATCAGTGGAATTTGAATTGTAATCAGATTTCCACTGAAAATTTGTGAAATTGCTAAATTCAGAGTGTAATCTGATAAAAAGAACAACAAATATTGAGTCATTTTAAAATGAGTTCTAACCGTGTTTTTCATATTCAGCAAACCTACCCAGGAGGGCTTTCCAGAACTGTAGCCTAATTTTTTAAGTGAAGCTGTATTCAGAGCTTGCGCGTCTCAACTTAAAAATTTCTAACAAATAAAACTTTAACTTTAACTTTGAAAATTGGTATAAACCAAGAGGAGTACCTCTCGATAACCCAGTTTTTTCCATCAGCTCTTGAGCCTCTCGCACTTGCACTGGCAACACTGAATTTCACATTGACCGGACCCGTAAAAATCGGCGGATTTGAAAAACTTGAAATTTTCGCGAGGAGTTGAAGAATAACGTGCTTCGTAGAGAAACTTCGACAGTAGAATGACAAGATTGCCTGAGGCAGGGTAAAATGAGATAGGTAGATAAAGAGAGAGAAAGAGAGAGATTGGGAGAGACATTAGAGTCAAGGTCTGTCCCAAGGAGGGCTGATTACCCCTTTACGATGAGCCAAGGTCTCGAGGCGAAGAGGCACTCCATGGTAGTTATGGCGCGTTTCCTGCACCCTCGTAAAAAGTTACTGCATCGTTTTTTCACTACCTGAAAAAATGTCGTATTATTTTGTACAGCGGTAGGCAGTTAACCCTACAACGGGAGGCCGCACTTTTCAATGTCTCGCCGAGGCATTTCCGGAAGCGAGAAGGGTTGGCCGTAAGTTCTGGCCAAGATGCGACCTTGAGGATCCTCGTAAAAAAGACAAAACAACCCTTTTTCTCGAGGACACCGACACGGTTGGTGACCTTGCGTTCTTCAGATTGTGGTTAGCGGTTCTGAGAGTCGTTTCAACCTAACGCATCTTTCGCTCATCATACGACGGGGAGGAAACAACGCTGGTTATCCGCTGAACTGTTTGGTTATCCGAACTGGTAATTCGGAGCAATCCACTTGCAATCTGGAGTAATCCAATTGTAATTTGAAGTAATTTAAGTATTTTTGAGAAATCCACCTATAAGTTGGAGTAATCCACTTGTAATGTGGCAGAATCCACTTGTAATCCAAATAATTCTGATTAATTCAGCTACAATAGAACCTCGATTATCCGAACTTCGATTATCCGAGGCTCCGCGTTATCCGAGGCAATATTGTAGCGAAAAAACATTTGAGCAGATTAAAACAGTGCTCTATTGCCGACTTCCTTGAGCCACGTTAGTTACAATGCTTTGTACCATAAATTATAATACCCACATTCGTAAGCTGTTTACTTATATTTGCTAAATGTTTATATTTACTTTTCCGTTTGAAATATTTTAAAAATAGATAACTCTTCCCAATTTTGTACTTCTTCCGTATTATCCGAGTTTTCGCTTATCCGAGGTATCTCCTCTCCAGATTACTTCGGATAATCGAGGTTCTACTGTATTTTAAGGAACTCGCTTGTAATCCAATTCCAACCTCATTGATTCCACCTGTAATCTAGAGAAATACAGTTAATTCGAAGTAATTCAGGTAATTAATTTGTGATCCAGAGTAATTCTGGAGATTTGGAGTAATTATCATAGGTAATCCGCTGGACAGCGCGGTTATTCGAACTGGTAATCAATTGGGACCCCAGTAATCCAGTGTAACTGGGAGTAATCCACTTGTAATCAAGATTAAATGACTTGCAATCAGAATTAATCAACTTGCAATCAGGATTAATTGACTTTCAATCAGGATTAATCTACTTGTAATCAGGATGAATTCAACTAATTCGAAGAAATTCGCTTCTAAGCTGGCGTAATCCACTCGAAATTCGAAATAAATCACTTATAAGCCAGATAATTAGGAGTAATTCAGCTAATTTAAGTATTTAGCTCGTAATATATTTCTAACCCACAATAATTCCCATTTAATCCGCCATAATCAAGAGTAATCCACCTGTAATCTGGAATAATTCGATTTTAATCTGAAGTAATTAAAGTATTTCTGAGAAATTGACTAATGAGTCTAAATCCACCTTGTAATGCAAATAATTTTTGTTGATTCAGGTAATTTAAGTAATTGTAATGCAGTTTTAACCCGAAATGAACCACTTAATTATGAGTAATCAAGAGTATTCCACTTGTAATTCATATTTATTCCACCTGTAATCTAGATTAATGCGGTTAATTCAAAGTAATTCAGGTAATCCAAGTATTCTACTTGTAATCCAGAGTAATTCAGGCAATTCGGCGTAATTACCATAAGTAATCCGATGGACCGTACGGCTATTCGAACTGGTAATCGGATGTGATTCAAATAATCCAGTGTAACTGGAAGTGATCCACTTGCAATCTGGTTCAATCCACCCATAATCCTATGTAAGCCACATTTAATCCAGTTAATTAGAAGTAATTCAGGTAATCCAAGTGATTAAATTTTAATGCAGAGTAATCCAGGAAATTCGGAGTAATTATCATAAGTAATCCGCAGGACCGCACGGTTATTTCAACTGGTAATCTGGTATAATTCGAGTAATCCAGTGTAAGCGGAAGTGAACCACATGCAATCAGGAATAATCGACTTGCAATCACGATTATTGCAATTTCCATCAGGGTTTATCCAGTTTATTCGGGTAATTCAGGTAATTCAAGTATGCCACTCGTAATATATTTCTAACTCAAAGTAATCCACTTTTAATCTGTCAGGATTAAGAGTAATCCACTTGTAATCTTGTTTAATTCACCTGTAATCATATGTAATCCACATATAATCTTGATAATTTGAAGTAATTCAGGTAATTAACTTGTAATCCGGGGTAATTCAGGTAATTCGGAGTAATTTTCATACGTAATCCGAATGATCGCGCGGTTATTTGAAATCCACTTACACGTCGGCATTATCCACTTGTAATCTGGAGTAATCCATATAAAATATGGAGTAATCCACTTGAAACCTGGAGTAATCCAGATTTAATAAAGAGTAATCAAGTATTTCGAAGAATTCTCTATAATCCGGCGCAATCCACTTGTAATTAAAACTATTTAAGAGTAATTAACTTGTAATCCAGACTAACTCATCTCTAATTCTGTTTAATCCATATGTAATCCAGATAAAACGAAGTAATTTAGGTAATACAGAGTAATTAACTTATAATCCAGATTAATACTGGTGATTCAGAGTAATTTTAACAGGTAATCCAAAAAAGTTTTTTGCTATTTTTTTAAAAATTGTTTTTTTTCGTGAAAAATTAATTTTATTAAATGAAAATTTAACTTCCATTTTTTGTTCAAAATTGTACTTTTTTAAATTAAAAATTCATGATTTTTAATGAAAATTTCAAATATTTGTTGAGAAATTAATCTATTTTGTAAGAAATAAAATTTTTTTGACAAAAAGTCATTTTGTTTCTTGCAAACTCAACTGTTTTTTTAAATCGTCTTTTTGGTTAAAAATTCAACTACTTTGCTAGAAAATTAGTCTTCTTTTTTGAAATTTCAACTGCTTGATTGAACTAACTTTTTAAAAATTAATTTTGAAAATTCTTTTTTTTTCGGTAAAAGCTAATCTTCTTTGTTAAAAATTCATGTTTTTTCTTGACAATTGAACTACTTGATTGAAAATTAATCTACTTTGTTATAAATAAAACAATTTTCTCAAAATAATTCTTTTCGTAGAAAAATCTGCTGCTTTTTTAAAAATAAGTCTTTTTTCATAAGAATTGAACTATTCAAGAATTTTATTTAAAAGTTGAAAATTAAAAATTTATTTAATTCAATTAAATTACATAATAGTTAAATTTTTCACAAAATAGTTGAATTTTTAATCAAAAAGTTGAATTTTTATGCTGCCAAGGTGAATTTTCTATTAAATGGTCGAATTTCTAAAAAAAATTTCAAACAAAAATAGTACAAAGATGAATGATAAAGTTTGAAGATTTTGTTGGAAGATTTTTCATTTTAGTTTATTGAAAATTTAAATATATTGTTAAAAAAAATAGTGGTTAAAAATTTATTTTTAACTGAAACCTAACTATTCCATTTATGGCGGAAAATTAATCTTCAATTGTCGAAAATTCGTCTTTTTGGTTGAAAATGTCATGTCTTTGGTTGAAAATTTGACTAATTTGTTAAAAATTCATTTTTTGCCATTGATAATAATTTTTTATTTCAAATTTTCCTTTTTTAATTTGTGTTGAAAATTTATCTTTTTTTAGTTGAAAATATAACAGTTTATTTGAGAATTCATCTTTTTTGAAGAAAATTAATATCTTCTTGTCCAAAAATGCATATTCTTATTTTAAATGTTTTTTTTTTTTCGAAATGTCTTCTCTTTTTGTTGAAATATGAAATTTTACATTTTTTGTTTATGATTCATCTTTTTAGGTTAGAATTTCAACTATATTGTTGAAAATCGAATTATTTTGTAAAAAATTCAACTCTTTGTCAGAAAAAATCGTCTTTTTGTCTTGAAAATTTAACTATTTGGTTGAAAATGCAACTATTTTTGTTTGAAATTTTTTTTCGTTTTAAATTTCGACCATTTAATTGAAGATTTACCTTTGCAGAATAAAAATTCAACTTTTGGTTAAAAATTCAACTATTTTGTGAAAAATTAGGCCTTCATTCAATTTAATTAAACTAAATTAATTAAAAAATTTTAACCTGTAATCTGAAATTGTTTTATTTATATTGATCATTTATACTGATCTATCCATATCAAAATGATCAGAGAAAATAAGAAATTGATCAGGAAAAATCACGGAAAAGTCAAATAATCCACTCGTAATACAGTTCTTAAGCGGAGTAATCCACTTGTAATCCAAAATATTTTTAAGTTTTGAAAATGATGTTTTTGGACCACCCTGGTTTGGCGAACTTGCGTTAATGAAAATAATAAGATAACTTAATGTTAATTTAAGTTAAAATTGAAGAAAATGCAAGGTTAGTGACCTTGAGTTGTTGAGATTATGTGGTTAGCGGTTCTGAGAGTCGTTTAAACTTTACGTGTCTTTTGCCCCTCATACGACAATCGCATTTGCATTTTAGATGATTTACGTTGAGTTCGGAACTTTGGAGGAAACTTGGTGATACTTCATGAGTGGGGTGTTTCTAGCTTGACCATTATTCTTAGGGTACTTTGATGAAATAGTGTCGAGAGTTAAGTTTAAGTCGCTGAAGAAAAGCGTTTCGAGTTTAAGAATAATAGCGACTTTTATTGAATAGTAAAAATGTCGATTTTTTTGGTGAGATGGCGATAAAAGAGTCGCTTTACAAGTGTAAAGTGATGCATTTTATTTTTTGAAGAGATTACCTTACAATAATATTTTTTATACTTACGACATTTATAATTTTTTCAATTTATTTTCGAAGTGAGAAGAAGGAACTGAAGTAACTAAAATAATAGATGTCTTGTAGATGATTATGGTCCAGTTCGATTTAGGAGTGGATAAAAATTTGTTGTATTTTTTTTTTTTTTAAAGAGACGGTTTGTTTTTTTCAAAGCGCTTTTATCACATTATGCCAGTTTTAATTTCTACAAATTAAAAGTTCGGCAATTTTGAACATTTGGAATATTTTAAATGTAGAAGTTTTAAAACTCTTCACTTTTAAGTTTTGATCTTCAATATTATCAAAAATTAAGTATTTTTATTCATACAACTTGTAAATATTTTAATTTTTAAATCCTTAAAAATTTTTTATTCTAAATCTTCTAAATTTAACTATTAAAAAAAAGATTCAAACTGAATAATGTTCAACTCTATATTCTTAAAATTTAAGAATTTAAAAATGTTAGTTTTTTAAAGTGTAGAACTTGGATTTGAAAATCTTTCAATTTGAAGAGTTTTTAATTTTGACAATTTCTGTTTAAAAATTATGCCATTGTAAGTTTCACTATTAAAAATTCTTTTACTTTGAACATTGGAAATTTCAGCATTTTAGATTTTTTAGAAGATTTAGAATTGACGTCTCGTTAATTTTCATCTTCAATTGATCAAAATTTAAACATATTTATTTATACATCTTTAAAATTGACAAATTTTATATTCTAAAATCGTTTAGATCGAAGCGTTTTCAATGGAAAATCTTAAAAATTCAACTATTCAAAAAAACATTTCCAATTTAATCATTTGAAATTTTGTATTTTCAAAATTCAACAATTTTTGATTTGTGAATCTTCAATATTGTTGAGATTTGAATTGTAAATCTTTAAAATTCAAATGTTTTCAATTTGGAAAATTTAAAATTGAGAATTTTCTAATTTTATACATTTAAAACTTCAACTATGTAGAAGATTTCGAATTGAGAGATTGAAAGCTTTTCGCTATTAATCTGCAAAGATATCAAAATTTAAGAATTTTTATTCATACCCTTAAAATAAAAATCTTGAAAATTAAATACTATGCATTTCTCTATTCTTAAAATTTAATAATTTTTAATTGAAACTCTTCAAAATTGTAGAACTGTAAATTCAAAATTTAAAAAAATTTTAGAATCAGATTTTAAGAATTTTTCTATATACAATATTTAAAATTCAAAAGTTTTTATTCGAAAGTTTTAAAAATTGTATAACTTTAATTCTTAATCTTTAAAATTGCAGATCTTTCAATTTTGACTGTTTATAACTGGAAAATATGAAAATTTCAAATTTGACCATTCAAAATTCCGTAATTTTTATGATTTTTATTCAAAATTTCTTTAAGCTGGAAGATTTAGAAGTGAAAACCTGACTTTTGATTTCCAAATTTTCAAAATGTTAGAAATCTTATTAAAACATCTTTAAAATGCAAGAATTTTAAATTGCATTTCTTCAAAATTCAAGAACTTTAAAATGTAAATCATGAAAATTCAAGAATTTTTTATTGTAACTCTTCAAAATTGTAGTGAATATTTGAAATATTTTCAATTTAGAAAATTAAAAATTTAAAACTCTTAGTTTTTTAGTTTTGATCTTCAAAATTATAAAAAAATAAGCATTTTTATTCATATATTTTTAAAATTTAAAAATTTAAAGTCCTTAACATTTTTCAAATCTAAATCTTCAAAATTCAACTATTATTTTTTATTTGGAAATCTTTAAAATTGCCGTTTTTAATTTTTACAATTTCTGGTTCAAAATTATTCAATTGTAAGTTTTAATATTAAAAATTCTTTAATTTTGAACATTGGAAATTTCAACATTTTAAATTTTGTAAATGATTTATAATTGTGGGTCCGGATGCAATAAGGGCACATAAAATTTTTTCGTGCGAAAACGAAGTCCCCTGGAGGCTTTAGAAAAAATTTTCGAATTTTAATTT
>NC_046666.1:49791714-49860009 GCF_010883055.1 Belonocnema kinseyi | reverse complement strand
CGCAATCAAATTTTACATCCATATATATCTTTTCAAAATTAAAATTCGAAAATTTTTTCTAAAGCCTCCAGGGGACTTCGTTTTCGCACGAAAAAATTTTATCAATTTGTACCATTTTATTCACACATCTTTAAAATTCAACAATTTTAAAATTAAAATGCTCTTAATTTTGACAATTTAGATTTAAAAATTATGCAAATTTTTTTTTCAGGTTGGCAGAATTAAAAATTTGACTTTTGATTTCCAACATCATAAAAATTTGAGAATTTTCATATAAATTTTTTTAAAATAAAATAATTTGTTATTGGAACTCTTTAAATCGAAAACGTTTAAAATTAAAAATCGTAAAAGTTTAAAATTTTTCCATTGTAATTCTTCAAAATTGAACTGTTCCCAAAAAAATTGTATTATAGATCTTCAAAATTGAATAGTTTGTTATCCTAAATTTAAAAAAATTAAGAGTTTTAAATTATAACTCTTCAAAATTATAGAATTTTAAATTTTAAGTAATAAAAATGGAAGAGTTTTACATTTTTACAAAATTAAAGTTAAACATTTCTGTAATTTTGATAATTTACTTTCAATCTTTCTTGAATTTGGAAGGTTTGGAATGGAAAATTTGACTGTTGATCTTCAAAATAATCCAAATTTTAGAATTTATAATAATAAATATTTAAAATTTACGCTTTTTGAATTGTAAATCTTAAAAATATGATCTATGCAAAAAAACATTGAAAAATAAATCATTTTAAATTATACGTATTAAAAATTGAAGGATCTTCCATTAAATTTTAAATGAAAGTTGCAGACTGCTAAAAGCCGATTGAAATTAAAATTAAATTAAAATTGTTTGAAATCCGATGTAGCGATTTTAATTATCAATATAATGTACGACTATCAATTATTTTTTATAGTACTTTAAATTGAAGCATATATTTTAATTTTATAATTAGGCACTGGAAATAAGAAAAGGGTTCTAGTTTCGCTAGTATGTTTTATAACATTAGTATAAATTACATTCTTGACAAATAATGATTTCCATAATTTCTTAAAAAATAATGGAAAATAAAATGAAACTTGCAGAAAAAAATACTTTTACGACATGAAGATGTTGAATAATTCCCGAAACTTGTACTCATATTAAATATAATTTCATTAAAGAACAGGCTCAGTAAATATATAAAAACGAAAAAAATATTGACTTTTTCTCAGGAAAAAAAATCTTTTCTATTTTACGCGACAGATCTTTTCCTGAAAAAGCAAATAGTCGAGAAGGATTGACTTTTTGACAAGGTCATTCAATCGTCCGTTAACTTTTTTACACTTTTACAGCTTTAACTCCGTTTATCTCAAAAAGGCACCTTTCCGAGATTTTTACCTGAGTGGGGGCAATTCTTAAATTACTTTGTCCTTTAGCAATTTAGTTAGGGTTTAGGTGCGGGGTAAATATGTACCTGCTATATCGCGTCTTAATGATGTTGAGTTTTAAAGTTAAACGTCTCATAAAACCTTCCTATTTTTGAAAATTTTTTATAACGGATTGCCGTAAATTATTTTATGAACTATTATCCTCGCAAAGATCTTTATTTATGTAAGTTTAAAGAAATATTTTTTAAAGGTTAAAATAAAATTCTATTTTCAACTTCTCATTTATTGTATGAATTATTACGGTAAATTAATAGGGAAACAAATTAAGTTATATCGTAGGAAATATTTATTTTCTACTTATTTTGTGTAGTTTAATAGGGGGGGGGGGGGGGTAGTGAAATTAACATTAAAAACTTAGATAACATTATTTTAATTTTCCTGATTATAAACTTTTTAAAATATTTGGGAATTTTGAAAAAGATTGGGATAAACTTTAATAATTAATAAATAAGTTTGAAAATCACTTTTATATTTCAAACTTCACACCCTATATCCTCTTTTCCTATTTTTTTAAAAAGAATTCGTCTTTTTCCGTGATTCAGAGAAATTCATCCATTCTTTCCCTTTCCCTCGTTTTTTTGCGCTTAAATGCGAAATTAATTAATAGAACTCAAAAATATAATCAAACTATTTTTTGTTGACAATTATACTATTATATTTTTGGTTCAGAATGCATTAAAAAATTCTAGCATTTGGTTGAAAATTTAATTATTTTGTTCAAAATGCAACATTTTTTGAAACAGTCATTTTTTTGGGTCCATAATTTAACTACGTGGTTTAGTTAAAGATTAATCTTTTCTTTAAAAAATTCAACTATTTTGTTGAAAATATTTTTCATTTTAATTGAAAATAAATTTTTTTGTTGAAAGATTTTTATTTGGAAGGTCTACTATTATATTTTTGGATCGGAATTCATTTCGCTTGGTTCAAAAATCTACTATTTAGTTAAAACTTCAACTATTTTTTTTTCAAAATTAATTTTTTTGGTTAAAGTTTCATCTCTTTGTTTGATATTTTAATTATTACATTATTATAAAATGAATATTCTTGGTTGAAAATCCATCTTTTGGGTTGAATGTTAAACTCTTTTGTTGAAAATTCATTTCTTTGGATAAAAATTTAACTCTTTTCTTGAAAATTATTTTTTTTTTAAGTGGAAAATTAATTTTTTGTAACTAAAAATGTAACTATTTAATTTTTTTTCAAAACGTTTATTTTAAATTCAAAATTGATCTTTTATATTTGAAAACTCAAATATTTTTCAAATTTTTTTCTAACAAAAGTGTGTGTTTTTTTTTTAAATACAATCTATTTAGGTTTAAATAAAAATTTAGATGTTTTGTTGAGAATATTGATCTTTTTTACTTGAAAACTTACTATTTTGTTGAAAGCTAATCTACTTTCCAAAAATTAATTTTTCTTTTTGGTTAAAGAATATAATGCTAGTCACTGGCTTGAAAATTCAGAAATTTGGTAAAAAATTGAACTATTTAGTCCAAAGTTAACTTTTTTGTTCAAAATTAATATTTTGGTTTGAAAAATCCACTGTTTAGTTAAATTTCGCCTATTTTTATCAAAATTTAACGATTGGTAAATAAACAATTTTTTGTTGAAAAATCCTATTTTCGGGGTTTAAGATTCTATTTTGTATAGAATTCATCATTTTTAGTAGAACATTAATTTTCTTGTTAGAAAATTCACCTGCTTGGTGGAAAATTAAACTTTTTTGTTTAAAAATATTTTTTTATTTGTTTAAAAACTCATTTTTTGATCCAAAAATTGAACTAAACCAGTTTTTTTTTTAATTGTAGAAAATTTATTTCTTTTGTCTAAAAATCGTCTTTTTGTTTAAAAAATTAATTTTTGTTGTTGAAAATTAATCTTTTCAATTCAGGGTTTAAGGACTTGGTTAAAAATTCGTTGTTTTTATGATAAAAATTCATTTTTTAACTAAAAATTTGACATTTCCATTGTTGGTTAAAAAAATACTTTTATGTTAAAAATTAAACTATTTGGTACAAATATTTATTCAACTACTCTGTTGATACTTCGTCTGTTCTTGTTTAACTCATTAGGTTGAAAATTCATGTTTTTGGATAAAAATTAATTTTTTGAACTGAAAATGTAACTTCCATTTTTGTATAAAAATGTAATTAATTTTGTATTTTGAAAATTCATCTTTTTCATTCAGGTTTCAACTATTTGGTTGAAAATTCTTCTTGGTTAGTTGAATACAACCGAATAAAAATTCGTTTCATTTTGTTAAAAATTTATTTTTTAAACTAAAAATTTGACATAATTTTTTATTCTGAAAATTTAACTATTCCGTTCTTGTATCAAATTTAATTAATGTGTTGCAAATTTCACTATTAAAAAAAAACTATATATTTTTGTTTGTTAAAAATATAACTGTTTTTGGTTAAGATTACAATTGTTTTCTTAAAAATTTTTAAATCGAAAATACGACTTCTTCGTTCAAAATTCATACTTTGAAAATTGATATTTTATGGCAGATAAGTCATATTTGCAGGTTAAAAATTTATATCTTTCTTGGTTGAAAATGATATTTTTTTCTTCAAAATAGTATTCTCGATGTTGAAAATTCGACTTTTTTATCTGGAATTCGTCATTTTTAGTAGAACTTTCATTTTCTAGGTAGAAAATTCACTAGTTTAGTTACACATTTATCTTTTTATTGAAAATTCGTTTTTTTTTATTTATTGTAAAATTCTTTTTTTTTTATCTGAAAATTTAAGTAATCCATTTTTGGAAAAAATGGTAGAAAATTAATTTATTTTCTTGAAAAATCTTCCTTTTTGTTAAAAAATAACTTTTTTTTGGTTCAAAATTCATCTTTTTTTTCGAGGATTCAATTTCTTGGTTGAAAATTCGTCTTTTTTGGTTGATATCAACTGGTTAAAAATTCTTTTTTACTGATAAAAATTAATTTTGTTAATTAATAATTTGACAATTTCGTTTTTGGTTAAAAAAATATATTTTTCAGTTGAAAATTCAACTATAAAAATGTGAATAATTTATTGCAAATTTCACTATTTAAAAAAAGTTATTTTTATTTGTTAGAAATGCAACTGTTTTTGGTAGAGATTTCAACAGTTTTTAAACCAAATTTATCTTCCTTTTTTATGAAAAGTTCGATTTAGTTTAAAATTCATTCTTTTGTGTCGAAAATTGGTATTTTATGGTAGAAAAAACATGTTTGCTGGTTGAGTATTTATCATTTTTGTTTGAAAATGAACTTTTTTCGTTTAAAATTTAACTTTTTTAGAAAAAATATATCTTTTGGGTAGAAAATTAAACTATTGGGTTGAAAACTCATACATTTTAGTAGAAAATTTTTGTTGTTGAAAAGTACCCGATTACCTCTGTCTTGGGATAATGTTTACTCGAGAAATCATTTTGAAACTGGGTCACTTACTCAATAGAATACAAATCAGAATGTTCATTTCGACGAGAATTAAGAAGTAAGTAAATTTTAATGAATAATTTAAGAACATCTTCAAAGAATCTGGCAGATATTCAAAAATGTAATTCTGCAGAAAGATTAAGACAACAGGCGACTGCTTGATCATCGAGTAACTTAAACTTAATCTTAAAGTATATGAACTGCATAAAGATAAAGGAACAAGTTATTAGGAATTTGGTGATGACTTCTGTGTAGTTTATTTTTATGTCCACGGTAGCCACTCTCTGGGTTACTATATTTCCCACAACATATTTTCAACATGTGCCAAAAATTCGAGCCAAGGAAAAAAAAATTCTCTTCAGAATGTCTGCAAGGGTTGTTTCGCTGAAGGTCACTTGAAAATCCTTTACCTGCTGCACTTCGAGAAAAGAAGCCAGTTTTTTTTAGTCCTTCAACGTGAGAGGTCTCAGTCGTAAAAGCAGGATTCTTTCCAGTTTTCTTAGAAACATTTGGTATTAATTTCTTATTTTTAACAATTATTAATTTTTTTAATTCAATATTCAATTCAAGTTATTATTCAAATTATAAAATTAATATCAATAAAAAAATTTGGTTTTTATTAGTAAATATTGTCTAACAAAATAGAAAAGAAAATCAAGGGAAATATTTTTCATAAATTGAAGAAAATTGATATCTTAATTTCAGAACTAACGTATATAATATTTTTGTAAAATATATAGAAAATAGAGTGGACCAAAAAAAAAATTTTGAGTAGCCGCTTCTGATAGTGGTTAAAAGTTGTATTCTTCTAAGGAAACAGTAGTAATCCTTTTAATTTTTATTTGGATCAAATAAAATCTTTCGTTCTGTGTATTATAGATTAAAATTAAAAATTTGTAAAATTTAAAAAAAAATCAAAACAAACCGTTCATTATCGAATTATTGTGAATATTCTTTGAAAAATCGTAACTTGTTATTAATAATATCAATCTAAGATGAAAAAAATCACTTTACATAACAATCTAATCTTTTTTTGTTTTAAATAACTGAACTTCAGTGAGAAACTTTAACATAACCTACAATTGTTAAAAATGATAAATCTCCTTCAAAATACAATTTTTTAAATGTCAAAAGTATACATGTTCGATTAAAAAAAAATTTAATAATCTAAAATTATTAAAATAGTCTAAATTTTGTTCAAGTGATAATGATTTATGTTTTAAAATGCCAATCTATTATGTAAAATTCCAATGTAACCTGAAAATGTTGAACAATTATGAATCTTCTATGAAATCTTATGATTTTTTAATACAAATTTCAGTAGCCGATAAAAAATAGCAACAAAATGAGAATTTTTTCAAGCTAACATAACCTAAAATGGTTTAAATTGGAGATTCTTCTTCAAAAAAATTATTTAATCAAAAATACCAATTTCCGAAGAAAAAAATAACATTATACAGAATTGGTAAAATATTCTAAATGTTGTCCAAATTATAATGATTTTTGTTTTCAAATATCAATTTTATTGTAAAACGCTATAACGTAACATAAAATTGTTAAAAATTATAAACTTTTAAAATCTAATGACTTGTTTTAAAAAATTAATTTCCTGTGGGAAACGCAAGATAATATATTTGAATTCTTGGCGTATAATTCAATTTTGTATATAAAATGCTAGCATAACCTAAAATTGTTCAAAAGATATAGATCTTTTTTAAAATATAATCTTTTAGTTGAAAATAATAATTTTTGAAGAAAACACGAAGATTACTTAAAATTATCAAAAAGATTCTAAATCTTGTTCAAATTGTGATTTTCTTTTAAGACCAATTTTCGGAGTGAAACCTTAACATAACCTTAAATTAATAAGAATATGAACCTTCAAAATCTAATTGTTTTTATTTTAAAAACGCTAAACGGTAAAAACGCCAGCAAAACCGAAAAAACGTAAATTGTTAAAAAATGTTTAATCTTTGAAATTTAATCATTTCTGATTCAAAATACTTATTTCCGGTGTAAAAGACTAACATAACCTAAAATTGTTAAAAGGGTGTTAATCCGATTTAAATATAATTTTTATTGAAAAATACCAATTTTTGACGAAAACCACTAACATAATTCAAAATTATCAAAAAGAATCTAAATCCTGTTCAAATCGTGATTTTTTGAAGACCAATTTATTGAGTGAAACCTTAACATAGCCTGAAATTATAAGAAAATATTAACCTTGAAAATATAATGGTTTTTGTGTTAAAAACACTCAGCGGTTACAAACGCGAACAAAAACGAAAAATGTAAACCGTTAAAAAATGTTTAATCTTTGAAATTTAATCATTTTTAATTTAAAATTTAATTTTGTTGTTAAAAATACCAATTTCCGTAAAAAAAAACTAACATAATCGAATATTATTTAAAATTCGAAATCTTGTTTAAATTCAATTTTTAAAAAATATCTTTTGTTTTTTATTGAAACACTAACATAACCTGAAATTCTTGAAAAAATTTTAATCTTTAAAGTCGAATGATTTTTGTTTAAAAAACGCCAAACGGCAAAATAAAACAACAAATCCAAAAAAAGTAATTGATTGAAAAAAGTTTAATCTTTGAAATCTAATAAATTATGATACAAAATACCAATTTCTGGTGTAAAACGTTGACATAACGTAAAATTATCAAAAATATTGCTGTGATTGTGTTGCTGTGAATCTTCTTTAAAATATAATTTTTTAGTTAAAAATATCAATTTTCGACGAAAAACCCTAACGAAATCGAAATTATTATAAGATTCTAAATCTTGTTTAAATTATCATTATTTTATTATACCATTTTTTAATGTGAAACACGAAAATGACTTGAAATTGTTAAAAAATTATGAACCTTCAATGTCTAATTATTTTTGTTTTAAAAATGATCATTTCCAGCTACAATAACTAACACAACCTATTTTTTATTTTTATTTTAAAGCTATGGAAGAAATTTTAAAGAAATTAAAAAACAGTAACACTGTAGATTTAATCTTATGTTTTTTCACTGACTTTTTTTGTAACTGAACAGATTGGGTGCGCCATATGGCTGGTAGAAATATTTGAACATTTAATAACTTTTCATTAATACCGGTGTCATTGTAATGTCCATTAAGAGTCCAAGATTAATTTTTTATATTTGAGTTTTTTGGTTGAAAATTTAATATTCATCTATTAAAATTTCGAAAACAGTTATCTTTATTAACATTAATTACATAAAACGTTAGAATTTAGATTATAAACTTTTGTAATTTGCTCTTTTGTATCTTGAATTGGAAACCATCAAAATAAAAATAGAAAAAATTCAAAATATATTTTTTTAAATTCCCCCGCATATAAAATTAAATTAAATAAAAAATCATTTAAGTTGGGATTGTGGGTGGTTGAAAAAACTGAAAACCTTTAAAATTGAAACCATGTAATTTGTCCGCTCAAAAATTCGATATAATTGTTTTAAAAATTCCACTAAAAAATTTGTATTAGATCCTGCACTCTACCTAGTTCCGGATAAAAAAAGCAGGTAAGTATGAACAGTTTTACTAAACTGGTAATAAATGACAATCAAAAAAATAAATAAAAAATTAATAATACTTACAAAATAGGTCTCACAATTAAATTAAATTAATTAATAAAAATAAGTCTTAAATTTAGCAAGCAAATAAAAAAGAACTATTGTTTCTAAAAGACAATAAAGTCAACATAATAGTTGCCACAAATAAAGTAGACTATATAAAAAAATGTAGAGCTTATTTTTATAAAACAATAAATTATATACAAAAGTAGATCCCAGCTTAGTTCCGACGGTCGAAGAAAAGTGGCATATTGGTTAAAATCGCGCAGATGCATTATAGCTCAAAGTTCTGCTCTCCAAAATTTAAAATGAATAATAATAAAAATTAATAATAATTTTATATTAGGTCGCCAACTTAAAAAGTAGCTTTTTATTTAGTTACAACATTAAAACCTGTCTCAGAAGAAATTAGTTCTTTTGGAAAATGTAGTTGGGAATTGAGAGATATTTTAAAAGGGATTCAAATTCCACTGCCTCATAACATGTTATCTGTAAATGATGTTTTCTTGTTCATCAAATACCGTTAGTTTTATAGCCATAGAATGTAATGAAGAAAAATCAGATTTTTATAGATTCATAGCAACTTAACCAAAATCTCAGAAAGCGAAATAATAGTCACTGTTAGAACTGTTTAGTAAATAATTAAATAATTAAATTTGTAATTTCAAATATAGTTAATTAAATTATATGAACTGAATTTAATTCTAACTTTATACGATGGATTTTTGGAATGTGAATGACGTGTTTACTATCAAACCCATCGATAAAGTGCAAGATTTTGCGTTAAAGAATTATAATAATACTTTTTATTATTAATTTAGTTAATCAAAGAGCGAATGTATGGAAATAATATTGTACCGAATAGTTCTAATTCTCGAGCTAAAATAGCTATGGAAAAATAAATAGTTAGATTCCCTAAAAAATAGACATTAAATTAAATCTAAGAACACAACGGATCATTGTCTTGTTTAAAAATATAAATAAATTAGAAAATGTTTTTCAGAATAAAAAAAGGCGAAGAATCAAAACAAAATTTGTCCATCCTCGAAATTTGAGTAAGGGAGAAGTGATTCACTGAATAATGTTAATAAGATTTTGCTCTGATTGAAACCAGAAATGATTATTCACTAAAAATAAGTCAAATTTTACTGATTGTAATTTAGAGAGCGGGAGATTAAAAACTCGAATTTGAAAACGTCGAAGAAACTTTAAAGTATATTCTAAATTTAAATTTTAAAAAACATGGCCGATTAAATTAATCAACTATGATTTGATTTCAAACTCAGTCATTTCTACTGGAAAAACTGTACTTTTTAATGGATGAATCAGTCAATATAGCTGACTGAATCAAATAGTCACCTGAAATGGCTGATCTTCAATCAATAGAAGGGACTGATTTTTCTGCTATAATAAAATAATCAATTAGATTCTAAATTAACATGTTTTTTCATAAAAGACCTAAATTTAAATAAATTATTAAAATTGATCATAAATGACTGGTTAAAGATATTAAAATTTATGGGTTATACCAATAAAAATAACTGATTTCATTAGTGAAAGTTACTGATTAGGTCATTAAAAATGACTAATTTAATCAATGAAAGTTATATGATTCAAAATGACTGATTCTGTCTGTGGACCCTTTGGATTATTTTATCAGTTCGTTTTCTTGGTTAACAATTCATTTTTTTATTTTTGGGAATTTACCTTTTTTGGTTTAAAATTTAAGGATTTTGTTGTAAATCTGTCTTTTTTGGTAGAAAATAAGTTTTCTTATATTTAAAAAAATTCATCGCTTTGGTTAAAAATTCATTTATTTTGTGGAAAACGTATGTACTTTGTTGATATTTCGTATTTTTTGGTAGAAAATTAATCATCTGGGGTAAAATTAATTTTTTTTTCATACAGCTGCTTAGTTGAAACTTGAACAGCTTTACTAAAAATTCATTCTTTTGGTTAATGATTCATGATTTTAGTTGAAAATTTAAGTTTTTTTTTAGAATTCTTTTTTGTTATTGCTAAAAATTAATCTTTTTTAGTTGAAATTACAATTTTTTGTTAAAAGATCTTATATTTAGTTGAAATTTTTTTTCGGGTAAAAATTATACTTCGTGGTTGAAAATGACGAATGAATTGTTTTTTGGTAAATGTTGAAAATATGTATGTCATGTTAAAAATTCGTTCTTTTTTGGTAGAAAATTAATCTTCTCAGCGGAATTGTTATTATTATTTGTTTTTGAAAATACAAATGCTTAGTTGAAAATCGAACTAGTTTTAGAAAAATCATTCTTTTATTTAATGATTCATTACTTTAGTTGAGAATTTATGAGTTTGGTTGAAAATTTATCTTTTTTTAATTCATGTTTTTTAAAAGAAAATTAATCCTTTTTAATTAAGGATGTACACTAAGTAGTACGTACAATCAATATCTAAAGTTGCCTATCTATAAAATGATTTATAAAAACGACAAGAAAAACCTATTATTAATTTTTATAATTTCTTGATGGAGGCTTCTAAGTACACTTAAGAAAAAAATAATTTAGGTTAAAATTGTTTATTTAACAGTATTTATTGAAAGGTTTAGTTTTTCTTTTCTCTTTATGGAAAAGTTACAATTTTTATTTATTCCTAATGATCAAGGCCATAACTGTATGATTTCTCAATTAATTTTTTTTAATAAAGTCAATCTAAATAGAAATTTAGAGAATCCTTCGAAGAATATTGAAATAACTACTGTTAAATAAACAATTTTAACCTGCATTTTTTTTCTTAAGTGTGCTTAGAAACCTCCTTGAAGATTTACAAAAATTAATAATAGATATTTTGTTGTTGATTTTATAAATTATTTCAAAGATAGTCAACTTTTGAGGTTGATTGTGAGTTTATTTTTAAAATTTTTTCTCGTCTGGACACGCCTCTACATTTTTACTTTAATAAAATAAAACTTTAATCCTTGAAAATTTAACATCTTGTTTAAAAGTTTTTGAATTTTGTTGAAATATATCTTTCTTGATAAAAAATTAATCTTCTTGGTTGGAAATTCATTATTTTGGGTAGAAATTCATTCTTCATATTTTAAAGCAAACCTAATTTGTTAAAAATACATTGTTTTTCAGTAAAGATTCATCGCTTAGGTTCAAAATTCGTATTTTTCATAGAAAATTAATTTTTTTTGGGCGAAAATTATTTTTGTTTTGAAAATACAACTGCTTAGTTGAAAGATGAACTCCTTTATTAAAAATTCATTCTTTTGGTTAATAATTCATAATTTTATTTGCAATTTGAAAATTTAACTTTTTGGCAGAACGTTATTATATTTTGTTGAAATTCATTTTTTTTTTGGTAGAGAAATAATCTTCTTGGTTGAAAATTCATCATGTTTGCTTCAAAATTTTAAAGTTGAAAATTTGAATGTTGTATTGAAAATTAATATATTTTGTTGAAAATTCTTATTTTTTTAGAAAATGATTCTGTATGAGGTAAAATTGTTCTTTGCAAAATTATACTGCATGGTTGAATGTTGAACTACTGTGTACAAAATTTATCCATTCGATTAATGATTCAGTATTTTAGTTTAAATATGTTGTTGGAAATCCGTTTTTTTTTTGTTGAAAGTTATTTTTTTTAATTCATCTATTTTGATAAAAAATTAATCTGCTTGGTTGAAAAGAAATATTTTTTCTTTAAAAATGCAAATAATTTGTTTAAAAAAACTTTTTTTCGTTAAAGATTCATCACCTATAGTTGGAAACTCACTTCTTTTGATGAAAATTTAACTATTTTATTAAAAATTATTTTGTGCTTCTTGAATATTTGTCTTTAAAAAACGTATGTTTCATTTTCGGTTAAAAATTTCAATTTTTTATTTTAAAATCCAACAAATTGGATAATTTTAAATGACCGATTTCATCGGTGAGTCTAATTGACTGATTTGAAAAATCACTTTTGACTGATTGTCAGTCGTCGAAAATTTGAATAAAACAAAGAAAATTAAATAGAAGAGTTTATTCTGAAATATGTGTTTAATATATTTGGAACTTGAGGCCATAAAACCAGATTTTCGAGACAGTCCAGACTCCGATAAAAATTCGGATTAAGTTTTGCGAGCTTTCTGGAGGGAATCCCTCGCCCGCGAAATTTTCGTGCAAAATCGCAGGAGACGCGCGGCTCGGTCCGTTTCGTGAGGTGATTTATGTCCGTTTGATGGTTTGTGTGTGCAGTCTCTGGTTTTATGCGAGCGTTTTAAATGGGAGATAAACATAAAGAGGCCTTTTATGGCGCCATCAAATAAACAACTTGACTCCTCCTTCTGCTTTGCCTTCTCTTCTGCTCCACCGTGAATGCAACGCGCCTCACTTTGCCTGTAATCCGTAGACAATCTGACACGCGTGAGTTCACCGACTTTGATCGTTTCCAAAGTCAAAATGCCCATTTTTATTTTCAGTGTACAGTACCGTCAGACTGGTCTAATTTCTGATTTTTGTCCATTTTCATGATTCAACTTCAACTTCTCGTAAACTCAAGGGAAATAATGGTAAGAATTTGAAAGTCTTGCAAAATGAACCTGGAAATCTCCTCTTTAAAATGAGCCCAAGAAGCTGTAAAAATGTTTACTGGTTCTCGAATTATCAGTAAAAATGTAGAGGCGTGTCAAGACGAAAATTTCTCGGTTGAGCGGGACTGCACTTTATTGTCTCTTTTCGTGCGTCGATTGAACGATTTTTGTCGTGACGCGTCTCTACATTTTTCATGATAAGTTGAAAACCACTAATCATTTTCACAGTTTTTTGGGCTCATTTTAAAGAGGAGATGCAGAATTCATTTTTCGTGACTTCCAAATACTTATAATTATTTTTCTAAATTTTTCCAGGAGCTGCAGCTGGATCATTAAGATTGCAAAACCCCTTTCCGCTAAATTATATTTCTTTATTTTTAGACTAAGGTAGTGGGTGAGAGAGACTAGTCGAATTTCTGAGTTTTCCCAATTTCATAATTCAACTTAACTCCTGGCAGAATCTATGAACTTAATTATAAGTAATTGTAATTCATAGAAAATGAACCTTGGAAACTCTTCTTTAAAATGAACCTAAGAAACTTTTAAAATGTTTAATGGTTCTCGACTTATCAATAAAAATGTAGCTGTGTGCCAAGACAAAAATTGCTCGGTTGAGCGGGACTGCACTCTATTATTTCTTTTCGTGATCGACCGAGCATAATTTTCATAGATATTTCAGAGATTTGAAGGTGAATCTTGAAAATTGGCAAAAATAAAATTTTAAATCTGTCTAACTTACTGTTTCAGTTTCTATTTATAAAAAAACCTTCAAATAGCGCTTTTTGGCACTGAACTTCGTCAAATGTTTAACACCTTTTATAAATTATTCTACTTTATTTTCAGATAGGGATAGTAATAAGAGACAGAATGGTCTAAATCTAATCTATTCTATTTTTCATGATTGAACTTCAACCCCTGGCAGAATTTAGGAAAATAATTGTAAGAGTTTGAAATTCACGCAAAATGAATCTGGAAATCTCCTCTTTAAAATGAGCCTACGAAACTGTAAAAATATTTAGTTTTTCTCGACTTATCATTAAAAAGGTAGAGGCGTGCTAAGACGAAAATCGCACGGTTGAGCGGGACTGCACTCTATTGTCTCTTTTCGTGCATCGACTGAGCGATTTTTATGTTGGCACGCCCCTAAATTTTTAATGGTGAATCGAAAACCAGTAAACATTTTTAAAATTCTAGGGTTATTTTAAATAGAAGATTTCAATCTTCTTTTTCCTTAACTTTCAATTACTTGGAATTATTTTCATAAATTTGGCCGAGAGTTGAAGATGAATCATGAAAATTGACAAGAATAAAAAATTAGGTCTGCTTCTCAGTCTCTATTTATGAAAAAAGTCAAATAGTGTTCATTTGATGCTAAATTGCATAAACTTATTAACCATTTTTATAAATTATTCTACTTTATTTTGAGATTGAGATAGTAATTGAGACAGCCTGTTCTAATTGCTTATTTTTTGTTATTTTTCACGATGTAGTACAGTCCCGCTCAACCGAGTGATTTTTGTCTTGGCGCGCCTCTACATTTTTAATGATAAATCGAAAACCAGTAAACATTTTTACAGTTTCTTGGACTTTTTTAAACAAGAGATTTCAAGGTTAATTTTGTTTGATATTCAAATTCTTACCATTATTTTCCTAAATGTTGCCAGGATTTGAATTTGAATCATAAAAATGGGCAAAAATCGGAAATTATACCAGTTTGATAGTACTGTATACTTCAAACAAGAGAGTGAAGTCCCGCTCAACCAAGCGACTTTTGACTTGGCACGCCCCTATATTTTTATTGATAATTCGAGAACCATTTAACGATTTTACAGTTGCTTGGGCTCATTTTAAGAAGAAGATTTCAAGGTTTATTTTACGGAATTTTCAAATTTTCGCCATTATCCTTCTAAGTTTTATCAGGAGTTGAAGTTGAATCGTGAAAATTAGTTAAAATCAGATATTATACTGGTCTGTCTTATTCACTATCTCAGTCCCCATTCATGAAAAAATCCAAATATGGCTTATTGGACGCTGAATTTAATACACTTTCCACTGCTCTTTTAGAACTTTTTCGATCTTATTTTGTTCCGGGGATATCGTGACGATTTTCAACAGTTTGGTTGAAAATTAAATTTCTTTGCTTGAGGATGAGAATTCTACAACTATTTTGATCAAAATTCGTTTGTATCGTTGAATTTAACTGTTTTTAAAAATTTTAAATAAAATACATATTTTTTTTTTGAAATATCGCTACTATTACATTATTCTTTAAAAATTCATCTTTTTTATTGAAAATTTATATTTTTTAATTAAAATTTTAAATACATGGGTCAAAGTTAAAGTAATTTGTAAAAAATTTACTTTTTGGTAGAAAGTTCATCTCTTTGGTAGAAAATTAAAATATTTGAAAATTCGTTTTTATTTTGTTGAATTTTTTTTAAACTGAAAATATAACTTTTAAATTTTTAGTAGAAAATTGATATCGTTTCAGTTGAAAACTCATCTTTTTAGGCAGAAAACTAATATTCGTGGTTTTAAATTTCCCTTTTTTTTTTAAATTTAACTGTTTACAGATTATTTGTCTTTTGGCTGGAATGATCAGCATTAGAATGAACTCTTTCTCTTTCCTGACTGAAAAGCCTTTATTTGCTGAAAATTCGTTTCTTTTTTTGTTAGCAATTTCATCATTTCAATTGAAAATTCATCTCTTTAAATGAATCTAATTATGCAGTCGCAAATTCGTTTTTTTATTAATTTTTTTTACTTTAAATTTAACTTTTATATTTAAAATTCTTTTAATGTGTTGAACATTTTTTTGTGTGGAAAGTTAATCTTCTTGGTTGAAAGTTCCTCTTTTAGGTTATAAAACTCATCACTTTTGTATAAATGTTTCTATTTTGGTTTAAATCTCAAATGTTACGTTCTTTGGATAGTCGCCAAAAATCTATTTTTCAGTTTCAAAAAAAAATTAGGATTTTCTTTTCAAACATTTTTTCATTTTTATGAATTACAATAAAATATTGTTTAATAAAATTACAAGCTTGATTTGATAAATTTATTTTTTTTTTAAATTACAATTTGATAATTTAAAGAAATTCAGACTCAGTAAATCGAACATTTTTTCCAGTTTAGTCCCAAGTCAGCCGATCTTTGTCGAGAAAAGAATCTGAGCAAGCGCCATATGTGGAAGGTCAAGAACATGGCGTCGAGTCTTCAGCTGCTCCCATACTCTTGAATTAATTTCTACCAAATAAAACTGATTTTTTATTGAGCTAAGGACGCATCAAAGCGATATCGAATTATTTTTTTATGAAAAAATAATTATTTCAGGCTTTTTAATTTTTTTTAAATCAATGAAAATGTATTTTGTTGTAAAAATCTTCAATTAATAAATTCAAAACCAATTTTTCGAGATTCTTTTATTAAAGATTTTAATTAATAGCCGTATTCTTTTATAATCTTATCAAAATTTTGTATTTGAAAATCCATTGAAGGAAATTTTAATGGTTAATTCTGTGAAATTTTATTTATTCGGGTAATAACGTAGTACAGTTTAAAATTTTGAATTTCCAGGAAATATAAAAAAGGATAATTTATTTTTCAAGCAAATAAAGTTTAAGTTAAAGGAAAGTATAAAATGATGGGCCTTACACTCTTTGGTGAAAATCCAAAATTTAAATATATAATTTTGCCCTATTTTTTCATCTTTTTCTGAATAACATTAATGCAAAGAAGATTCGTAAGCAAAAAAATTGTAAATCAGCATGTGAGCAAAAATCGTTGAAGAAAAGCAACGCTTATCTTGCATGAGAACTGTACCGCAGAACAGGAGAGACAGTCGTATAGAGCCATACAAGCAAGCTAAGCAAACGTTAGCCTATAGCGGAACGAAGCCTATCTCGAAGCACCAGATTTGCATATGGATGAGATTGTATTTTTCGTAAAATATCCAGCAGGCATCGTATTCACGAGCTGAAATATTCTTTCGATAGCTCCCTTCTAACAGATACGTTGTAGTACATCGTACATCCAAACGATAATGGTTACGAAGTACTTGATCATTTTTTATTCTACAAAAATGAGCAAAACTTAGTTCCCTTCTCGAATTTCTGGCACAACTTCAACATCCCTTACATTTTCCCAACAAACCTTTTATTCATAACAGGATATTTACAAAATAAAATAAGATAGAATAATTTATAAATATTATTTGGGAAGGTTATTAGATTCTGCATAAAATAAGCCCTGGTTGAAGTATTTTCGATAAATAGAGATTGAGATAGCGAGTGAAACAGGCCTTTATAATTTTTGCCAATTTTTTTGATTCAACTTCATCTTCGGGAGAAATCGCAAAAAAATAGTGAAATCTCATCTTTAAAATGAGCCCAAGAAAATGTGGAAATGTTTACTGGTACTCGAATTATCATAAAATAATTTAGAAGCTTACTAAGAAAAAATCACTCGGTTGAGTGAGACTGCACTCCTGGAAAAAGTTAGGAAAATAGTGGTGAGAATTGGAAATTCGCGGAAAATGAACCTTGAAATCTTCTCTTTAAAATGAGCCCAAGACACTGTAAAAATTTATACTAGTCCTTGAATAAGCAATCAAAATGTAGAGGCGTGCCGAGACAAAAATCGCTCGGTTGAGCGGGACTGTATACTATTGTCTCTTTTTCATGCAGTCGCCAAGCGATTTTTATCTTGTCACGCCTCTACATTTTCAATGATAATTCGAAAACCAGTAAAAATTTAAAAAGATTTTTGCGTTTTATTTTAAAGAGAAGATTTCAGAATTCATTTTGCGAGACTTTCAAATAATTATAATTGTTTTCCTATATTATCCCTGGAGTTTATGTTAGATCATAAAAATTGGCAAAAGCCGTTTTCTAAATTATTATAAATTATATTCAGAATGAGTAGTGAGTAAGAGAGATTACTCTAATTTTTTATTTTTATAAATTTTCATGATTTAATTTATTTAAAAATCTAGGAAAATAGAGGTAAAAATTTGAAAGTTACGTAAAATGGACCTTGAAATCTCCTATTTGAAATGAGTTCAAAACCCTCTAAAAATGCTAACTAGGTCTTGAATTATCATTAAAAATGTAGAGGCGTGCCACGACAAAAATCGCTCGGTTGAGCGGGACTGCACTCTATTGTCTTTTTTTGTGCATTGACCCAGATATTTTTGTCTCAGCAGGCTTGCAAATTTTTAATGATAAGTCAAAAACCACTCAACATTTTTACAGTTTATTGTGCTCATTTTAAAGAGGAGATTTCATCACTCATTTTGTGTGACTTTCAAATGCTTATATTTATTTTTGTTCAATTTTCTCAGGAGTTGAAGTTGGATATTGAAAATTGGCAAAATTCCTCTTTATAAATCATTTTACTTTATTTTCAGACTGAGGTAGTGAGTGAGAGACTAGTCTAATTTTTTATTTTTGCAAATTTTTATGATTTAACTTCGTCTCCTGTTAAAATCTAGAGAAATAATGTTAAGAATTTCAAAGTTACGCAAAATAAACCTGAAAATTTCCTCTTTAAAATGAGTCCAAGAAACTGTAAAAATGTTTACTCGTTCTTGACTTATCAATAAAAATGTAAAGGCATTCTAGGACAAAAATTACCCGGTTGAGCGGGACTGCACTACGTTGTCTCTTTTCGTGCATTGACTGATCGACTTTTGTCTTGGCAATAATACCTCTCTATCTAACTCATTGTCTAAGTCTCTATTTATAAAAAAAATCTTCAAAAAGGGCTCATTTGACACTGAATTTCATAAACTTTTTAACCTTTGTCATAAATAATTATAATTTATTTTGAAACTGAGATAATAAGTGAGTGATGCTGGTCTACTTGCTAATTTTTGGAACATTCCATGATCCTGCAAAAATCCAGAGAAATTTTCGTAAAATTGTGAGACTCACACAAAGTCGTGCCAAGATCAAAATTCCGCGGTTGAGCGGGACTTTACTCGAATTCATATTGGCATACTTGTGGATTTTTATTGATAATCAGGGGTAATAAAATTGTTTAATTTTAATATTAAATTATTTTATTCCGTAAAAAATTCGTCTTTTAAGATTAAAAATTCATCGGTTTTAATATAATTTTTATATATTCTTGGTTAAAAATGCAATTATTGCTTAAAAATCATTTTTTGTTAAAGATTCATAATTTTAGTTGATAATTTCTCTTGTTGGTTAAACAACTTTGTTAAAAATTTATTTTTTGGTTAAAGATTTATCTCTGGCAGAAAATTTCAGTATTTTATTAAAAACAAATTTTGTTGTTGTTAAAATTTTGTTGTTTTTTTGGGGTCAAAATATAACTTGTTGGTTGAAAATTAACTTTTCTGTTGGAAATTAATATTTTCCGGTTGAAAATTCAACTTTCTTACCAAAAATTCTATTTGTTGTAAATTTATTACAACAATTATAGTATATTATCTGGT
This sequence comes from Belonocnema kinseyi, assembly GCF_010883055.1. Classification (NCBI taxonomy): domain Eukaryota; kingdom Metazoa; phylum Arthropoda; class Insecta; order Hymenoptera; family Cynipidae; genus Belonocnema; species Belonocnema kinseyi. Next base: position 49,840,551 of record NC_046666.1, on the reverse strand, counting down.
TGTAAATTTTGACTAGAAATCATCATTTATTAAAAATTCCATTTCCGGGTTAAACTTTGATCTACTTTGTTAAAAATTCATTTTTTTTCTTGGCTTAAGATTCATTAAAGTAGTTAAAAGTTCATTTCTTTTGTTGAAAATTTGTTGGTTCGACTCAATTAATATTTCCGGGTTTAAAATAAAACTCTTTAGTAGAAATTTTGTCATTTAAGTGAAAATTCGTCAATTTGGGTTAAAAGTTGAATATATTGTTAAAAATCAATTTTTTCTTGTTTAATATTAATAATTTCCGTTAAAAATGTATCTCCATCGTAAAAAATTCAACTGTTTTGTTGTAATTTTGTTTGTTTGTTTCTTGATAGGAAACTTTTTTACTGAAAAATTAACTTTTCCATTTTGGGTGGAAAATGTATCTATTTTGTTGAAAATTAAACAATTTTTATGAAAATTCAAGTATTTTGTTGAAAAGTCGTCTTTTTCGCTGAAAACTAATGTTTTTAATTGAAAATTCGTCTTTTTGGTTGACAATTCATCTTTGCAGATTAAAAATTCAAATATTTGGTTACACATTAAAATATTTGGTTTAAAATTTAACTATTTTTGAAAAATCAACTCTTTGGTTGTAATTTAACTATTTTGTTTAAAATCTTTTTTTGATTATTTTAAGATTAATCTCTTTTGTGTGAAAATTCGACTATACGACTGTTTTTAGTTCAAGTTTAATTTTTTTAAATTCAATAATTCCGTTAAAAATGTATCCTTGCAGGTTGAAAATTAAACAATTCGATTAAAAATTCAACAATTTTGTTGAAAATTTAATGATTTTGTTGAAAATTAATCCATTTTGTTAAAAAGTAATCTTTTTTGGTCGAAAATCCAACCTTTTGGATTGAAAATTCATCCTCTTACACTAAAAAGGTCATCTTTTTTGGTAAAAAAAATAAATTTGAAATTGTTGAATTCCGTTTATGAAAAATTCCATATTCAAAATGTTAGAAGATTGAAATTCCAGTCTTCAAATATTAATGATCAAGAAAAATAGGAAATCGATCAAAGAAAAAAGTCAGGGAATTTTTAAAATATACTTCTATCTGTCATTCTGTAACAGGGACTTGGTGGGATGCTGGAAAGAATTTGGGGGTGGATTTGTTATTAAATAAATTGAATTAAAAAACTAACCTTTCTGTGTTGAACGAAACGCAGGCGAGAGAATCCATGGCGGCGAATTCCGGCGTCGCGACGCTGTAATGCAAGGCCCGAAGTATTGACCAAAGGAGAGGGCGAGCGGTTGGGGGTGTGTGGGGGCGCACCACGCCCAACCCCTAGCGAACGATACCGAACCCCTATCTTCCTGTTCTACGGTGGCGAGAGTCGCGGGAGCCACCCTTCGAGCATTATCATACATTACGTTTTTGCGTCCTTTTCCGAACTGCAGTCTTCTCCTTCCTCCCTTTCTTCTCTAACCCCTAACCCCCAACTCCTAACCCCAACCCCTCGCTTACTTTATCCGTTCTCAGTGGCGTAACTACAACATACATTTGGGTGCTTGCCAATGTACCGATATGGTCTCCTCTATCTCAAATGTCGGTCATTCCTCGTTTCAGGATTTTGACTTCGAGGGAGTTTGTCGTTTTATAATTTAGGGTTAGTTCAATTAGATAGGAAAAATAGGCGATCAAAGGTTTATATGACGATTAATGGTTCATGATTCTACTCTAAGTTTAAAATATGGGGATTTTGTATTTTTTGAAGGAAAAAATATAGGGATTGTGATTCAACCCTTATTTTTAGAATTCACCCCCTTTTCAAAATCTTTGCATTTTTTCAAATTTATTTCTAATATACTAAGGTGTAATGAAATTAGTCACGCCGAAATTTTTTTTACGTCTCCCTTTTTCATTTAAAGTACATCACTAGTTGATCTTTTTTCGAAATCATTTCCGTTTTTCAAAGTTAAGAGGATTTTTAGTATATAATAACCCTTTTCCGACTATTTTAATTTTCCTCTTATGCTAGAGTATTTTAAATCATTTTTTTCTCACAATTACGACCCTCCTGCCCCCTGCCTTTTAGATAAAATTTTTTCTTTGATTTTATTTGATAAAAGTCAAAAAAATACAAAACTGAGAACTATCCTGGATTTTGCCACGAGTTAAATTTGAATCTCCGAAATTGATAAAAATCAGAAATTAGTCCGGTGTGGCCAGGGAAAACCGGGAAATCAGGGACAATAAATTTTTAGTTTTTCAATTTTAATGTTAAATTATTGTCATTCCGTAAAAAAAATTCCTATCGGTTAAAAATGCATCGCTTTTGATAGAATTTTCATCCTGTCTTGGTTAAAACCCAAAAAGACACATTTTTTGGAAGACAGTCGAATTTTTAACCTAAAAAAATTAATTTTTAAACAAATGGTGGAATTTGTAAACGTAACAATTTAAGTTCAACAATACAGTTTAATTTTCGACCAAAAAGATGAATTTTTAACAAAATAATGACATTTTCAAGAAAATTTTTGAATTTGTCGCGATATAGTTTAACTCAAACTTAAAAAGATAAATTCTCAATCAAAGAGGCGAATTTTGAACTAATAAAATAAATTTTATTACAAAAAGACGAATTTTCAACAAAATGTATGAATTTTCAAACAGATTGTTGAATTTTTAACTACAAGAAATAAATTTTCCACCAAAAATGGAAAAAATAAATTTTCGGTAAAAAAAACATTATTTTGCGACAAAAAAAAGTCATTTTCTACAAAATAGTCGAATCTTCAAACCAAAAAGACCATTTTTTAGAGGGCACTTAAAATTTTAAGGCAAAAGCACGAATTTTCTATTAAAAAACGGATGTTTAACAAAACAGTAGAAAAAAAACATTTAAAAAAATTAATTACTAACCAGTTATTTACATTTTAAAGCCAAATATTCAAACTTTTATCTACAAACTATCAATTATCAACAAGAATTGAAATAATTCGATTTAAGGTGAATTTTTTTTTTACAACAGAAAACGAATTTTTAACCATATAGTTTAATTGGTAACGAAAGAGTTGGATCTTTAAATAATAAAATTAATTTTTAACAACGTAGTTTAACTTCCATCTATTTAGTTTAGTTTTCAGTGAAGAGGATTAATTTTCTACCAAAAAAGACAATTTACAACAATATTCGCTTTTTTTGTTTGAAATTAAAAATTTCAAATAAATTTGTTTAAAAATAAAACTATTTACTTAAAAGTTAAAAGTTTTGTTTAAAAATTAATCTTCTTTTTTGAAAATTCTTCTTATTGGCTGTGAATTGAACTATTTGATTAAACTTCGTCTTTTTTCGTTCAATTTAACTGGCTTGAAATTCGTTTTTTTCTGGAAAATAAATTTTATTAAACTGAAAAAGGTAAATATTCAATCTTTCGTTCAGCATTTTTTTATGTGTTTTAACAATTTAATTGCTTGGTAGAAAGTTAAAGTACTTTGTTAACAATTCATTTTGTTAGGTAGAGAATTAATCTTTTTTGAAAACTGATCTAATTGGCTGTGGTTTCAACTATTTTTTTAATAATTCCTTTTTTTTTATTCAATGTAAACGATACTAAATTCGGTTTTTTTTTTGAACATTTTTTTCGAAAATTCAACTATTTTTGTAGAAAATTCAATTATTTATTTAAAAATTAAACTATTATTTTGAAAATTAACTACTTGGTAACAAATTAACGTTTTTGTTGAAAATTGATGTATTTTTTTTTAATCGTATTTTTGATCAGAAAATTGAAGTTCCTTTACAAGAAATTATCATTTTTGATTCGAATTCTACAATTTATTGAAAATTTGTATTTTTTAGTTAAATTAAACGAGTTTGACCTTAGTTTTCTTTACCGTTGAAAATGTTTATGGAAGATTCCTAACATTATGTTTTATTTAAGGATTTAGAATCTTTGACACCCCTATTTCGGGGGTAAGTTCTTTGTTTTTCAGCCTAGAGGAGTCCTGCCACTTTTTCCTTGACAATAAAATTTTATTGAAGGTGGAATCGTAGCCGGGAAAAAATAATGTGAAAAAGTGGTAGAAGGTATGGGAAGGGTGGATTTGTAAAGCCTTATCTATAATGGGTACGAATTGTTTGTCCCTCTCTTGATTTTCTCGATTTCTCTTGATTCCTCTATCCTAAGAGTGAGATCTGACAACGACTGGGTCCTTGGTCACGTAATCCGAACATCGATTAAAAGCCTCGACATACGTGAGCGTATTACACCTATATATATAACGTATATTCCGTCGAGCTTGCTGCTCTTCAAGAGATTAGAGATGGGGTTGACGGCCCCAAAAGTGAACTTGAGCTCTGGAGATATTCTCCTTCTAAGGACCTTCAACTGACAGAAAATGGCGGTGAAAATAGGGTTGGTTAAATTTGTTTTATTTGATATGAAAACTATTTTTGTTTTCGATTATTCTAAGCTTAAATTAGAATCCAAGAGGGGGTAAAACTTGATTTATTGCAAAAATAATGAAGGGTGTATTACAAATTAATTTAGAGTCAAATTTAGGGTTGGTAAACAACTTTGGTCAGTTATTAATAATAATAAGTTTATTTTATAATTAAAACATTAGAAAATAACAATGTGCAATTCACAATAATGAAATGCTTAGAGGTCAATTTTAAAGCTTAATTATTTTACAACGAAATTAGTAATTAGAAGAAGTGAAGTCTTTAACGTTCTTAGTTTATTATATAAAAAAAGGTAAAAATAGGGGTGGTTAAATTTTTTTATTCGATATGAAAACTATTTTTGTTTTCGATTATTCTAAGCTTAAATTAGAATCCAAGAGGGAGTAAAACTTTATTTATTACAAAAATAATGAAGGGTGTATTACAAATTAATTTGGAGTCAAATTTGGGGGTGGTAAACAACTTTAGTCAGTTATTAATAATAATAAGTTTATTTTATAATTTAAACATTAGAAAATAATAAAGTTCAATTCACAATAATGAAATTCTTAGAGGTCAATTTTAAAGCTTGATTATTTTACAACGAAATTAGTAATTAGAAACTAATTGTTTTTTTAAATAATTATATTTGATGTTTTTATACTATGTTTCTTTAATTTTTTTCCAATTCATAAATTTTTAATTTTTTACGATTTAAAATGCTTGGAATAATGAAAACCCTTTTTTAATTCTCAGTCTATTTGAATTATTATTTTTTTTTTATTTTAAGCAGAAGTGAAGTCTTTACCATTCTTAGTTTATTATATAAAAATGTAAAAATAAGGGTGGTTACATTTTTTTTTTGATCTTCAAAGTATTTTTGTTATCGATTATTATAGGCTTTAATTAGAATCCAAGAGGGAGTGAAACTTGATTTGATACAAAAATAATTAAGGTTGTATTACAAATTAATTTGGGGTCAAATTTGGGGTTGGTAAACAACTTTAGTCAATTATTAAAAATAATAAGTTTATTTTATAATTTAAACATTAGAAAATGACAATGTTCAATTCGCAATAATGAAATTCTTAGAGGTCAATTTTAAAGCTTAATTATTTTACAACGAAATTAGTAATGAGAAGAATTGAAGTCTTTAATGTTCTTAGTTTATTATATAAAAAACGGTAAAAATAGGGGGGTTAAATTTTTTTATGCGATATGAAAAATATTTTTGTTATCGATTATTTTCAACTTAAATTAAAATCTAAGAGGGGGTACAACTTGATTTAATATAAAAATAATGAAGGTTGTATTACAAATTAATGTTGGGTCTTATTTGGGGATGGTAAAAAACTTTAGTCAATTATTAATAATAAGTCTATTTCATCATTTAAATTTTATAAAATAAGAATGTTCCATTCACAATAATGAAACTTTTAGAGGTCAATTTTTAATCTGAATTATTTTACAACGAAATTAGTAATTATAAACTAATGTTTTTGAAATAATTATATTTGAGGTTTTTATGCTATGTTTCATTAATTTTGTTCAGTTCATAAGTTTTTTATTTTGTTATGATTTAAAATACTTAGAAAAAAGAAAAATCCTTTAGCCTTTTTGAATTCTCACTTTCAGTAAAAATAATTATATTGTTAAAATCTATTTAAATTATTTTATTTCAAGCAGAAGTAAAGTCTTTAACGTTCTTAGTTTATTGTATGAAAAATGAAAGAATGGGTGGTTAAATTTTTGTTATTCGAAGAAAAAAAATATTGTTGTAAATAATGATTCTAGGCTTAAATTAGAATCCAAGATAGGGTAAAACCTGAGTAAATCCAAAATAATAAGGGGTGAATTGTAAATTAATTTGGGGCCAAATATGGGGTGTGATAAACAATTTTAGTCAATTATTAATAATAATGTTATTTTATCATTTAAAGTTTAGAAAATAACAATGTTCAGTTCATAATAATTGAATTCTTAGAGATGATTAAAATAATTACATTTGATGTTTTTGTACTATGTTTATTTAATTTTTTTTTAGTTCATAAGTTTTTTAATTATGTTATGATTTAAAATACTTAGAAAAAATATAAATCCTTTAGGCTTTAGTCTTTTTGAATTCTCAGTTTCAGTAAAAATAATGATATTTTTTAAATCTATTGAAATAAATAGTTTTTTAACAGGAGTGAAGTCTTTAAAGCACTTTGTTTATTATATACAAAAAGGGTAAAAATAGGGTTTAATTTTTTTATTTGACGCAATAAATATTTTTGTCAAAAATGATTCTAGTCTTAAATTAGAATCCAAGACGAAGTAAAACTTTAGTGAATATGAAAATAATAAGGGGTGTATTACAAATTAACTTGGGGTCAAATTTGGGGGTAGTAAACAACTATAGTCAATTCATAATAATAATAATTTTAATCTAAAAGTACTGTTTTTCAATTGGTTAATTTTATTATTTAGAGTTTAGAAAATAAAGATATTCAATTCATAATAATGAAATTCTTATAGTTTAATTTTAATTCTGTAAAATTTTATAACAAAGTAAAATTAATAATTTGAAACTAAAATGTTTTAAATAAAATATTTTATCTTTTTATACTTACTATGTTTCTTTAATGTTCTTTTTGCAGTTCCTAACGGCTAACGTTTTGATTTCTCAGTTTCTAAATTCCTTAAAATTTCAGAAAATCCCTGAAATGCTTGAATTTCTAAATTTTCTAAATTCTTTTAATTTTCGGGATTCTTGAAATTCTTTAAATTTCCTCAAATCCTTCAATTTCTAGAATATCCTGAATTTTTTGAATATTCCGAATTATCTGAATTCGCTGAACTCCGTCAATTCCTTTAATTTCATAAATGTCTTGAATCGCCTTGATGCTCTGGAATTACTTAAGTTTTCTGAATTCCTTAAGGTCCCTAAATTTACTGAAATTCCTCAAATTCTCTGTATTGATGAAAATTTCTGAATTTCCTAAAATCTCTGAATTGCTGAAAATCTCTGAATTCCCGAAAATCTCTTAATTTCTTGACATCCCTGAATTCTCTGAGTTTCTTAAATATCCTGAAATTCTTGAATATTAGGAATTCCTGAAATTCTCTGAATTCCTGAAAATTTTTTAATTTGTTGAATTCCTTTAATGCTTTGAAATCCTTAAAATTCCCTGAATTATCTGAAATCTCTCAAATTCTCTGAATTCTCTAAAATTCTTGCATTTCTGGAGTATTCTGGATTCTGTAAATATCTAAATTCCTTGAATTATCTGAACATTTTTATTTACCTGAATTTTCTGAAATCCTTAATTTCTCTGAATTCTATGAATTTTATGAATATTCTGCAATTCTCTTAATTGCTGGAAATCCCTAAATCCTCTGAAATCTCTGAAATTTTCTAAATTCCTTGAATTCTCTAAAATCTTTGAATATTCTAAATTTCCTGAATTCTTAATGTTCAGAATTTCTGAAATTCTTCGAATTTTCTGAAATCTTTTTATTTCCGAAATGCTCTGAAATGTTATGAAATTCGGTGAATTTTCTGAAATCCTTAAATTATTTTTTGAATATTCGAAAGTTTTTGAATTCCTTGAATTCTTTAAAAATCAAGGAATATTCTAAATTCCTGAAGTTCTTAGAATTTTCTGAAGGCTGGGAAATCCTGGAATATTCTGAATACCTAAAATTGTTTGATTTCTCTAAATTCCCTGCTTTCGTTGAATTCACTAAACCCCTTCATTCAATTCAATTTCATCAATTATTTTAATTCCCTTGATGCTCTGGAATTTCTTAATTTTTCTGAATTCCTCGAATTTCCTAAACGCACTGAAATTCTTCACATTCTCTGAATTTCATTTCTTTCCTGAAATCCTTGAATTCCTTGAAAATCCTGAATTTTCTGAATTCCTTGATATATCTGATTTCCTTGATATATGTAGGAATTCCTTGATATATCTGAATTCCTGATATATCTGTATTCCTGACATTCATTGAATTCCGTAAATATTCTGAATTCTCTGAACTCTTAGAATTCTTTCAATTTTTGAATTTATTAAATGTCTTAATGCTTTAAAATCTCTGAAATTACCTGAATTCGTTGACTATTTTTAATCCCGTGAATTCTCTAAGTTCCTTGAATTCTTTGAACGTTCTGGAATCCCCTGATTTTCTTAAATTCCTTGAATATTCTAAATTCCCTAATTTTCCTGAAATTATCTCAATTTCTGAAAAATTTGAATTCTTTGAATTCTCGGAAATTTTTGATTTCTCTGGATTTTTGAAATCTTTGAATATCCTAAAATCCTTTATTTTACCGATTTCCCTGAATTCTATGAGTATTCTGAATTCTCTTAATTTCTTGAATTTCCTAAATCCTCTGAAATCCCTGAAATCCTCTGAAATCCTTGAATATTCTAAATACCCTGATTTATGGATGATTCTTAATTCCTGAAATTCTCTACATTTTCTGAAATCTTTAAATATTCTGAATTCTTTTGAAGCCCTCAATTCCTTAAATATTTTATATTCTTTTAAATCCCTGCATTTTTAATAAAATTCCTTAATTTTAATTTCCTGAATTCCTTAAATTTTATGACCACTTTTGAATCCCTGAATTCCCTTAATATTCTAAATTCTTTTAAATCCTAAATTCTAATTCAATTGTCGAGATTTATAATTAAATTTTTTTTCTTTTAAACATTGTAAGTGACGTTGAATTTATTTTTTGATCTTAGAAAAATTTGTGTAATCAGATTAATATTAAATTATAATTTTTCATGCAATTTCAATAAAAATTATCAAATTTCAGAATCTTTGACTTGGAAGTATTCAATTTCTGTTTCAATTTCAAATTTTAATCAATTTGAATTACAATTTTTTTTAAATTTTTTAAGCTTTGAATTTAGAACTGATAGAATTTCCATTCCTTTAAATTTTAAGTTATGCAATTTTCAAAATTGTAATCCATGTTGCAATCTTGAGAGATTAAGACTTAAAATTTTACAATTTCAAACACCTTAAATTTCACTTGATTCAATTTTAAACGCCTTTGTTTAGAAATTATAAAACTTCAATTGCTTTTTAATTCCATTTGAAATATTGTCTTTTTTCCAAATTCTACCTAATCTAAAATTCTTATGAAACATTTTCATTAAAAAAACGTTTAACATATTTTTCTTCAGTTAAATCGCAGTCAATTAAGAAGGGTTAATTATTCTTTCAAAAATTTAAAAAGCTCCTAGTATTTAAAATTTGTTAAATGGTGCATTTTCAAAGTGTTTATATTTTTAATATTAAGAAATAAAAATCCATGAACGTGACATCATTTACTGCTAGTTCGCATTAATAAAATTAACAATTTTATACCAATAATTCAAGAATGAGTGTTTTTAGAAGTAAGAAAAGACGTAAATGTAAATGCAACATCAATTTGTAATAAAATATATTTTCCCAGGATTTAAATTACCATTTAAAAAATTTATTTCATGACCTATTGATATTGTAATTACACGAGTGAACGATTGAGCCACAATTCTGTATTAATAATCCGGTACAAGTACGTCTATGTACTTATTATGAGTGTTGCGATAACCGTTTGGATATTATAAAAAAGTTATATTTTAAAGGCGATTCGTGTTGCAATGAATCGACGTGATCGTAGTCGATGAACTCGTTCTGTTGAAAAAAAAAATTATGCGGATTTTTAAGCCTTAAAATACTGCGGAAGTGAGCTATGCAGTACAATCTAAAACTGTAAAGCGAATGTTTAGTGGCGAAGTAAATTGCACCTAGCTGCGCTTTTCTCAGCGATTTTCCTGGAATATGCAAATTGAACGGTAATTTTGACTAATGGACGTTCTATTTGTGTTCTTTAAGTGGATTTACTGAGTAGATGGAAATTGGAATATTAGGATGTAGAATGTTTATTTTTATGATGTAAATCAATAATAGCAATTATATTTTATTGTCCTTTATCCAAAATGACATCCTCAGTTGAAAAAAATATCATACTTTTAGTCACAGCGTATATGCCTTTTCATCAATTTGATCCTGAAATTCGTTCAAAATGAAATGCAAAGCTTTTATACAGATTTCGGATTTTTTATTTAATCAATAAATTGCAAAAATAATCAATTTTTATAGGTAAAAACTAATTTCAAGAGCTATATAGATCAATTAATTAATTTTTAATTTTATAGAAAAATTGAAATCTTTCTGACACCCTGAAATTCAAAATTTTCTGAAACATTCCTTATTGATGCTCAGCAGTTGTAAATTTTCCAGCAGTGGGAGTCAGAAAGAAATGAAAAAATTGCATTTCCAGAGTTTAATATTCTTTTTTTGAAAATTAATTCTTTTTTTAATTTAACTGTTTTGTTTAAAATCGATCTTAAGAGTTTCAATTTCAACCTCTTTGCTAAAAATTAATTTTTCTGTTAAAAATTAATTCTTTTTATAAAAATTTATATTTGCAGGTTGAAAATTCAAATATTTCATAAAAAATAAAACTTTCAGCTTAAAATTCAACGATTTGGTTGAAATCTTTAATCTGTCTTGATTGAATAATCTTTCTTGATTGAAAATTAATTCCTATTGTCGAAAATTCGTCTGTTTGGTGGAAATTAACCTGTTCTCGTAGAAATTTCACTTTTTTTGTTAAAAATACAACTGTTTTGTTGAAAATTAATCTGTTTTTGTCGAGCATTCAACTATTTTTCAATTCAGGCTTTTTATCTTAAATTAATCCGATTTTGAAATAAAATTAAAATAATAAATTCATGACTTAAATGGAAAATTCATCTTTTTGTTTTATAATTTAACTATTTCAATTAAATTTTGTTTTTTTCTGTTTCTTAATTTTTCATTGGTAAAAATCCAACTATTTGGTAAAAATTGTATCTTTTTTAGTTAAAAGTTAAAAAATTTTCTAGAAATGTATCTTTTTTAGTAGAAAATTCGTTGTTTTTTTTCGTTGAAGATTCATAGTTTTAGTGAAAAATTCATCTCTTTGATAGAAAATCCAACTATTTTTGTGGCTGAAAATTCATTTTTTATTGATAAAAATTTTAGTATTTGGTTGAAAATTTGATTATTGGATTAGAAAGTCATTTTTTTTGTAAATTAAACGGGTTTCTTGAAAATTCGTTTAGAATTTGTTAAGAATTATTGATGTTTTTTTCTTTAAAAATAACCCCTTTTCTAAAAGTTTCTGTTATTTCTTGAAGATTCATCACTGAAGTTGAAAATTCATCTCTTTATTTTAAAATTTAACTATTTCTTTGGAGATCCGTTTTTTTTTCTTTGTTAAAAAAACTCCTATCTTAAATATTTTTGGTTTTTTTAACTAAAAATTTAACTATTCTGTTTTTAGTTGAAAATTTACATTTTTCAATTCGAAATTTATTTTTTTGGTTAAAAATTTATCTTGTTTTGTTAAAAATTTAACTATTTGATTGTAAATTCAGCGACTTGGTTGAAAGTTGAACTTCTTTAATCAAAATTAATTTTTTTTGGTTAAAATTAATATTTTTCGGTTACTTTTTTTAGTGCTTGGTTGAAAATTAAATATTTTATTGGAAATTAATTATTTTGTGTTCAAAATCCAAAAAGTTAACTTTTTGGTTGAAAATTAAAATAGTTAAAAATTCATTTTATTACATAAAAATCAATCTCTTTATATTTAAATTTAATTATTTCCTCTCTTCCTTGAAAATTAATTTTTTTGAAGACGAATGTTTTAACTGGAAATTTATCTACTCTATTATTGGTTGGCAATTCATCATTTTCTGTTTAAACTTCAACCATTTCGTTGAAAATTTATATAATTGATTGTAAACCCCTTTTTTTGAAGAAAATTAATCTTCTTGACTAACAATTTAGTTGCTTATAGTCGAAATATGAACTACATTTAAAAAAATTCATTTTATTAGTTAAAAATCGATCTCTTTGGTTGTAAATTGATTTATTTTGTTGATAATTATTATTAATATTTTTTTAATGGAATGTTCAACTGAAAATGTAACTGTTCTATGATTTATTGACAACAATTTTCTAAAACAATCTACTGCAATTAATTCAATATGATGCCTACACATCAATTTTATTTAAAAGAATTTATTTTCCTGAAAATATCACCATATTTCCCCTTTTTTGGGAGTCAGACTTTTGTGCTGTGAAGTTTATAAAAATATTATTTTTGTGTCAATTGTGTTTATAATTAAGGCGTTTATCAAATGAAATTAAAGAAAAAATTTAGTCTTAAAAGAATGGGGGTGTTCGTATTTGTGACGTCACCCTGGAGGGTTTAATCTTAGAGTGATGTACTGCAACGAAGAAAATAAGGGGTCTCAAAAGTGTGCAAAATAGCGTCACTCACTTTTTGAACAGCCTCTGATACAAGAAGAATGGTAAAAATGAGAAACGGTAGTAAAATTTTGAAACTGGTAGGGCTAGAAGCCGTTCATAAACAAGAGCGTTCGATGCACTGTAAACAAGGAATCTACTCATGTAATGTCGTTTTCATCCGTCACATCCGCCACTTCCAGCATGTGTCACTATACGAGCTCTGTTCCCTGTCAGCGAACCATATCTACCATACGTGTATATAGAATCCTTTATATGTGTGTGTAGAATTCTCTATATGTGTGTATAGAATCCTGCATTTGCGTGTATTTGTATGCACGTACGCACAATCCGGCGTCACCATCATCACCGCTTTTACGACACAAGGCCGTGCATTATACGGCAATCGCGAGCAATCATCCACCGACCGGCATCGTAAATCCACAGGGGTTCTCAACCTTATCGATCTTTCGTCACGCTTTCCGACTCCAGAGATCCACGCCCAAGCCTTCAAATTAAACTTGAAGTTTGCCAGGCTTCGGCCTTCCTCGGTTTATCTGCATTCGGGGAATTTGACCCGCGAAACACGATTTTTTAAAGTACGTTGACTAAGGTTCGAAGAATCATTATCCACCATTTTATAGTTTACTCACACTAGCATTGGGCACTAACCACTAAGTGTATAAATAGCACTTTGCAGGTTTTCTTAGTCTAGAGCATTAACCCCGAAGTGTAAAATTACCCCCTTTCCAGATCTTCCTAGCTTCAATCACTATCCCCAAAGTGTAAAAATACTTCTTTATCAGCTCACCATAGCCTCGAACACTAACCCTTAAGTACAAAAATACTCCTTTTCAAGTTCTCCTTAACACCTAGCTATTACCCCAAAGTGTAAAAATACTCCTTTTACAGTTCTTCCTAGGTTGAATATCTAACCCCAATGTGTAAAAATATTTCTTTCCCAGCTCCAAAGCCTCGAACACTAACCCCAAATGTAACATTACTGCTTTCCAGCTCTCCTTTACCACAAGCATTAACGCCTAAGTGTGAATATACCCATTTTCCAGTTCTCCCTAGACTCAAGCACTAACCCCAATTTTTAAAATTATTCCTATTCCAGCTCCCCTTAACCTCAAGAAAAAAACCCCAAAAATGTAAAAATACCCCTTTTACAGCTCTTTCTAGTTTCAATCCCTAAACACAAATTGCAAAAATACTCTTTTTTCAGATCGTCCTAGCCTCAAGAACAAACCCTAAAATTTAAAACACTTGTATGAATATTTTTTTTCTACCTCTCCTTTGCCTGAAGCACGAACCCCAAAGTTTAAAAATACCCCTTTTGAAAATGATTCTAGCCTCGAACACTAACCTTTAAGAACTAACTCCCATGTGTAACAATACCTCTTTTCTAACATTAAGCACTAACCTCTTGAGGTTAAAATAATCATCTTTTCTTCCCCAAGCTTCAACCGCTAACCCTCAAGTGCAAAAATATACCTTTTCCAGTTCTCCCTAGCCTCAACCAATAACCCTGAAGTGCAAAAATATCCCTTTTCCAGTTTCTCCTAGCCTCCCGCACACACCCCCACCGGAAAACACCCCAGTGTAAACTTAAACCTTTATCAGTTCTCTTTAGCTTTAAGCACTAACTCCAAAGTTTAAAAATACCCCCTTTTGAAAATGTTTCTAACTTCAATCACTAACCCCAAACTGTAAAAATACTTCTTTTCTAGCTCTCCTCAAATGTAAAAACTCGCCTTTTCGAACTCGACCACTAGCTCCTAGCTCAAGAGATCAGAATTTTTTAAATCTTGGACGTTTCCTCTTCTCATTTTCATTCACTTCTACTAAAATTCCTCTCTGAAAAAAGGAAAGCTTAGGTGTTTCAGTACAAAACTAGATAAACAACATTTTTGCTGAAAATGGGTTTTTTGCATAAAAAAATTCTTAAAAAATGGAATACTCATCCTATTAAAAGGATTTTTTTAAATATAATTTTTAATATTGTAATAAAAAGATTAGCAATTCAAAATTATATAATTTTCTTATCACTGCTTATTACCACATTTCTTTGAATAAAATTTTTAACAAAATTATAGAACACAAAGCTCCGAAGTAAAACTATTTGTTGCTTAATTCAACACCGAAGTACCAATCTAATTCTAACCTAAAATCCTAAATCATCATTTTCTACAAAAAGCCAATTTTTAAAACTTTTTTCACTTAGTTTCTTAGTTTTGCAATCAGTTACGATGTTTCTTAAATTTATTATCGTTTATTTATAAAAATCATATACTTATCTTCTTTTTATAGTAGATGTTTCAGCGAAAAATTGTTTGTTACAGTGCAATACCGTCGAACATAATCTTTATTTTCTCGGAACAGAATCATAATTTTGAACGAAATTTTTGTATTTTTATTCAGGATACCCATATTTCACGAGCAAGTTTCAAAATTTGTTTTCCAAATTGAAAATTCGATTTTTAATCTCCATCTTATGACGATTTTCAAAATCCATGAAATTATAACATTCATATTCTTGAATAATTTAGTCGGAAATGACAAAATCAAGTGCAACTATATTCAATCCCGTAGCGTCAATCAAAATCACTGGCTTGAATTCACGTGAATTCGCTTTCAATCACCCACAATCACCTGAAATAACTTCAGATCACCTGAAACAATTTTCTAAATCGTGGATTTATGTGAAATCAAGTGCAGTCGCCTGTAATCGCTCTAGAATCACTTACGAGGTCTGTTAAAAAAATACGCGGATTGAGGTCATAAAAAAATGTACTTTATTTGGAAGTTACACGTCTGGGTCTCCTTCAAAATACTCTCTTCCCCAACGCACACACTTATCCCAACGGTGTTTCCACTTATTGAAACAGTGCTGGTACGCTTCTTTTGTAATGGCTTTCAGCTCCTTCGTCGCATTTGCCTTAATCTCCGAAATCGTCTCATATCGTCTTCCTTTGAAGGGTTTTTTTAGTTTTGGGAACAAGAAAAAGTCACAAGCAGCAAGGTCAGGTGTGAGTATAAGGGGTGGGGAAGAACAGTAATCGAGTGTTTGGCCAAAAACTCACGAGTTCTGAGTGCTGAGTGAGCTGGAGCGTGGCACAAATTTCGCAGTGACGCGGTGCATCTTCAATTTTTCGATCAAAATCTCGTAACATGATCCAACTGATATCCCACAATCTTCGGCAAGCTCCCTAATGGTCAGACGTCGATTTTCGCGCACCAGGGTGTTGATTTTGTCAATGTGTGGGTCGCCAATTGACGCGGAAGAACGCCCAGGACGCTCATCATCGTCAATCGACTGTCGGCCACCTTTGAAACGTTCATGCCACTTGAAATATGCAGTACGCTTCATGGCAACATCACCGTAGGCCGTGTTGAGCATGGCAAATGTTTCAGTTGCAGATTGCCCGAGTTTCACACAAAATTTCACAGCAATTCGTTGCTCTTTCAGGCTATCCATTTTACAATCCGACAAACAAAAAAAGCACTCTTTACTTAAAACCGTGTAGCTTATAAACAAATAAAGATATCTGCGACTGGAATACCGCGTTTTAAACAGCTGATCTGTACGAACTTAGCGACGCCAAGCGGGTTCTCTTGAAATCAACTCGAGCCGCGAAATTCAAACAGTCCACGTATTTTTTGAACAGACCTCGTACAATCTTTTGCAAAAATCTTGCAATCACCTGCAGTCACATTCATTTACCTGAAATTACTCGAATTCCCGTCAATCTATTTACAACGAAACAGAAAATTATACGTTACAGTGTCCTTACCTCGGTGAGGATTTTATTTCTTATTTCCCGTGAATCGATTTAATCCGAAATAAATTTTTAAGAGAATCTGTATTATCACTAGAGGTAGTTACCATCCATCAGTGTAGATATCATTCCAAAATCCGTGGAAATAGAAATCAATACTATCGATCAAGTTAGCTTTTCAAATAAAAAAAAATACTTAACGTCATTACTGACTAGATGGAGAATAAATTTAAAAAATGTTTAAAAGAAATTTTTGCTGAAAAAAGATCTACTCGCTTCGCTCTTAGTGGAGCGAAGGGAGTAGATTTTTTTGTGAGTAGATCTTTTTTCAGAAAAAATGTAATTTAAAAATAAATGTTCTAACGTGTCTTATATTATTCGGGAAGATTAAAAAAGGCGTTAGCATTTGACCATGAATTTAGAAATCGATTCAAATACAAAAAAATCGCTTAAAAACGATACAGGAATTTATTTATTTTCTCACCTGTCACGCATAAATTCTTTCCTCTTTTTCCATCGATCTGAAGAATCTAAAATCTGAACTGGTAATAATTTGTTCATTCTTATCGAGCCAGACACTCACTTCTGGCGATAAGAGACTAAATTGCATACAAAGTATTCGATATTTTGCGAAATGAACTTTGTAACTCGCCAACAAATGCAAAATTAATCGTATAAAACTTCTCACGAAGTGTACATCGATTTTGAAATAAGGACTGGTAATTATTCAAGTGGAATTTAATATTTATCTACGCATCGAATTAAGAATAGCAGAGGCATGGGTCGGTTACTCAGACTTGGATATTCTCGTCCTCCCTAGATTCCTCTTCCTCACATAAGTTTATCTCATCTGGCCACCATTCTCCTCTTACAAAGAAAGTGCCGGATTTTAGACTTGAGTCCGAATGCATGTCACGTCGAAATAATGGCGGCTGGCCAGTTTGCATTCGATTTGGAATTGAATCAAAGACCCTGAAAACAGTCAGAAAATAAATAAAAATGGTTCCATTCTTTTCTATTTATTTATTTAACTTTCTTTTCTAAAACAAATAATAACCTTTCGAAAGTAATTATAATTATCATTATTTTCGAAAGGTATCATCCACATTTATTAGGTGACATTTTATTTTTACCCCCCCCCCCCAAATATATTAAATATAAATACGATGTATAAATGGAACATTATATAACTTTCAATCGAACAGTAAATTTTTAAATTAATATTATCTCTTTTATTCTAGAAATAATGTTTTAACTGCAAATTTATGTTCATGAAAATTAATGTATTTTGTTTATAATTCATATTTTTTGTAGAGAAATGATCTTCTTGATTAAAAATCTCATTTTTGATTGAAAATTCAACGCTTTGGTTGAATATTGAAATAATTTCTTAAAAATTAATTTTTTTTTATGAATGTTCTTAATTTTAGATGAAAATTCATATCTTTGGTTACAAATGTGTACTATTTAGCTGAGAATCCATTCTCATTTTAATAATTTTCTTTACTAAAAATGTTATAATTCCATATTCGACTTAAAATTAATATTGTACATTGAAAATTTTTCATTCTGATGGAAATTTCATGTATTTTTTTCAAAATTTGTCTTTTTTGGTAGAAAATTAATCATCTTCGTCAAAAATTCTTCCCACGATTTTTTATGTAAAATTAAACAATTTTGCTGTTGAAATATGATTTATTACCTATTTCGTTGAGAAATCTTTTTGTTTATTCAATCACTTGTTTAAAATTTGAACAACTTTGTACAAAAAAAATTTTCTAAATTGATTTTCTTTGTTTAAAACAAACCTTTTCTGTAGAAGAAAATATTTTATAAATTCATTTTTTCCGAAGATTCATATAATTTTGATAAAAATTAATATTTTTAGTTAATAATTGAACTGCTTAGCTCACAATTCGTTTTTTCTTTTTTTTTAAATTAATTTTCTTCACTGAAAATGTCGCAATTCTCTTTTTGGATGAAAAATATTATTGTAAATTGAAAATTGATCGTTTTTGGTTGAAAATTAATCGTCTTCGTTAAAAATTAATCCTTTTTTGGCTCAAAATGCAACTAATTGATTCAAAATTATTCTGTTTTGATTGAGGATTCAACTATTTTGTTGAAAATTTATCTTTTTGAGCTGAATTCAACTGTTTTTTTATTTAGAATTAAAACATTTGTTTGTTGAAATATGAACTATTACATGTTTCGTTAAGACATCATTTGTCTGTTTGAAAAATCAGCTACTTGCTAATTTTAAAAAACTGAAATTAAATCTGTAAAATAATTCGAATCAAATTTAAATATTAAACAAATAAATAAAAAAATAAAATAACCAACGTAAATGAAATCTTTAAAAAAATTCGAATAAAATTTAAATTGTAAACACATTTTTTATGAAATATTATGAAAATATATTTTTGATGTTTTTTAAATAATGAAAAATTATTAAAAGTGCGGTGTAAAATTAGGGTACACGTGATGAGTCACATTATGTGAATGAGAAAACTAATCTGCTAATCTTAAACCACTGAAATGAAATCTTTTAAAAAATTCGAATCAAATTTAAATAGCATAAAAAAATAAAATACTATGAAAATATATTTTTTTTAAATAATGAAAAATGATTAAAAGTACGGTGTCAAATTAGGTTACACGCGACGAGTCACATCTTTTTAATGTGTGAACTACTCTGCTAATTTTAAACAACTGAAATAAAATGTTTAACAAAATTCAAATTAAATTTTAATAGTAAAAAAATAAAATAAATATATGTTATGAAAAGGTATTTTTGATGTTTTTTAAATAATGAAAATTTATTTACAGTACGGTGTAAAATTAGGGCACACGTGACAAGTCACATTTTTTAAATGAGAAAACTAATCTACTAATTTTAAGAAACTGAAATGAGATCTTTTAAAAAATTCGAATCAAATTTTAATAGTTAAAAAAAAAGAAAATGCTATGAAAGTGTCTTTTTTTAAATAATGAAAAATTATTTAAAGCGCAGTAAGAAATTAGTGCACACGTGGCGAGTCACATTTTTAAGTGAGAAAATTAATCTGCTAATTTTAAACAACTGTATTAAATAATTGATAAATAATTAATTTACTAAATAATTAAAGCAACTTCTGTATATCATAAACAGCGTTGTAAAATCTATAAGAAATGTATCCTGACCCCAGAAAAAAATCAATCCTATCAAAGAGCAATGTTAACGTTTTTTAAATAATGAAAAATTATTTAAAGTACGGTGTCATATTAGGACACACGTGACGAGTCACATTTTCTTGATAAGAAAACTAATCTGCTAATTTTAAACAATTGAAATGAGATCTTTAAAAAATTCGATTCAAATTTAAATAGTAAAAAAATAAAATGTTAGGGAAATGTATTTTTGATGTTTTATAAATAACGAAGAAGTATTAAAAGTACGGTATTAAATTAAAAATTAATAAATAATCAAATAAATTTCTGTATATCATAAACAGCGTTGTAAAATCCAGAAGAAATGTTTCCTGTCACTTTCCTAAAAAAATAAACTCAGTATTTTTTCTTTCTAAGAGAGGGTAATTAGTGCGCACATAGCGCGCACTATGTTCTACTCGTGTAGAAATATAAACATGGGCCTGGTAAGGCACTGACCAGTTTTCCCTATTTTTGGCGTGGTCCTGGTCGGGTGAACTGGCAAGGGCCATACATGGCGTGTAACGCTTTTTCAGACTTTTGCCCTACTTATGGAAAACTTGTCAGGCCCTGTCCAGTTTTTCTGAGCTATGCCCTACTATTTCAAATTATAATTGTAATAAACAAAAACTAGTTTTTGAAAACAAACTTTATTTTATTTAGTATAATGCTACTAAAAAACATTATATTATAATTTTTCAGTCTTTGATGCTCCAAAAGAACTGTTTTTCAGGCAAGTAAAATTTTAGAAATTGCTTTAAATTGTAACATTTTAAATTATTCAAAAACTTGATAACTTTATTAAACTTTTAGATTTATTACAAAAAGAAAATTCGCTTTTTATCAAAAATATATTTTTTATCAAAAATATTTCAGTATTTAATTTTGGCACATTAGACATTACATCTTGAGTCAAGGCCTAATCCTTTTGCCTATATTTATTTTCAATATATTTCGCCTTCTCATAATAGATGTATATTCGGAATCTCCCGTATTAAGGCAACTTTGTCGACGATTTTTTAAATTCAACAATCGTATTTTTTGTTCAGCGTCTTGAATAGTTTCTACAAAAAATGTTGGATAGGGACGAATTATGTGTAAGTTAATGTTCTGAAATCTAAAAAATTCACTGAATACATCTTTTTTGCAACGTATTTTAATTAAGTTTCCAAATTTTGAAAAACTTTAACAATAAAAGAAAAATTGCGCAATGCATATGTCTAGTAAATATTATAGAATTACTAATAATATATTTCAAATTCTTCTTGGGCGAGTACAATTTTTTGAAATATAAATAAATTTTTATTTTTATGAACAAAATGAAAAGAAATTAAGTTCTTGTCTTGCACGATGTTTCTTAACACGTATTCGACCTAGGCGTAAAGTGTTTTTTCTTTTCATATTAATTATATTTCAGCCATCAGCGTACAAAATAATTATAAAAAAATTAAATTGTCATGTTTTCTCAGAATTTTGAAATTTATTTAACTAATTTTTTTCGAGTGCTTAATGACTAAGATATTTATATTTTATTAAAATTTGTTATAGCATTAGCAATTACTTTCAATTTTTGAAATGGTAACTAATTGTTTTTCCGTATATCCAGAACAAAACATTAAAAATCACTTTAGAATTTTTTTATATAAAAGTAAAAAAAAATGGTTCAGAAATTTTCATAATGTATAAGATAATAATGCGTGCAACTTCAACCAAACATTCAAACTAGATTAGGTTGACCAAACGTGCTTGACGAGCGCGATATGGTAGATCTGTGGCGTAACATAGTATCTCTCGTGAATTCCCGACTTGGGGCAAGCCTCCGCAAAACTCCACTCAAATTTTTTTGATATATTATTCATATGTGGGAGCCATTTTATTATTTTTAATAATTTTTAAATTTTTTAAATTAATAATTTAATTATTTTGATTGAAAAGAGAAAAACTGGTCTGGGCCTTGCCAGCGCCACTTTTTAAATGTGGCAAAATAGGGCAATTTCTACACGGGTAGTTAATTCTCCTTTTAATTTACTCAAAAGAATTTTTTTTTAAAGAATTTATCGATGAAAAAATTTTTTTCTGAGAAATAAAACGGCTTGGGAGTTTTCTTTCGGATGGCAGTACAATGAGCATTGAAGAGTTAGTTTTTGACCTCCGGTTGTGCATTCCTGTCTACGAATAACGAAACTCAGAGCGGCAAGTAGAGACCGCGTAAATGGCCGTCGACCAAGGCCAACCACCAACCCTTCCCGCACCACGGACTTTTTTATCCTCTGTCACCCTGAGAACCTTGGTTTAAGAATGGTGAACGTAAGTTATGCGCCAGATTGCGAAAGGGCCTTCAAGCAAAGAGAAAAATTAGGCACGCTGTGTTCACGCACCGATCGAAAAGCACGCGTAGATACCACAGAAAGAGACTACCGGAAAATAACAGGTGCCTCTCGACACATATTACTACCTTTGTTAGGATAGGAAAATAATTAAAGACGATATCAAATTTATTATGATGGGAGTAATTTTTTTTTCTTAGGGGCCGTAACTAATTTACGTAATAGATTATTGGTTCTCTCTAAGAGTCTAAGACCTCCCTTTCCCCTGTAACTGACCACAAGAAAAGACCTCCCCACCCCTGACGGCATTAGTCCAGATGTCAAGTTATTTGTAGCGTGGATAGGACTCGGATGGGTGACCATCCGCGACATCTGTAAAAAATGGGCTGAATTCGGGAGATGGTTTTCTGCAGTTTTCCTCTCCCCTGACCAAATTTCCAGGAAAATGCGAGTACTTCTAATAAAGTCGGATGAAGCCGCGGCTTATCACTGATAACGTAAATGATACTTTAGCAACCTTCCTGTACGTAATTTTGTGTTTCCAGTGATAATAACTTTCAAAGACAATGAATTAAGCAATTTATATGCTCAGGACTAATTTTGGCCCTAATATCGTTAGGATAGAGTTTTTATTGTTTATTTATGAATCAATTTATTTACCCTTTTAAGTAAGGAAATTTCAATAGAGTGAGTGCTGTTAACAATAATATCATTATATTTATCTAAAATTGATGTTTTTTATAGTTATTTAATATTAATTAATTAAATTTGAACTTAGGTTTTACTTTGTCAAATACATTATGGCAAATACATAAAAATATATTAAATTTTGCTTTTTTCCCTGAAAAATCCCAGACTTTAATCCTGCAATATTTTAAAGTAACATCTTTTATAAGTGGAATAAGAAAATATTTCAGATCCAGATAAATTTTTGTAGAATTATTGGTTTATTTTAAAAAAGAAAATTACTTTTCTAATACTTTTAACTTTAACTTTTAACTTTCGATTACTTTTTAACAAAATACTTGAATTTTAAACAAAACAATTAAATTTTCAGAAAATAATTGAATTTTCGACTTAAAAATATACACAAATCCCAAGAAAAAAGAGTATAAGTTGATATTTCAAGCAGAACATATAAATTTTCAGCAAAAAAATAATAATTTTCAACGTAACTTTTTCATTTTAACCAAAAAAGACGAAATTACAAATTAATAAGATTTTTTTATCGAAAGAGGAATATTTTCGACTGTAAAAAAAATGAGAAAAAAATGGTTAACCTACATTTTCAATTAAGAACTTTATTGTAAAACAATAAAAGAAACGAATTAACAACAAAATTGTTCAACTTTCTGCCCAAGAGATGATTTTTCAACTGAAAATATGAAAATTCCACAATAAAATAATTTCTTAACAAAGTGGTTTAACCAATATTTTTCAAACAAAATATTTGAATCCTCAAACAAAGAATATTAATTTTTAACACAATCGAAGAAGGATGAATTTTTTTCTTAAGCAGATATTTTTTACGAGAAAGATAAATTTAAAAAAAAGTTGAATTTAATCCAAAAAAGATTTTAGTTGAGTTTTCAACACCAAAATGTAAATTTCAAACAAAAAGTAAATTTTCTATAAAACAGTGGAATTTTCAGAACAACTTTTACTTTTTTGTCCAAAAATACATCGAGTTTTAAGCTATGCATAAAAATACAATGTTTTTAAATAAAAAAATAAAATTGTCTTTTCTCTACGAAATCAAAAGGCCAATTTAATCAGGGATTTTAAATAAATTAATAAATTAATTAATTGACTTAAGAATTATGAACTGAGTTACTTCATGATTGAACAAGTTTTTTTTAACTGAAAAAAATATATAATATTGAATCACTATATTTTATTTATTTTTTTTATTTTATAAATTTATATTATATTTTATATTTATATTTTTTTAAAAGTCGATGCCAATTAAAAACTCAAAAAATACCTTTTCCCATAGTTTTTAATGCAATACTTTTAATCTTCGAGAAAGCAAACTGTTTGGCTTCAGAAGTTACTTGCTAATTTTAAAAATCTAAAATTTTGAAGAAATTCAAATTTGTGGCTAATTAAAAATAAGAAAATAGCTCATGTTTACAGTTTTCAACGAAATAATTTGAAACTTAGGAAAAACAAACTGTTTGAATTCAAAAACTACTTCATAAGTTAAAAAATCCAAAATACTGAAAAAATAAAACAAAATGGTGGTCCATTCGAAAATTTAAAAAAGGTTATTACTGCAATTTTCTACGAAATACTTTTGAACTTTATCAGTAGAAGAAATGTTGATTCAGAAATTATAGCATAATTTGAGAAAACAAAAATTTAAAAAAAAATAAATAAAAAATTGTAGAAAATTCGATTTTAAGAAAACTGATTTTAATGCTTTTTCTTTGATTATAAAATTAAATTATGCAAAAATTGGAACGTTAGCAACTAACTAAACCAGAATAATAATTTTTTTAGTTTTGAATTTACCGCTATGTTGGATTTTAAAAAACTAAGCTTTAATCATTTTAAATTAGCCATTATCTTGAATTTTTATTATACATTTTTGTGATTTTAAAATTTATCAAGTAATTTTTGAAGTCAAGCAATTTGTTTTCCTATAGTTTAAAAGTATTATCTTGACAATTGTGGAAAAAAGGTATTTTTTTATTAATTGTAATTGTAATTAAAATTGTCGTAATTATTAACTATCTTGTCAGAATAATATTTTTAAATTGAATGTCATTTAAACATTCTAAGACATAACGTTGACCTTTATCATTTTTTTAATTAACAAAATTTTAACTAATAGCAATTCAAAATCGCAATTAAAAAATTTATTTTTTGTATTTTTATGTCAATATTTATCTATATTTTCGTATCTTTATTTACGAAAAAATAATCCTAAGGAATTTTTCAAAATCTTGTCATGTTTTCCCAGAATTTTGAAATTTATTTAACTAATTTTTTCCGAGTGCTTAATGACTAAGATATTTATATTTTATTAAAATTTGATATAGCATTAGCAATTACTTTCAATTTTTGAAATGGTAACTAATTGTTTTTGCGTATATCCAGAACAAAACATTAAAAATCACTTTAGAATTTTTTTATATAAAAGTAAAAAAAATGGTTCAGAAATTTTCATAAAGTATAAGATAAGAATGCGTGCAACTTCATTTAAATTGTTAATTATAATTAATCATATTGAACTGATTCTGTACAGTTACTTCATATTTTTTTTTTTTATTATTCAAATCTGTAGCCATAATTCCTTTAAATATTTTCTGCATTAACTATTGAATTGTAAAAGTTAACTAAAACCTGTTAAATCTACAAAACTTCTAATTAAAATCTTTAATGAAAATTCCATAAGGTACTGATATAAAGATTGAAGCAGAAAAATCCTGACGCTTTCAGTCACCACATTTCGAGTTCTAATAAAATTGTTGTTCAGCATAAAAAATTTATGCAATTGTCACTGCTATATATAATTGCCTGTTTTTCAATTACTTTATTTCTTAATTACCTGTAAGATTATACCACTGATGCGAAAAAATTCTCCATGTAGCAAGATTATCATGGATATACCGTAATGGAAATAGTCTCTCTCATTTGCGTTCTCTCTCAATTTATTGATTACATTATTCCTTGTGCCGTTTGCTAGCCAGTTTGAAACTTGGCAGTTAATTTAGCTTACACATATTTCCTTCTTTAAATTAATGCTTCTATCAGCCTATCCAAACATTTTTCGTTTCAATGAATCTTCATTACAGTTTCTGGACATGAATTTATTATTTATTTTTTATTTTATATTATTTATAATTGTAAGTCAATATTTGTTTAAATATATTTATAATATAAAAATAAACCAATCATAGTTTTATTTCCCCTTTAATTACCATTGCTTTTGTTAAAAATCTCCTTGTAATCTTAGCAATCTGCTTGTAACACTAGAGTTCTAGTCCGAAGTAATTTATAGTAACCCACTTATAATCCAGCGGGTTCCACCTAGAATCTAGGGTAATTCACCTTTAATCCAAACTAACCCACTTTTAACCGATGGTAATCCAGTTATAACCCAAAGTAATTCAGAGTAATCCACTTGTAATCCAACGTAATTAATCCATAATCAAGGTTAATGTAAGTACTACACCTCTAACAGGTTGTAATCCAGTTCTAATCCGAAGTGAGCCAGTTCTAACCCGAAATAATTCAGAGTAATCCACTTATAATCCACTCTAATGAACTCATAATCCATCGAAATGCGAGTAATCCACTCGTATCCCTTGGTAATACAGTTCTAATCTGAAGTAATCCAGTTCTAACTTGAAGTAATTCCGAGTAATCCACTTGTAATCCAACGTAATCAATCCAAAAGCAAGGTTAATGTGAGTAATCCACTTTTAACCCCTGGAAATTAAGTTCTAATCTGAAGTAATCCAGGTCTAACCCGAAGTATCTCAGAGTAATCCACTAGTAATCCAGCCTAATGAACCCATAATCCACGAGAGTGCCAGTAATACACTTGTAATCCGATGTAATCCAGTTCTAATCTGAAGTTAACCATCTCTAACCCGAAGTAGTTCAGAGTAATCTACTTGTATCCAGCGAAATAAGTCCATGATCCTAGTCAATGTGAATAATATAGTTGTAACTCCTAGTAATGCAGTTCTAATCTAAAGTAAGTCAGTTCTTATCTGAAGTAATTCAGAGTAATCCACTTGTAATCCAACGTAATTAATCCATAATCAAGGTTAATGTAAGTAATACACCTCTAATAGGTTGTAATCCAGTTCTAATCCGAAGTAATTCAGAGTAATCCACTTGTAATACAACATAATCAATCCAGAAGCAAGGTTAATGTGAGTAAACCACTTTTAACCCCTGGAAATCAACTTCTAATCTGAAGTAATCTAGTTCTGATCCGAAGTATCTCAGAGTAATCCACTAGTAATCCAGCCTAATGAACCCATAATCCACGAGAATGCTAGTATTACACTTGTAATTCGTTGTAATCCAGTTCTAATCTGAAGTAAACCATCTCTAACCCGAAGTAGTTCAGAGTAATCTACTTGCATCCAGCGAAATAAGTCCATAATCCAAGTCAATGTGAATAATATAATTGTAACTCCTAGTAATGCAGTTCTAATCTGAAGTAAGTCAGTCTGTTCTAAAGTAAGTCAGTTCTAATTTGAAGTAATTCAGAGTAATCCACTTGTAGTCCAACGTAATAAATCCATAATCAAGGCTAATGTGAGTGATAACTTGTAACCCCTGGTAATCCTATTCTAATCAGAAGTACTTCAGTTCTAACACAAAGAAATGCAGAGTAATTCACTTATAATCCAGACTAAGGTACTCATACTCCACGGAAATGTGAGTAATACGCCTGTAATCTGTTGTAATTCAGTTATAATCTGAAGTAATCCAGTTCTAACCCGAAGTAATTCAGAGTAACCCACTTGTTATCCAACGTAATCAATCCATAATCAAGGTTAATGTGAGTAATTCACTTGTAATCCAATTCTAACCCGAAGTAATTCAGAGTAATCTACTTGTATTCAGCGTAATAAATTCATAGCCGTGGTCAATGTGAATAATATACTTGTAATCTATTGTAATCTATTTCTAATCTTAAATGAGCCAGTTCTAACCCGAAGTAATTCAGAGTGATCTACTTGTATCCAGCGAAATAAATCCATAATCCTAGTCAATGTGAATAATATACTTGTAACCCCTAGTAATCCAGTTCTAATCTGAAGTAATCCAGCTCTAACCTGAAGTAATTTATAGTAATCCACTTGTAATCCAACCTAATCAATCCATAATCATGGTTAATGTAAGTAATCTACTTGTAACCCCTGGCAATCCATTCATAATCTGAATCTGAATCCAGTTACAACGCGAAGTAATACGTCCTATTCCACTTTTAATCCAGTGTAAACAAGCTATGATGTAGATAAATCTATCTGTAATCCGAAGTAATTGACCTGAAACCTGTGGTAATCTCGTTGTAACCCGAAATAATTTTTAGTAATCCAGCGCAATCAACCTCTAATCCAGAGTAATCATCCTTTATTCCAGAGTAATCTACTTGTAACCCGTGGTAGTCCAGTTCTAATCTGAATTAATCCAGTTCAATCAAAATAATAATTCAAGTGATCCATTTGTAACCCGTGATAATCCAATTACTATTTAAAGTCATCAATTGTAATCATCTTGTAATCCAACGTAACCAAGATATAATCCATCGTAATCCACCTGAAATGTGAGTAATCCATTTGTAATCCGTTGTAATACATATCTATTCCAAAGTAATCTAAAGTAATCCACTTGTATTCCACCGTAGTGAACCTATAATCCAGCATAATCCACCTTTAATTCGAATTGATTTAATTAATTCAAGACGAATTACATACTTTGTTAAAAATTTTATTTTATTTTTGAAAATTTTTTATTTTAGTTTAAAATAGTGCGGTTAAAGATTGAACTATTTTCTTGAAAATTCGTTTTCTTTAGGGGGGTCAAAAATAATTTTTTTTTAATTGAAAATTTAACTATTTCATTACTAGTGCAAATTTGTATTTTTTGATAGTAGCTTAATATGGTTAGTTAAAAATTCATTTATACATTTTTCTTAATATTTATTTTTTAGTTGAAAAAACTATCTAGTTAAAAAATCGTATTTTTTGGTAGAAAATTGTTCTTCTGGGTTCAAAATTTAAACTTTGCTTGAAAATTCGACTACTTGGTTAAAAATTAATCTACCTTATTGAAAATTAAACAATTTTCTTTTAAGAAGTATCATTTTCAGTTTAAAAGTTAACTGTCTTGTTCGAAAATGTATATTTTTATTTGAGGATTAAACTGTTTAAAATCTGGTTAAAAAGTTTTCTACTTTGTAGAAAATTTAACTATTTAGTTGAAAAGTAATTTTTTGGATGAAGGTTCTCCATTTTAGGCAAAAATTGATCTCTCAAGTTATAAAAGTTGACTATTCTTTTCAAAAAACATTGGTTTTTGGTCGAAAATTGATTTTTTAACTAAAAAAAATCAACTTTTCAAATTAAATATTCATCATGTTAGTTGAAAAATTCATGTCTTTTGTTTAAAAATGTAACTATGTCGTTCCAAATTTTTTTTTGTAAAAAATTCATATTTTTGGTTGAAAATTCAACTGCATGGTTTAAAATTTGTCTTTTTTAATTGCGAACTCAACTGTATAGTTAAACATTTATTTTCTTTTGGTTGAAAATTTAAACATTTCGTTTAAAATTGATGTATATATTATCTAAGAAAATAAGACTTTTTAGTCTTATTTCCTTAGAAAAGGAAATTTGAAAAAGTTTGAAAATTAATTTTTGAACAGAAAATTTAAATCTTTCAATAAAATATTGATATTTTTAGTAGAAAATTCATCTTTTTGGTTGCTCATTGAACTATTTGGTTGCAAATTTATCTTTTTTAGTTGGAAATTCAACTATTTAGTTAAAATTTTAACTACTTAGTTGAAAATTCATATAGTTTTGTTGAAAATTCGTCTTTTTCAGTAGAAAATTAATCTTCTTCTCTTAAATTTAATTTTCAACTAAATGGCAATTAAATTTTTTGGTTGAAAATGATTCTCTTTTGTTGAATATTTGTCTTTTACCGGACGAAAATTAATCTTCTTGGTTGATGCTTTGTTGTAATTTTTGTTTGAAAATTCCTCTATTTGGTTGAAACTTGATATAGTTTCTTGAAAATTAAAAAAATTTGTTTAAAGGTAACTTTTTTGTTTTAGATTCATAATTTTAATTGAAAATTTATCTCTTTGGTTGAAACTTTAACATTTTTGTTGAAAACTTGTAATTTTGTGGTTGAAAGTTGATTTACTTGAATAAAACATAATGTTTTTATTTAAATATTTACCAGTGTAGTTGGAAATTCATCTCTTTGGTTAAAATCTGAACTATTTGTTGAAAATTCCTCCTTTTTTGGACCGATAAAAAATTATAAAAATTATTTTCCTCTAAAGAATGGATTTAAAATGTATTTTTTAAAACTATCTATGAATACTTGTGCGTAATTTGCATATTAACTACGATAATCGCTTTTGTCACTCAACTTCGCAATTTCTTGTGACATCATTGTGGCTTGAATTGCATTCATTGCTCATTATATAACTTGATTAACAGGTTGTTACAAATTACGTCATAACCCGGTATGGAACGCTTGTATAGTATTACCGACGAAAATTTTTATTATAATAAAAAACTGTAATTTTTATTGAAAACAATCTTAAATAATTTTTACTTAAAGAAGAAAACATCAAATTCCTTTTAGATGTTTTTTATTATTGTTAACATTTTTTTCTCCAATCAAAATTAAATTTGATTGGCGCAATACGACATTTGCTCTGAAATTTGATTAATTTAATTAAATTTTTAAAAATGTACGTTAATTTTTCGAAATTATTCGGTCTGTTTTGTCGAGTGAGTGGAAAAGAGAGACAAGTTTCAACCACTTAGCAAGAGATGTCTCGAGCGTGCTCACCTGGCTTAAGGTGGGAGGAATTCTTTTCTCCTGTCGAATTTCAGGATGGCCACGGTGGGGCTGAACCAAGTTTAAATGAAAGTTCCAAATAAATGGGATTTTTTTATTGCTTATGGTAATATGACATCCCACGAACATTTTAAAATAAAAATAATCGGTCGGGTGTTTTTTGAAAAAGGTATATTTTTGTATTTAATTACTAAGAAATGGATATTGGTTAACATTTATTAAATATATTTTTTATTCAACGTGGTTGTCTGTTACCCCATGAATATTTTAAGATGAAAATGAAAATAATCGAAGAAGAGTTTCTTTAAAGAAACTCGATTTTCGTATTTAATTACACAGTTATGCAGAAATCATTATAATGTTATATGGTAAAAATTGGTTAACATTTTTCTATAGATTTTCATAGATTGTTTTTATTTCCGACTTAAAATTTTCATGAATATTTATCACATCATTTTATGACGATATCTTATTTTCTTAGCAAATATAAAAATCAAGTTTTTTTTCTTCAAAAAACACATCTCTGATTATTTTTATTTTCATTTGGATATTTTTATGACCTGATGAACAAACACATTCAACAAAAAAAAAATGTTTAATGTCAAACAATTTTTTAAATATAATTTTATAAAAATCTCTTTTTTTCTTGATAATTAAATATAAAAATCGATTTTTTTTCAAAAAGCACTCGAACTTTTATTTTCATTTTCATCTTAAAATTTCGTGGAATACCATATGTATTCCCATAAACAATTTTAAAATCTAATTTACTTGTAAGTTTAATTTAAACTTGGTTCAGCTCCGTCATATTTTATTATTTTATTCTTCATACTAGATAAATTCTACTACTATGGATTTTTATTTTCTAACATTTAAAATATCAACAATTTAAAATTTTAGATCAGGTAACATTTTCAAAGAGAACAATATTTCAAATGAAATAAAGAGGAATTGAACTTGTATCATTTTTCGATAAAAGGATTTAAAGTTGAATAATTTAAAATTGAAAGTGTGGCAAATTGAAAAAATTAAAAACAGAAGTTCTCAAAATAAAAAAATGTCTAGATTTTTTGTTTTTTTAATTGTTTGTAAATTTTTTTGTTTTGAATTGTTATTCCATACAAAATTATAGTTCAATTTTAAAATTGCTTGCACACATTTTTCTAAGATCAAAAAATAAATTGAATAACATTTTCACTGTTCGTAATAAACAAAATTTCAATTATAATCCTTTAAAATTTAATAAATCTAAAAAAAACGTTTTAAAATAAAAAGTATTTTTAAATCGAAAACATTAAGAATGAAAAATGTCTACTACGAAATGCTGAAAATTAAACGAATCCGAACTCGATTTAAAACTAAAGAAAATTGTAGTCATCAAGAAATTGTGGTATAAAATTTTTATTATACCCCAAAGTTTTTAACTTTCTAACTTAATTGAATTTAATTTAAATCGTTTAAAAAATATAAAATTAAAAAAAATTTAATATATTTCTTAATATTAAAACATTTAAATTTATATTGAATAACCAAAACGTATGAAAGGGAAAAATTAAAAATTCAGAAGTCCATAATTTTAATAACTTAAAATTAAATAAAACAGTCAGTTACTCAGGTAACAATTTCAGATAGTTTAAGTTTGATCAATTTTTATTTCATACAACAAAATTGTTAGCTTTTATACTATAAATCGTTTAATTTGCAATACACCATTTCGAATTATTATTTATTTTTGAAATTTTTTAATAACAAATTTTTCGATATTAAATAATGCATTGTTTTAAATCTTCAACTAAAAGTCGGACTCTTTTTATGATATTACAATGAAAGTTTTAAAGTTTAAAAAAGAATATGATTTAAAATTGCTATATATGATTCCAACATTTAAAATTGCAGAATTTTAAGCTTTTTAATTCATAAATAATTTTTTGATGTTTAATTGGAATTTTTTATGTTTAGGAACATTTTCAAATAAAAATAATTAAATTTTCAATACCTGGTTTTAAAATCTTCTCATTTTTAAGGCTTGAATTTCAAAAAGTTTAGTCTTAATTTTGTATTATTTTGAATTTATTCTGAAGGGATTTAATTCTAAATTATAAAATTTTCAAATTCTTCAAACTGAAAATCATATAATTCTCAAGTCTTTTAAATTAACATTCTACGATTTCAAATAATTTCAAAAAAATTTTATTGTTTAAAATTGAAATCAAATAATTTAGAATTCAACTTTTTTGTTGAAAAGTCGCCTCTTAGGGTTGAATACATCTGTACATTTTTAAAACAAAAATTTAATGGAGATTTAACTATTTTGTAGAAATTCTTTTCTTATTTTATTGTTTTAACTGGAAATCAAACGATTTCATTTATGGTAGAAAATGGATTTTTCCTAGTTGAAAATTCGTTTTTTTTTGTATAAAATTAATGTTCTTTGTTAAATATTCATCTTTTTGGTCTGAAATTCGATTATTTTATTAAAAAATATTATTATTATTATTATTATTATTATTATTATTATTATTATTATTATTATTGAAAATTCGCCCTTTTTAAAGTATAATTATTGCACAAATCTGGAAAATTATATGCTTTTTAATCGTGAACTTTAAAAATCATCGAATTTAATCTTGAAGCGTTAAAAATTAGAGATTTCTAAACTGCCTTTGCAAATGGAAGCATTCTCTAAATAGAATCTTGAAACTAACATAATTCTTTATACGTAATTAATTTTCAAATTGTACTTCAAGAGTTTGAGAATTTAATAATTTTAATTTAAAGTTTAAAATTAATTACTCTAACATCAACACTAAACGACAAAATTAGTATTATTATAGCTAATATCACTTCTACTGCTCTATTAGTATTAGACGTTAAAAAGATTTATATTTTATCATGGAAAATATTAAAATACTTATTTAAATTTGCAATTTTATTATTAAAAGCAGATAATTTAAAGACGTGCAGAAAATATAATTGAATTATTATTTTCCCCCCTTTTCGGGATTTGTGACTCGGACCCATGTCGCTGATCAATCTCTCTAGCAATCAACCCAGGCGAAGAGCTTCACAAAATCATCATTTGTAATTAATCACACAAAAGACGTATAAAATGAATACGACTAAATAAATATTTGTTTAATTTACTAATTTCATTAATAATATACTACTTTTAAGTATAAGAATAAAAATCTACTTGTCGAAAATGTTCTATGAAAATTCATGTACTCTGATTCTTTAGTACTCTCCATAATTTAAATTTTAAACCACCCCTAAACGTGACTTTTCCCTTCTTTGTAAAACAGCACTGCCTCGTTAAAGAACGTTAACTGCCGCACCTTAAATTCAACACCAAGTTGTGTAAATGGGTGTAAAGTGAGATTACCACTTACTCTCTCTCTCTCTCTCTCTCTCTCTCTCTTGTACTATAGAAACAGCTATATTCTTTATTTATAATTATTATTTTTATTTATTATATTATATATACTTATTAATTAATTAATTAAGGGGCCGTTCAAAAACTACGTCACGGTACTTTCAACCAATTTTGTGAATTCTTAAACAAATGGTCGAATCTTTGAGCCAAAAAGACGACTTTTTTTAGAGGAAAGTGGAATTTTCAATCAAGAAAATTTATTTTTTATTTTTTTAAATACGAACTTTCATCAAAACCGTTGAATTTTCGAAAATAAAAAATTTCTGTACAACAAAACCGTTGAATTTTTAAACAACAAAGATGAATTTTCAACCAAAAAGTGGAGTTTAAAAAAAATTACCAACCAGTTTCATTTACCACCAAAAAGTTCAACATTTAATCGAATGCGAAGATTTTTCAACAGAATAGTTAAACCAGGAAGACGAATTTTTTATATGACAATTAAATTTTCAACCCACAAGGACAAATTTTTAACAACAAAGTTGAAATTTCAGGCTTATAAGAAGGCGAATTTTTGATACATAAATATAAATTTCTGTTAAAATTTGTTTTTTTAATATTTAAATTTTAAAGAAAAAATATCGATTTACAACAAAAATGTTATAGTTAAATTTTCAGTTCAAAAAATTTATTTTCAATAAAAAAAAGGAATTTTAAACAAAAAAGTTTAATTTGTTACTGAAGCGATAGATCTGCAAATAATAAAATCAATATTTAACAAAGTAGTTCAGCTTTCAGCCAAATAATTGAATTTTCAGTTAAAAAGAATAATTTTCAGGCAAAACAGAGGAATTTACAACAAAATGCATACATTTTCAAACAAATTGTTGAACTTTAAACTGAAAACAATCGATTTTTAGCAAAAAATAGATTAGTTAAATTTGCAGTTGAAAAAAATAATTTGCAAATAAGAAAAGATATATCAAAGAAAAATTAAAATCTGAAACCAATAAATGCATTTTTAAGCCAAAAATCGATTTGTTAAATTTTAAGATAAGAAAATTAAAAATTGAACAAAATAGTTCAATTTTCAAAGAAAAATTATCAATTTTCAACCAAAAATAAACTAGTTTAAATCGTTTTCATACCAAAAAAGAATATTTAACAAAATAGTTTAAAAATTAAACAACATAATAAATGTTTAACAATGTAGTTCAACTATAAGCCAAGCAGTTGAATTTTCGATAAAATAAGGTGAATTTTCATTGAAAAAATTAACAGCTGAACTTTCAACTAAAAAGAATTTACAAGCCAAGAAGACGAATTTTTTAGAGGACAATAAAATTTTCAACTCACAAGGACGTTTAAACAAAAAGGTTCAATTAGTTACCGAAGCGATAGATCTTCAAATAATAAAATAAGTATTTAACAAAGTAGTTCAGCTTTCAACCAAATAATTAAATTTTCAATCAAAAAGAATAATTTTGTAGCAAAAACCACGAATTTACAACAAAATACATACATTTTCAAACAAAATTGTTAATTTTTAAGCTGAAAAAATAAACTTTTAAGAAAAAAAAGAATAGTTAAATTTTCAGGTAAGAAAATTTAAAATTCAACCTAATAGTTCAAATTTGAACTAAAAAAGATCAATTTTCAACCAAAAATAGACTAGTTTTCAATAATGTTCATACAAAATAACGAATACTGAACAAAATAGTTAAAAAATTAAACAATAAAATGAATGTTTAACAAAGTAGTTCAACTTTAAGCCAAGTAGTTGAACTTTCAATAAAATAAGATGAATTTTCAATGAAAAAAATAACATTTGAATTTTCAACTAAAAACTATCAGTTTGGAACCAAAACTCGAATAGATGAATTTCCAGTTAAAAAATGAATTGATAATAAAACAAAACAAATTTTCAGCAAAATAGTTCGATTATCAGTAAAATAAATTATTAATAATTTAGTTTAACATTCAACGAGAAAAAGAGGATTTTTCAATGAAAAACGCAATAGTTGAATTTTTAACTAAAAAAAAATATTTTTAGCAAAAAAATAGATTTTTTTAATTTTCAGGTAAGAAAATTAAGTTTTAACAAAATAGTTAATTCAGCCAAATTGTAAAATATCTATCCAAACAAAGATAAATTCCGATCTAAAAATATGATAATAGACTTTTCAATTGAGAATAATGAACTTTTTACGAAATGCAGTTGGATTTTGTTATTGCTTTCTGTGTTAATTCCAGTTTGAATTTAAGCAAAAAAAAAACAAGAAATATGTGTGTGTGTAAAAGTTTCCACTAATTTATGGACACAAGCATTTACGGTTTTTGACATAGGCATAAACCATCTGCCTATAAAACCACTGAAAAGACACTAGCGAGTACATAAAGATGATTATCTTTTCTCATAAAACGAACACCTATTTTCGCAATGAATCATTGTCCGTATATAAATTCTGAACGCAGGTAGAAATTAAGTCTAATTTTAAATTAATTAAGTTAATACTATTATTAAATAATTAATAAATTATTAAGATGTCATCAGTTTTTCATCTACTGGGGCCGTTCAAAAACTACGTTACACTTCCGGGGGGGGGGGGGGGGGGGGGGGGGGGGCATCACACATGGAAAATATTAATGTGAATAACAAATTTGTTTAAATTTATTAATAATTATTTTAGTTGCGGCCAAAAATTTTTTACCTCAATTTGTCGAAGGACATCTTTTTTTATTTAAACTTTCTGCTAAGGCTGTTTTAAATATTGGAAATTTTATAAATGTGTGGATTTTGAGATTCTTTCTTGTCCTATTTGGAAAATATAATAATATGAATGGATTAGTTCAGAATAAACTATAAAAAATAGTTTTTTTATTTGACATTTTTTCAAGTAAATGTATACATATTTAAAATATAGACTTTACATTTCTTCTTTTTTAAACAATTTCTATTTTAAGATTTTATTTAAGGAACTTCCCCTTTTTCTAACTGTTTTTTGTTAAAAGTTAATTATTCATAATTGAAAAGTCTATTATTATAATATTTGGTTCGGAATTCATCTATGTATGGACACAAATTTTACTATTTGTTTGAAGATTTAACTGTTTTGTTAAAACTTAATTTTCCTACCTAAAAAATTCAAAAATCTATTATTTGACTGAAAATTAAATTTTTTTAGTTGTAAATTCAACTGTTACATTTTTCATTTAAAAATCATCTTTTTCGTTGTAAGTCGAACTACATTTTTAATCGTTTATCTTATTCGTTTAAGATTGAACTATTTTATTGAAAATTTATTTTTTGTAATAATTCATTTTTTAACCAACTATTCCATTGTTGGTTCAAATTTGATAGTTTTTAGTTGAAAATTAAAATATTGAATTTTTCATTGAAAATTCCTCTTTTTTATTGAAATTCAACTATTTGGCTTAAAGTTCAACTACTTGGTTAAAAATTAATTATATTTCTTGAAGATTGAACTATTTTGTTAAATATTTTTTTTGTGAGAAATTTGTTTTTGCCAATTTAACTACTCTATTCTTGGTTGGAAATTGAACTATTTGGTTGAATAGTAATTAGTATAGTAATAGTAATCTAAAAATTTAACAAGTCAATTTTTGGCTTGAATTTAATAGTTTTTAGTTGAACATTCAACTATTAAATTTTTTATTGAAAAATCATGTTTTTTGGTTAAACATTGAGCAATACGGTTGAAAGTTGAACTACTTTGTTAAAAATTAATATTTAAGACTAAGGTTTAAGATTCAAATGTTTCCTTGACAATTCTTTTCTTTTTTGCAAAATATTTCGTTTAACTGCAAAGTTAACTATTATATTTTTTGGTTAAAATAGATTTTTTCAGATTAAAATTCAACAATTTACTTGAAAATGTATTTATTTTCTTGCAAATTCGTCTTTTTTGCTAGAAAATTATTCTTTTTGATTAAAAATTATATTATTTGGTTTTTATTAAAAATGAACTTTTTTTATAGAAAACTGTTCAAAATCAACTTTTTGTTTGAATATTCAATTATTCATATTACCAGGTAGAAATTTTATATTTTTTAAATTTTATCTTTTGTGGTTGGCAATGCTGTTTGGCAAAAAATGAATCTGGTTTGGCTAAGGATTTAACTATTATGCTAAAAATTCATCTTTTTTTGGTTAGATTGAACTTTTTTTTAATTTAAAATTATAATCTTTTTTTGGTTAAAATATGAACTATTATATTTTCCGCAAAAAATTCGTCTCTAAAATTTATCTTTGACAGGTTAAAAAATCAACTGTTTGGTTAAAAATTTAATTATTTTGTTGAAAAATTTTCAATTTCGCTTAAAATTTGAACTATTTGTTTTTAAATAAAACTGGTTGATACCTTTTTTTTTATTCAACTATTTTGTTGAAAATTCATGTTTATAGGTTGAAAAATCCATGATTTGAATATTTGACTGAAAATTCAACTGTCATCTGAAAAATGCATCTTTCTGGCTTAAAGATTCACCCATTTGTTTAAAAATTCAAAAAAATTCTTGAAAATTCTTCTATTTTCACTTTAGACGTTTATCAAATTAAATAGAAAAAAAATAATTTTACCCAGAAGGTGGGCACGTCTGTGTGTGATGATCTATGATGAAGAAGTTGAGGGTTGAAACCAATTTTCAAAATATCCTGATGTAGTTTTTGAACGGGTCCTTAATTAATTATGACGATTTTATCAGTTTGCCTCTCCTGGCCTAAATTCTTAATTAGGCCAATAGAGGAAAAAATGATAACATCTTTAATTAATAATTTTATCTGATCATAAACAATACATGCAATCAAATGTATACTTTATATTTTTACAAATATTACTTTTTATTGATCTCCACAGAAAAAAATAAATTTTAATTTTAAACAAAGATAAGGCAACTAAATGTAGGAGAGACCTCCCTACAATGGATAACCATTAATTAGGAGTACAAATAAAAGGAATTTAATTAATTTTTATTTCAATTTATTAATACTTATAATATCTTTACTATTAAATTAATTAAATTAATTAATTTACATAAATTAATATTTTTAATAAATTAATTATTCGCTATAAAGAGGTTTATATTCCCTACTGAAAAAAATTGAACAATAATTGGTTAATATTGAGAAGTTCGAAAATTAAAAGTAATTTCATTTCTGTGTCCTAGAAAAGGATTTTTCTTCTATTAATTTTTATTTCAATATGTAGCAATGCACCTGAAGAGGAATCCAACAGAATTGTTTTCTCTTTTTAATAAAAAAATCTTTCTTGGTTAAAAATTATTCTCTTTTGTTAGAAATTTAATTTTTGTGTTGTAAAATGTGCAGTTGCTTGATTAAAACTGACACCTGTTAAATTTCACCGTTTTTTACTTAAAATTGTAATCTTTGATTAAATTATCAACTATTATGTTTTTTATTACGAATAATTAAACTTTTTTTATTTAACATTCTACTATTTGGTTAAAAGTTAATTTTCTTTACAAAAAATTTTATTCTGTTGTTGAAAAGTCATCCTTTTTGGTAGCAAATTTAAGATTTTTGTTGGACATTCGTCTTTTTCATAGAACATTCGTCCTTTTGGATTATTAATTTAACTTTCGTGTAAATAATCCGTCTCGAGGCTTGAAAATTCAACTATTTGTT
The DNA here is from genome assembly GCF_010883055.1 of Belonocnema kinseyi. Lineage (NCBI taxonomy): Eukaryota > Metazoa > Arthropoda > Insecta > Hymenoptera > Cynipidae > Belonocnema > Belonocnema kinseyi. Next base: position 49,800,880 of record NC_046666.1, on the reverse strand, counting down.
TAAAAATTATTTTTTGATCGAAGTTTAATCTTTATTTTTTAAGAATCAGACCAATTGTTTAAATATTCATATTTGTGAGTTAAACATTTTACTATTTGGTTAAAACTCTTAATTAAAATAATTATATAAAATCCTAATGTTATTGATATATAATTTAGATAATTAAATATTTTAATTCTATTATGTATTGTTATACACATTCTTCACTAAATAAAAATGGTTAAACTATTTTGATTAAAAAACCTCCTTTTCACTTAAAAATTCAACTATTTTATTCTAAATGAAACGGTGTTTGGTTAAAGTTTCATCTTTTATTTTTTTTAATGTATTTGGATAGAAATTGAACTATTTTGTTGAAAGTTTAATTATTTTGTTCAATATTGAAAGTTTTTTTTTTAATTTATCTTTTTTTGTGTGTGTGGAAAATTTAACATTTTTGTTGGAAATTCGTCTTTTTGTATGCAAAAATTCGTCCTTCTGGATTAAAAATTTAGAATAAGTTTACAATTTTAGAATGTCCAGTTGTTAACGTTAGAAATTAAATTGTTTAAATTGGAAAGTCTTATATGTTTTTTTTTTTAAAGCGTAAAAGCCCGATTTTAAATTTAAAAAATATTCTCAATTTGAGAATAACTTCAAAATAATATATTCATAATTAAAATTTTTTAATATTTAAATATATACTTCGAAAGTTACAATTTCAATTGTACTTTGAAAAAAATTTAATTTGCTATACAATTTCAATTTGGAAGTTTTCGAAAAATTCTAAATTAATTAAAAATTTGAAATGATTTAAAATAATTCAACCCAGTAAAATCCGGCTATTCGTATCAAAATTGCGGTGCTAATAGTCCACGGTCTTATTTAAAGCCAAATATGGCTTTTGGCAGATTTTGAAAAAAAATTGAGGCTCTTTATGAATTTTGAAAGGCAAAGGAATTTTAAATGATTCAGAAGAATAGAAAACGTTTCCTAGGAAAATTGAAAATGATTTTTTATTTTTTTTTTATTTAATTTAAGATAATATTTATAAAGATTTATAAAAATTTTTAAAATTATTAAAATAAATGTGGAAGATTTTAAGGAAAATTTTGTTATTTGGTAGGATTGAAAAAAAAGCTAGGAAAATTTTTAAGAAAAATTGGAATCATTTTAAAAGATACTCAGAAGTTCTGAACAAATGTTAACAATAATTAAAAAGGTGAAAAAATGTAAAAACAAGATGGTAATGTTTGAAGATTTTAAAATAAAATTTGGAAGCATTTAAAAAAAAATAATTTAACTTTTAATTTTAGAAGTGATTAGATTAAGATAAAAAAATGTAATAATTCAATACTTAATATTTCTAGTTTAAAATTGTTTAAAATTATATAATTTTGAAAATTTTTTTTGTATACTAATTTGTATACTATTTTTGTAACTAAATCTGAATCTTTGAACTCTATAATTTATAAAAGTTAAAAAAGCTTAATTTGACAGTGTAACTGTATTTAATTTTAAATTGTTCGTTTGAAAAGTGTTAGTAGTTTCCATTTTATACATCTAAATTATTGAGCACTTGAAACAAAATTTTTCAAATAAAAAACTTTAAACTTCAGTTTTAAAAGTTTAAAATTCAATATTTCCACTTTGAGAGCTTTAATTTGTAGCTCGGTTTTTATTACTTTAAATGACACAATTTTTGGATTTTGATTTTGATTTTTTTAAATTACATTGACCGTGAAAATTTTTTGCAAACTGTGAAAAAACCAGGCATTTTTGTCTTTGAATAAAACGCTACACCGAGGAATCCATGAACATAATATAAAGAAGATGGTGCATGAGTTTTTTTTAAATGATATTTTGGTTTCTTGAATCCTGGCTGAGATCTAGAATTTTTTCCTGAGTTTGAGGAAACCCTCATTTTCGTCAGGAACACTCTGGTGTTAGTTTAGGGAACTATGTACCTCGGAGGGTATCCCCAAGGAATTCCGGAAGAATGAAGGGAAGGGGCAGGGAGAGTTTGCCAAACGGCTCCCATTTTACCCGGTCGGTGCTACTGGGGTTCGCCAATCTGACTCTAGTTTTCAAGTTAACCCACCCTGTGCCAGATGACGCCACTGTTTCGCATCCCCAACTTTCCCAATTTAACAACCCTCTCTTCCATCTCATTATTTCCCCCATAAAATCAATTTTACCGAAAACTTCTTCAGTTTCCTGAAGTACAGTAAATTTCAAATAAGTTTATCCAGATAAAATTATTATTATTATTATATTATTATCAAAGATTTTGGCCAAAAAAAGATTTTTTAATTTATCAAAAGTGTCTTTAAATATTGTTTTTTTAATTAAAATTTTTGATTATTTTAACAAAATGTTGTGCTTAGGCTTTAATTTTTGTTTCGTATTTTTAAAAGCAATTAAAATATTTTTTTAAACGTGAGGTGCGTGTTATACGTCCAGGCGAAGAGGTACTGGAGTCGCTGGAGGGATTATTGATTTCCGCGGAAATGCTTGACGTCCCTCCATCCTTCGTCCCGTGCCACCCCCACCTATCACTAACTGGCGAACCAGCACATTGAACGTTCTTTTTGCTTATCGTTGAATGGCAGCAATACGCCCTTTTGCAGCTTTTCAACTGGAAATTCTCCTGGCCAGAAAATTCTCGTTTCAAAAGGCGTTTATAATATTATGTTTGCATTTAATCGCTAACTGCGAAATATTTGCAAAGTTCAGTGCAAAGCGCTCTTGTGGGAAAATGAATATTCTGCAAATTGCAGCTCTTTGGAATTTTTCTTACAATTTACCTACTATTTTTTATTCGAGTTTCAAATTTTTAATAATTTATTGTTTTTTGCGCTGTCTCATTTATTTATTTTTTAAAAAGGCAAGTATTTGCTGTAGAGTCGTCCAAGAATGCATTGGGATTTTTTTTTTAATTTTTATTTTATATTTTATTTTTTAATTTTTTATTTCGAATACACACACAAATAAATGCATTTTATGTATTGAGAAAAAAATTGTTTAGAGGTGCCGCAAGCCCCATGAAGATTAACACGTATTTCCCATAAGAAAAAAATACGTTTTTGTACATCTTTTTCAGAATCCTCAATATTATCTCGATAAGTCTGTTTTATAGGGTCCCAAAGAAACCCCATAAGTGAAAAAATGAGTTTTGCAAAGTTTCGGCACTAATTATGACTTTTTTGCGGTTTTTTTAAATGCAAATTGTTTCTGGAACGTAAAAGAAAATTTTGATACTGATAATTAGATGTTTACATAAATTGTTTAAACAATTTATTATTGTTTTTACCCATTTTCTCATAGAATAGAGTTAGAAAGACGCGCATTTATCCGAAATTTTTCACTTATTGTCCAATTTTTAATTAGAGGAAAGTGATAATTCATCAATGTTAACAAGAGTGATTGTTTAACAAATTTATTATTGTCAATAATATTCTCTCAAAAATGCTAGAAAATTAGATTTTAAAAAAATGCACTTTTAGTCAAATTTTCCATTAAGAAAAGTGAAGTAGTTAATTCGAGTGAAGAAAATTCATTGTTTAAATAATTTATTATGATCATCAATAATCTTATATTTGAATAATGCTACGAAGATGCCGTTTTTTTTTTTAATTTTTCTCTTTTTGTCCGATTTTCAATAGGAGTGAACTAATAATGAATTCAAGTTAACGAAAATAATTGTTTAAACAATTTATTATGATTATTAGTAATATTCTCTTTGCTTAATTGGTAGAATGTTCCCGGTTTTTCTGAAATTTTCAACTGTTTTTCTATTTTTCATTAGGCTTAACTTAATATTTAATTATATTTAGTACAAAATAATTGTACAAGCATATGATTATTGTTTATGACTATCTTCAATCTTCATCTATAGAAATGTCTGATTGTTGCCACTTTATAGCACTTATCTAAGAAAAGATAGTTAAAAACAATATTAAATTATTTTAAAAACTTTTTTTTAACTTACATTAATTATTATTTCACTAAATGAAAAAGGACAGAAAGGTAGAAATTGCCGAAAAAACCGCAAATATCAGACATTGCTACGGATGAAGATAGTCATAAGCAATAAGAATTTGTTTAAACAATTATTTTTGCTAAATCTAATTAATTATTAAGTCACGCCTAATGAAAAATAGACAAACAGTTGAAAATTTCAGAAAAAAACGTAACATTCTACCAATTAAGCAAATAAGATATTATTAAGAATGATGATAAATTGTTTAAACAATTATTTTTGTTTACTTGCATTCATCATTACTTCACTCTTATTAAAAATTGGACAAAACGCCAGAAATTCCAGCATTATGCAAATATAATATTATTAATAATAATAAAATGTTTAAAGAATTAATTATCTTCACTCTAATTAATTACTTAACTCATCTTTATTGAAAATTTGACTAAAAGTAAATTTTTTTATGCTGTGATTTTGTAGCATTTTTCTAAGAGAATATTATTATTAACAATAATAATAAATTGGTCCCCGTGGTTCCATTTCCGGAGAAAGAAAATCCTTTTTTTTCAACATTCAAATATTAACACTCAAAAATCCCATTTAATTACCATGACGAAATTTTGAAAGTTCACCAAATATAACCCAAAATAAAAAAAAATACATTTTTATGTATTATTGTACTAGTAATTTTTTTAATACATGTGATTTTTAATTATTATTTATTTTTAAAATATCTATAAATTGAGCCAAAGACGTTCACTTTTTTCGAATTGGTACCCTTATGCTACTTTTGGTTGAATAATTATATAATTTCAATAGATTTATTCTAATGTTTAGTAAATTTCTATTTCTTTAAATCATTTTTATTTGCGCAAGCAGTTTTCTTACGGAGATTTTTAAAAAATATTATAAAATGAAACACATACAATAATTTTTTTAATGTTTAGGACTTTAGGGTATAGAAAAAATATGTTGAACATTTTTAAATTTTTTTAACTAATTGAATTCGTTTCAACAATTTTTTTGCCCAAAAATATTATTAAAATCATATTTTATTAATTAAATATAATATTAAATAATTTTGAGTAGTTGTAAATTCGGCTGAAAATGTTATGTCATTGTTTAAACAAATAATAATTTTTTTATCAAATTTCCTTCACCAATAAAAATTATGAATATACATTTATACATTTAGAAAAATAATTTTTATATTCTGTTTTATATTAGTTTTTTAAAGTTATTGAAAAATACTGCTTGAGCAAATAAAAATTATTTAAACAAATAGAAATTTGTTAAATATTAGAAAAAATATATCAAAATTATGTAAATATTCGACAAAAAGTATAAAAATAGCATAAACATAGGATACCAATTTCAGAAAAAATTGAGATCTCGGTCTCAATTTTTAAAAATATTGATAATAAACAATAATTTATTGTTTAAATAATCAAGTAATGAGATATTACAAATGTCCATTAGTAATTATTCAAATGAAAAAGATGACAGAAATTGTTGAAAATTAACAATAATACGTAGAAATTTAGTTTTTACTTTTTGTTTTATATTTGGAGCGATGTGTGTTGGGGGGGGGGGGGGGGGGGGGGGGTTAACCACTGAATACGAATAAAAACTTATTTTTCTAGCATCACGCCAATAAGTCTGTTTTATAGGGTTCCAAAAAAATCGCATAAATAAAAAATTGGGTTTTGCGAGTTTTTGGTATTAATTATGATTATTTTGCGGTTTTTTTTAATGAAAATTATTTATAATACATAAAATACTACTTTATACTGATAAATAAATGGTCACATAATATTTTTGAACAATTTATTATTGTTTTTAGCAATTTTATCTTAGAATAGAAATAGAAAGTCGCGGTATTTTCAAAAAATTTCCACTTTTTGTCTAATTTTCAATTAACGTGAGATAATAGTTAATTAATGTTAACGCACGTGATTGTTTAAACAACATATTATTAATGTAAACAATATTCTCTTGCAATAATGCTGGAAATTGCATTTTTTGAAATTAAATTTGCAACTTTCTGTACATTTTTCACTTGAAATTACTTAATAATTAATTAAACATAACACAAATAATTGCTTAATGTAAAGAGTTGAGTTTTTTTATAAATTTTTTAACTAGTTACCTAATTTTTCTGAAATTTTAATTTTGTGGGTGATTTTTTACTGTGCGAGGTAAACATTCATTCAAGTTAAGAAAAATAGTTTTTTAAATAATTTTTTAAAGATCATAACTATCTTTTTTTTTAGCTTTTCTTCGACTTTCCAATCAGGCACAAATAATAAAGAATAATACTAATTGCAGCAAAAAGGCTTTGATTTTTATTTATAAATAAATAATAAATGAACATTTAAGAGAATCATATTTTAAACAATCTCTTTTTTGTGAAGGTATTTAAAAAAAAAAACAGATATCCGCAACTTTCTAGCATTACTATAAGAAAAGCTAATTATAAACCATATAAAGCGTTAAAAAAATTATGTTTATTATCTTTAATTAATTATTGCCTTAATAAGTGAAAAGTGGACAAAAAGTTGCATTTCGGAAAAAGCCGCCACTTTTTAGCTCGTATCTAAGAGAAGATATTAATACACAATAATAAATTTTTTTTTAACAATTATGTTTATTAACCTGCATTATTTATTATTTCACTAAATAAAAATTGGGTGAAAAGTAAAAAATTTCAGAAGAAACAGAAACTATCCAGCATTAATAAAGAAGCAGATAGTTATAAACAATTATTTTTGCTAAATTGCATTAATTATTACCTCAATCTAAATACAAAGTGGACAAAAAGTCGAAAATTTCAGAAAAAGACGCAACTATCTATTATTACTATGAAAGAAAATAGTTATAAACGATAGTAATTTGTTTAAACAATTAGGTTTGTTAAACTTCATTAATTAAAATCAAAATGTAACTATTTTCATTTTGGTAAAAATTTATCTTTCTTATTTGTTGAAAATGAATGTTTTTTGTTGAAATTTTTTGGTTTTTTATTGAAAATTAAGATTCTTCCTTGAAATTTGTTGGAAACTTAACTACATAGACGTAGGTCTAAACTGTTAAAAAACTTTAAAATATGTCTTGCTTCAACATAACTTTTTTGGACGAAAATACTAAAAAAGTCCCAGTTATATTTTTATTTTCCAAGTTTTGAATAATTTTGGGACAAAAGTACAAGAATAAAAGTTCCATTAAATCTTTTTTATACATTTTCACAAGTGCTAATGGTATTCATGTCCCAAAAAAGTACTGCTGAAATAAAACTGAAATAAAAAAATAAATAATATAATAAATTATTTAGGACTTCTAAAATTTTTAAAAATTAAGTGGGATTTTTCTGGTACATTTGTACTGAAAAAATTCTCGTGAATACATGGGACTTTTTTCGATACTTCTGTCCTACAAAAGATCAATCATTACGTGTTTAACTTTATTTTTGGAGAAGCGAAAAAAACTGCCTCATTCCGGGTTTGAACCCGCAGCACCACTATATTTGAGTGGAGCGCTAACCAAGTTTTCAATAAACTTCATTTCGAAGAATTTTCACCGAATCAGAATAGAAATTTAAACAATGACATCAAACTATTCAATATTGAACGTAAAAATTAATTAATACCCCGGCAAACCAAATTACAAATTAAAAAAAGTTTTATCAGGTGAAAAGATGCAGACGCGCTTGGCAAGAAATGATCTGACACAGCCTCGGTCGCATAATTGGTTAATTCTCCACTCCGGGAAGATGATTTTCTGCAGTTTTCCTCTTCTCTGGCCAAACTTCTTTCTGACTTTGGCACTAATTTTAAAAAGCATATTCCATTAATCTCCTATATGCTATTTTTCATGGAATACCAGATTAAAAATTTCCATGCCAATTATAAAATAATTTCGAACGGAAGTGCCTGATGAAGTAAAATCGGAAATGGTGAGAATTCGAGCGGCATATCTAACGGTGGTAAAGTAAAGTGGGGGTGTACCCACGCGTGCACGCTCCCGCTGGCATTTTATGTTTTGATAGCGCAATAAACCGCCGTGAAGCAGCAGTAAAACGCATCGAGTCACAAGTCCGCTCAGCTGATGTCGTTAAGTGGCTCGACATTCGCAGGACTGTCAGTCAGGCGAAACCTCGAGTGACGCGTCACCACACGTCACGTGTTTTGCGATTGGCGACACAACACGATGCGGAAGCGACAAACTGTCTACCTACCACATCACCATAGTGTCACTTCTTTCTTTATGACCTTGGTTAATATTATCAGACAGTGTGACATTTTTTTTCCTATCGAACAATTAAACATGGAGAACAGTGGGAGTGAAAAATAGAGGGTAATGCGCTGGACCGCTCGGTTATCCGCACTGGTAATGTGGTGTAATCCGATGCGGTGTAATGCGAGTAATCGGAGTGCTCTCTTGTAATCTGAGTAATTCGGAGTGCTCTCTTGTAATCTGGAACAATCTACTTATGTCATCCGGATAATTCACATTCAACTGCAATAATGTACTTATTTAATTTGTTTGATCCATTTTTAAATAAGAGTAATCCACTTGTGCAATCCAAATAATCCACTTGTAAGACAGAGTAATCCACTTGTAAAAAAGAGTAATTCTGAGTAATCATAGTAACGTGGAGTAATCCACTAATAATCCAGTTATATCTACTTTTAATCTGTAGTAGACTTACATAATTCAAATAATCCACTTTTTTACCAAAGTAATCTACTAATGCAGTCCGAGAAATCCACTTATAATGCGAGTCATCGACTTGTATTTGGGCCTAATTAAAATAAATCAGAATAATCCCAGTGTGTTTCAGTAATTGTGGGTCCGGATGCAATAAGGGCACATAAAATTTTTTCGTGCGAAAACGAAGTCCCCTGGAGGCTTTAGAAAAAATTTTCGAATTTTAATTTTGAAAAGATATATATGGATGTAAAATTGGATTGCGCATCTTTTTTTCTTAAGACAAAAAGTTGTAACTCTTTTAGTTTAAAAATTAAAGTCAAAAAACTTACTTTTTTGAAAAAGTCGATTTTAATCCGTTTTTCACTTCAACTCGTGCTCTGTACGTCAGTTTTCGGAATTTTTTAATAAAATTTTCAGAAAATATACCTTAGGGTATCCTTCGATTCATAGAGGAACAGGAATTCAAAATAAAAAATTTGAAAAATTTTTAATAAT